>NW_020941197.1:23736004-24068363 GCF_900497805.2 Vombatus ursinus
TCTTTCTTTCTTTCTTTCTTTCTTTCTTTCTTTCTTTCTTTCTTTCTGTGAGGCAATTGGGGTTAAGTGACTTGCCCAGGGTCACACAGCTAGTAAGGGTCAAGTGTCTGAGGCCAGAGTTGAACTCAAGTCCTCCTGACTCCAGGGCCTGTGCTCTATGCACTGCACCACTTAGCCACCCCATGGTCTGATATTTATTTCTTTTCTTTGCCTTGCCATCTACCGTAGCATTGGACTTGTAACCTCTTTATTTTTATATAAATCTTACATAAAATCAATATCATGTTTCAAATAAATGTTCCTCATTGGCCTTCAAGGATAATAACAGCACCTACTTCTTAGGGTGACTGTGAAGATCAAATGAGATAATAATTATAAAGTGCTTAGCATAGTGCCTGACATGTAGTAAGCACTTTATAAATGTTAGCTTTTAAATTAATGGATCTTGTAACACATAAAACCAACATGAGTTGGGATCATGCATAAGTAACATATACAGAGAACATCTGTGACCAGGCACATACCTGGCCAGGGCAGTACCCACTTCCTGTGCCACTAATTGTCTCTGGTGATATCATTGTGCTAGTCTCAGCTGTTAGGCATGTATTTTCCATTCCTGGACATCTGTTTCATCATAACTGTTGGCTGATGTGGGGCACCTCCACTGGTCTCATGGTCACTGAACTTCTTTCTGCTGCCATTTTGTTCTAGTATATTAAGGTTTAGTGACTAAAAAAAAAGCTTCTCTCTGATAAGGGTAGGTTTACAACTCTTTAGTCAAAGCTGAGGTTATGAGCTACCATACCCATCCGAGGAATTGTTAAAACTGAAAAAGCCAGGCAACATGACCCTGGGCTAAGATCAGGGTTTGTTTCCTTTAATTCTCTATGGCTGTGGCTGAATTTGAGTTCATTCCCCAGACAACCATTTGACTCAGAGTTAAAAACTCCCAAGATCATTACTGGTATTGATATGGCATAAAAGTAAATTTTAACTATAACACAGTCTAATCCTAGGCAAAATCATAGTCCTGTGCTCTTCTGGTTGAAATTCTAGCCTATTTATTTGTATATAATATCTTTCCATCTAATCAATCACCGTGGCTTTGGTGTTACATTTGGGCCAGGAGAAAAAGCTGTCTCTCTATGGCTGTAGGCTCCTTGAGGTCAAGGACTTTCTCTGATTTTTCAGCTTGGTAGCCCCAACACCTAGAACATTGCTTAAAACGTAGTAGATACTTAATAAATGTTTTGAATTAAATAAAATATTCATCTGGTTCCCACAATCAAATCTTCCTAACTAAATGGGGAAGGGAGGAAAGAGGACACAATTAAAATGGTGATAAGTCTCATTTATAGAATAGACTTAAAGAAATTAAGCTTTACCTCCTTCCCATATATATGTAGTATATAAATCAAAATGGGCTCCCCATGTGCTTCCCAATGGCTTGTCTTGAGGGAGCTGCTCTAATGGATAAATAATTATGAGCTACAATTAACATATCAGTGTTAAATGGAGATACCTACAGCGCTTGAGGGTCCTTAAAAATTGTTCACTTAAGTGTTTTCAATATTTCCCTAGGCAGTGTGGTCTGGAAGACAGAGTACATGTTATTCATTATCACAAATGCTTCCTTTTCTTACCTTTTATATTAAAGACAAACTGGGTAAATCTCTTCTCTCATGCTTCAGTATAAGGATTCTGTAGGTCAGCTGGTCAACAAGGATTTATTAAGTACTTACTATGTGCCAGGCACTATGCTAAGCACTGGGGGAACAAAGGAAGGCAAAAACATGGTGCTTATCCTCAAAGGAGATCACATTCTATTTTTTAAAAAAAATTAATTTTTAGTTTTAAATATTCACTTTTGTAAGATTTTTAGTTCTACATTCTCTTTCCCCCACTCTGGTCCCCAAGGTGGCATGCAACCCTGATATAGGCTATACATGTACAATCATATTAAACATTTTTCCACATTAGTCATGTTGTGAAAGAACAATCAGAACAAAAGGGAAAAACCATGAGAAAGAAAAAAGAGAGAAAATAGTATGCTTTGATCTACATTCAGATTTCATAGTTGTTTCTCTGGATGTGGATAGCCTTTTCCATCTTGAGTCTTTTGGAATTGTCTTCGATCATTGCATTGCTGAGAAGAGCTAAATTTATCAAAGTTGGTCATCGCACAATGTTGCTGTTAACTGTGTACAGTATTTCTTGGTTCTGCTCACTTCTTCAGCATCAGTTTATGTAAGTCTTTCTGGGTTTTTCTGAAATCCGCCTGCTTATCATTTCTTATGGAACAATAGTATTCTATTACATTCATATACCACAACTTGTTCAACAATTCCCCAATTGATGGGTATCCCCCCAATTTCCAGTCCTTTGCCACCACAAAAAGAGCTGCTTTAAATATTTTTGTACATATGGGGTTTTTCCCCTTTTTTATCATCTCTTTGGGATACAGCCCTAGAAGTGCTATTGTTGGGTCAAAGGGTATGCACAATTTTATAGCCCTTTGGGCATAGTTCCAAATTGCTCTCTAGAAAGGTTCTATCAGTTCACAACTTTACTAACAATGCATTAGTGTTCCAATTTTCTCACATCTTCTCTGACATTTATCATTTTCCTGTTTTGTCATGTTAGCCAATCTGAGAGGTGTGATGTGATACCTCAGAGTTGTTTTAATTTTCATTTCTCTAATCAATAGTTATTTAGAGCATTTTTTCATATGATGGTAGATAGCTTTAATTTCTTCATCTGAACACTGCCTGTTCATATCCTTTGACCATTTATCAATTGGGGAATGACTTATATTCTTATAAATTTGACTCAGTGCTCTATATATCTCAGAAATGAGACCTTTGTCAGACACACTGGCTATAAAAATTGTTTCCCAGTTTTTTGCCCCCCGTCTAATCTTGGTTGCATTGGCTTTGTTTGTGCAAAAACTTTTTAGGTTAATGTAGTAAAAATTATAGGAGGTCACGTTCTTATGGGAGAGGCAAAATGAAAGATTGTACACATAAAATATATAGATATATGTATATGTATAAACATGTATTACAAATGGAAGTTAATGTCAGAGGGAAGACACTAGGAATGGGTAGACTAGGAAAAACCTGACTCGTGCCAACCCTCTTGTAGCACATATGGGAGTAATGAAATTTTTAGAATTCCACCTGTAAACTCAAGAACTTCATTTTAAAAACTTTGCCAACCACATCCAGAAAAAAGAACTTAGGACTCTGAATGCAGATGGAAGCATACTATTTGCTCTCCCTTTCGTTTGTTGTTTTGTTTTGTTTCTTCTTTCTCATGGTTCCTACCATTAAGTTCTAATTCTTCTTTACATCATGACTAATGTGAAAATATGTTTAATATGAATGTGTAAGTAGAGCCTATATCAGATTGCACGCTGTGCTGGGGAGGAGGGAGGAGAAAAAAAGGGCAAAAATTTAAAACTCAAAATCTTATGAGGGGCAGCTAGGTGGCGCAGTGGATAGAGCACTGACCCTGGAGTCAGGAGTACCTGAGTTTAAATCCGGCCTCAGACCAAACACTTGATACTTACTAGCTGTGACCCTGGGCAAGTCACTTAACCCCAATTGCCTAAAAAAAAAATCTTATGGCAATGAATGTTGAAAACTAAAAATAAATAAATTTATTAACACTCTCAAAATGATATCATCTCCATACTGAATCTCCTTTAGATATTCTTGGTCTTATCCTCAACTAGTCTTCCCAGGTTTTTTTCCTTTAGTGTCATTTTTTATTTCCTCATGCGGTTCATTGAACACTATGATAGAGTCCAAATGTAGTGCCATAACCATGATAATATTTTTTTAACTTATTACTGAGCTAGTTATGTAACTGTCAAACTGTGATCTGAAAATATCTCTCCATTTTGTTCTCAAGCTTCCATTAAGAATACCCACTGACCATTTTCATGAAAATGTTAAAAGGATGATAAAAGAGACATATGAGCTGTAAGAATACCCACTGACCATTTTCATGAAAATATTAAAAGGATGATAAAAGAGACATATGAGTTGATAGTTGTTAGTGTCTTTTTGGTCATGTTTTTTTCTTTTTCTTTTGGAGGGTAAAAGTACCATTTACAATCCCTTCCATTCTTTTATTATCTTTCCTTTAAGATATTTTGAAAAGTGATACATAAACAAGGCAGCTAAGTGGCACAATGGATGGAATGCCAGGCCTAGAATCCGGAAGACCTGAGTTCAAATCCACCCTCAGATAAAAAGAAAATAACCTGCTTTACTAATTATTTATTGTTTTTTTTAAAAAGTATTTTACTTGTCTGGGTGTGTTAGTGCATACCTACAATACCTACTTTTGGAGAGGCAAAGGCAACTTGGCTTCCTTGAACTCAGGAGTTCTGAGCTGCAGTAGGGCTAAGCCAATTAGGTGTCCTTACTAACTCCAGCATCAATATGGTGAGTCCCTGGATGGGAGCCAATCAGGCTGCCTGAAGAAGAATAAACAGGCCCAGGTCAGAAATGGAGTAGGTCAAAGCTCTCTAGCCAGTCAGTAGTGGTAATGGGTCTTGAGTGGCAGGAGCACTTCCAGCCAGGGTAAGATAGAGAGACCCCCGTCTTCACAAAACACACACACGCACACACACACACAAAACCAAAGACACATTTGACTTAGTAGAACAAAGTACGGCCTTAAAGAGTTTGTTCAACTGTAGGTGAATGGCCTGTAGTCTGGAAGACACAAATCTGACAGAAAAGACTGCAGGACCCAGATATGACAGGATGAAACATCCTTAGCTCTGTTTGGATTCAGATAATTCAGTTTTCCAACCGTGTGGTATCAAATCCACCTCATAGCCAGACTCAGGAATAGCCAAGTGGGTAACATTCCTTTTCAAAGAAACATAATGGGGAAACTGAGCCAGGAGGATCCCATCTTAGACTGAGGCTAAAATTGTCCTCTCAGTTTTTCCTGATGCTGACTTCCCACCTGTATCACATTCTCTCTGAGTAGCTTGTGGCATTTCTCTCAGAGGTGGATTATTGATTATTGATGGATTATTATAATCCATCAGACAACTTAAAATAAAATCCTATGAGCTTTTACCTCAAACAGCAAGTTTCACTAATCATAGCCTAGGAAAAAACTTTTCCAGGATTTACATCTCAAACTTAAATTTGTCCTGGTGTAAAAAAGCCAGTCGTTACAGATTATTTGTATATACTTGCAAATTCTCAGCAAGACAAAACCCAAACAAGCTTTTTGACAAGTTTACACATTAAAACAATAAGTAACAATAGCCAAATAATTTTAACGGTAACCAAATTATGAAAATGCTTGACATAACTGATACAAAAAGTTCACCAATTTGAAACTTGAAACAAACCCATTACCAATCAGGTGACTTCAGTTTTGTTAAATGCATTTCCAAATTACTTTACACACAGAATCAACATCTCATCATTAACAGTTAAAACTACAACTTTAAAAGAGCATGTTTTCACACTTTTGGAGGCTAGCCTCTTTACCTCCAGCCGGATGATGCTTCCAGGCAAAGGTTGACCCAGGGCCCAAGGCCTTAACCAGTAGGTCCCAAGCTGTAGAGGGTGAATTCAGATGGTAGAGGGGGGAGGATGAAACTCTCTTCTGCTAAGAGGATTAACTGATACCCTCACGACTCAAGGGAAGGCAGTGGGACTAGGGAGTGACTGGGGTTGTAAGGAGGTGTTTCAAAACTCCTTAATGATGGATCACAGAACTTCCCAGAATCTGCCAAGATGTTTTGCTATTCTAACTTTTCCCTGTAGCCTCCATTAAGGAGGCTTCAGGGGTGTAGAGGGAAGGTAATAAGTAAGCCTCAGGGAACCAAAGAGCACCTGCAGTTTTCCCAATTCCCTTAGCCCTGAGAGAGCTGACAGAATTGGGCATACGCTTCCAGATAGGGCGTTAGTCGTTGTCCTCTATGCTTCGGAAGGTGTACCCAGGTCCATGGCCTTGAACTGAACTAGTGGACTGAGAGCCTGAGAGCATCAGGCCGAGTGTGAGACAGCCTTGTAACTGTCTGTGCCAAAAGCACCTCCAAGCCTTCCTAGTTGGTTGGAGAGTGACCCCAACTGCAGGGCAAGAAAGAAGAGGGGAGGGGCCGAGGCTTACATACCTTCCAGTCTTAGCTAAAGAAGAACTTGGGGGTTAGGCAGTTTTCCCTGTATGGGCCACCAAAATGTTGAGGTTTAGGGGTGCCAGGATCCCAAAATCACAACAGGTGGGTCCTGCCCAAATGAATTCGACCCAAGCCTTCTTTCAGGCAAAGACAGGGTTTATTAGAACATCCATCATATTGGGCAGACTCTTAAGGAATCTAAGCATTTGTATCGCTAATGCAAGTGGGCCAGATCTTAAGAATTTGAGCAGTGGCTAGATTTTAAGAATGTAAGCCCGTATTGAAAATCTTAAAAAAAAACTTTATGATAATGCCTCATAAGCATAGTTGAGGAATAAGCAAAGTTTTAAAATAATTAAGATTGTTCCTTTAGGAATTAAAAACTTTTGCTGTTTTAGCTACTTTTGATGGAAATTTTTTAACATACAAATCATTTTTTATTGTGAACTTGATGAAAATTTCAGCCAATACAAAATGAGGAATAAACCCTTAGTAAAATAATATAATCTGAACACAAAAAAGATAAGATTGTAAAGCTCAATAAAATAACAATAACAACTGATTTATTCTGGATCCTCTTATTTTTTTTTTAACTTGTACATTTGAGTTTTTTGCTACTATTATTTTGATATAGTCAGTGTGTTTTTTTAAATAATTTTTTATTTTTTCCAATTACATGTAAAGACAATTTTTAACATTCCTTTAAAAAAAGTTTGAGTTCCAAATTTATCTTCTTCCCTCCCTTCCCTCCTCCTAAAACAATAAGCAATTTGATATAGGTTATGTATGCGCAGTCATTTAAAACATTTCCATATTAGTCATATTGTGAAAGAAGAAACAGACCAAAAGGAAAAAACCACAGAAAAAGTAAAGTGAAAATAATATGCTTCAATCTGCATTTAGACTCCACCAGTTCTTTTTTTGGATGTGGATAGCATTTTCCATCATGAGACTTTTGGAGATGTCTTAGACCCTCCATTGCTGAGAAGAGCTAAGTCATTCATATTTAATCATCACACAATATTGCTGTTACTCTGTACAGTGTTCTCCTGGTTCTGCTCATTTCATTTTGCATCAGCTTTTTAAGTTCAGGTTTTTGTTTTTGTTTTTGGCTATGCAGTGGGGTTAAGTGACTTGCCCAGGGTCACACAGCTAGTAATTAAGTTCACGTTTTTCTGAACTGTTCCTGCTCATCAGTTCTCATAGCACAATAGTGTTCGGTTACATTTATATACCAAAACTTGTTCAGCCATTCCCCAATTGGTGGGCATCCCTTCAATTTCCAATATTTTGCCACCGCAGAAAGATAAATATTTTTGTACATGTAGGTCCTTTTCCCTTTTTATGATCTCTTTGGTATTCAGACCTAGCAGTGGCATTGCTGGATCAAAGAGTATGCATAGTTTTATGGCCCTTTGTGCATAGTTCAAAATTGCTCTGTAGAATGGTTGGATCAGTTCACAACTCTGCCAAAGAAGCATTAAAATTTTTTTTCTTCTAATCATAATAATGATAGCATTTCTATAGTGCTTTAAGATTTGTGAAACACTTTACAAAAAAGATCTCATTTGATCCTCACAACATCCTTGAGAGTAGATGTTATTATTATTCCGATTTTACAGATGGGGAAACTGAGGCAGACACAGGCTAAGTAAGTTGCCCAGTGTCACATGGCTAAGAAGAAACTGAGGCTAACCGTGAATTCAGGTCTTCCTGATTCCAGGTCTAGTGCTCTATCCCAATTTTCCCACATCCTCTCCAACATTTATCATTTTCCTTTTCTGTCATATTAGCCAATCTGATAGGTGTGAAGATATACCTTAGAGTTATTTTAATTTGTATTTCTCTAATGAGTAGTAATTTAGAGCATTTTTTCATGTGACTATAGATAGCTTTGATTTCTTCATCTGAAAACTGCCTCTTCATATTGAACATTTATCAATTGGGGAATGACTTATAAATTTGACTCAGTTCTCTATATATTTGAGAAATGAGGCCTTTATCAGAGATACTTGCTGTAAAATTGTTTCCCAGATTTCTGTTTTCCTTCTAATCTTGGTTGCATTGGTTTTATTCATGTGAAACCTTTTTAGTTTAATGTAATCAAAATCATCTATTTTATATCTCACAATGCTTTCCATCTCTCATTTGGTCAAAAATTCATCCTTTCTCCATTGATCTGACAGATAAAGTATTCATTGCTCTCCTAATTTGCTTATGGTATCACCCTTCCTGTCTAAATCATGTATCCATTTTGATGAGTCAGTATGTTTCTGGCTCCTTATGTCTTCACATATGTTTGTCTTTATTATTTTTGCAATGTTTAATGAAACAGTAACTTACCTTGATGTGGTGCATTCAACTTTGGAAAACACTTTATATACATTATTTCATTTGATCTTTATAACAATTCTGTGAAGTAAGTAAATGAGAATATGTTTACATCCACATTTTACAGATAAGGAAACAGCCTGGGAAAGGTTGACTTGCCCAGCGTCAATTGCTAGCATGATTGCTTGAGTTAGGATTTCAGTGTAAGTTACTTGCTCCCGGTCCAGCATTCCCTCTATTTTATCAGGCTGCCCAGACGTTTTCTTCCCAGCATTGCCAACATTGAATTCTTTTGGTTGTAAGCAATTTTTTTTTTTTGCGTGCTTAATAGATATGAAGTGGTACTTTGCAGTCTTTCAAATTTGCATTTCTCTCATTGTAACATACTTTGGACAATTTTTTATAATTATTTACAATCTATATTCCAGAAATGTCCATATTACTATTATTTGGATTAATTCCTCAGATTCCAGATATCATACTTTTAGCAGTTATATTTACCACAAAGGTGTTTTATCCTCAATCTCTTCCTTTCCTTTTTGTTTTGGTTATGTTCCTTTTTTTTGTGTAAAATATTTCTTATTTTTCATACTCAAATCCATCTGTTTTGTCATTGATCATTTCTTACATGTTTGTTAAATATTTTTTCTCATCTCCCATGCTATTCTTTTGAATTTTAAATAATTTTTAAAGAATTATGGAGTTTCAGAATTTATAGACCTATCTTTGCCAGGTTTGTAAAGCAAAATTTTAGTTTTGAAAATAAATAATTGGAAAGCATGCTGTCTTTCTCTATATGTAGAAGCAGTTTAATCTGCCATACAGATTGTTTTTTGAAGGATTTGAAAAAAGTCTTGGTGCCTTTTTATGTGGTAATTCATTAATGGACTTTCTGGTAATAGATACCTGTTTCCTGGTGTGGTTTTTTTTTTTAGGTTAGGTATTTTATATTTTTGTATTTATTTTTTAAGTTTCCCTTTTTTTAAGCACAAAACTATGCATAATAAGCAATTTATCATTTGTTATGATCTCTCTGTTAATTTCTAATTTTAGTAATTTATTTTTGTCCTCTTAGAATTAAATTTTTGATTTATCATTTATATTGGTATTTTCTTTTAAAAATATATTGTTGATAACTTTTGTTTTTACATTACTTTAACTTCTGAATATAATCTCTCTTCTCTCCTCTATCCTGTGATCCAACTCTTGTAACAAACCAAGAATTAGCTTCTTATAGTGTTTTTTGTTTTTTTTTTTTGGCTAGGCAATGGAGTTAAGTGACTTGCCCAGGGTCATACAGCTAGTAAGTGTCAAGTGTCTGAGGTCAGATTTGAGCTCAGATCCTCCTGACTCCAGGGTCGGTGCTTTATCCACCGTGCCACCTAGTTGCCCCCTATAGTGTTTCTTATGGTATAGTAATTTTCCATTATAGCCCTGTACCATGATTTGTTTAGCCATCCACCAATTTGTGATTATCACTTCTTCTCTCCTTTTCTTCCCTTTTATCTCCTCTCCTGTCCTCTCTCTGTCCCCCACTTCCTTCTTTTCCTTTTCTTCTTCTCATTCTCCTTTCCTTCCCTTCCTCTTTCCCTCTCTTTTTCTTTTATCAGATCTGAGATTTCATCCATATAGGAATTTATAATATCATCTACTGCCAATCATATTGGGGCCTTCTCTAAGACTTTAGTCTTACAGAATTGTCTTCTTTTATGTTCACTTTTTCATTTTTGTGAGGCAATCAGGATTAAGTGACTTGCCTAGGGTCACACAGCTAGTAAGTGTCAAGTATATGAGGCCAGATTTGAACTCAGGTCCTCCTGACTCCTAGGCTGGAGCTCTATCCACTGTGCCACCTAGCTGCCCCGTTGACAGTTTTGTTTTGTTTTTTTAATGTGAGGCAATTGGGGTTAAGTGACTTGTCCGGAGTCACACAGCTAGTGAGTGTTATATGTCTGAGGCCAGCTTTGAACTCAGGTCCTCCTGACTCCAGGGCCAGTGCTATATCCACTGCACCACCTAGCTGCCCCAGATTTGTCTTCTTTTGGTGTTTCTTATAATGCAGTAATATTCCATTACAGTGCTGTACCATGATTTGCTTAGCCATCTCCAAATTTACTATCATCTACTTTGTTTATAGTTCTTTACTACCATAAAAGGTGCTGCTATGAATATTTTGGTGTGGTGAGGTGCTTTCAAAATGCCTTTGCCTGCATTGCCTAGTGGGTCAGCCTATGGATGGCCCTGTTCCTTGGTTGGGCCCAGGTAGTAGAAGGTAGATTGGATTCAGTACCTCCTAAAGTGCGTGGATTGTAATTACTTCTGGAAAGACGGTGCCATTCTACACCCTAATGGCTCCACTGACCATTCCTATAACTTTCGAAACTGAAATATCCCTCCTCACCACCATTCTCCTGTATGTGTTATCTCCTTGTTGGAATATAAGATTCTTCAGGGCAGGGACTAATGCTTAGCCAGGTGCCTGACACTTGAAATTTATTAGTGAATAAATGCTTGTTCATTCATTCCCCATTCTCTATCTGATCAACAAAAGTGATTGTTTATGAAAAGAACAAAACTTTTGATCTAGCTTGCTGCTCAGCTTAGAAGTAGTAAGTGAAAGATCTGTGAGTAAGTAGATGTTTTCCCTCCTCTCCACTCCATAGGGAGGGAAAGGAAAGGAGTGTGTGTTGGGGGGTTGTGTGTCTCATCCCATAGCTTGCCACATTTTTTGCATGCTTGTCATTTAGCTATCCTCTGCTCACACTTATTTTTCCATGTCCATCATGGCTTATTGGTCTCCATCTCAGCAAACAATACTGGAGTGTGATCTGCCCTGAATACCTAGTTGTGCATGGCCTCTTCCTCCACCCCTGGTCTTCTCTTGTGGCCTCCTGGCACCTTCTTTTATAGGCTCAGTGTCAGGAGCAAGACCTCAGGACGTTGGTGAATTCTGGGTCAGTCCTTCCAAGTCACTGCTCCTCATTAGCAGGACCAAAAGGCAGTTCATAGCACTGAATGCAATCCTCCAGATGTGATGGGGTCTCATCAGGGTAAAGTATGATGGTCCTCATCACTGTAGACACTGTGCTTCTCTTAATGGATCCCAATAGTGAGTTGGCTATTTTGGCCATGACACAAACAAGACAATAAATATACAACCTAGAACTTGAGATGTGCATAAGAAAAGTTTATAAATCTGGGTGAGGCCTGAGCTAGGAAAGATAATTTTTGACTAAGACGTCAGGGGAAAGCTTCAAGGGGAAGGTGGCATTTGAGATAGGTCTTGTTGGGTAGAATTTTTTTTTAAGATGTAGAGAAGAGGGGAAGGGCATACATGTGTAGGGAATGGTTAATGAAGAGAAGAAAATGTAAGAAACAATATAGGGCATGCCAAGAAGATTGTTGGAGTACTGAGGTAATGGGGAATGTTTTAAAATATGACTAGAAAGGTGGGGTGGTAGCAGATTATAGATGACCTTGAATGTCATACTAAGAGTTTGGGATTTTATTCTGTAAGTAATAGGAAGTGATTGAACCAGAGAAATGGAGTGACTAGATCATACTATGTATGGGAATGATGGTAGAATAGGATATCAATATAAAGGTAGGCATTGGGGTTTCAATAAGTAGTATGCTTCTAGAGAAATTTGGTAGCTTTGAGACTAGAGGTGACCGGATTACAAAACTTAAGCTTGATACTTGGTCTGAAGAGGGGAGATCTTTCCATAGGAGCCTTTTTTCATATTATATTTTTTTAAAAAAATTTATTCATTTGGAACTTAAATAAAAAAGATCCTCCCAAAAAAGAACATTTCCATGTACACAGCACAATATAAAGAGGGTTCAATAGAAGACCATGAATTTCTATTTCGCACTGTTCACTTTTTTTAAACTATGTAATAAATACTACATATCACTTTCAAAGCTACCCTGCTTTTCTGTACTTCCTTCTAAGTTTTCTTTTGTTCTCTGCTGTGTACTGTTTTTTCTCCCTCCCTCCCATTCCCACCCTAGAGAAAGCTACCATTAGATACAAATGTGTGTGTATGTATATATAAATCCATACTGTACATACTTCTGTTTATCAGTTCTTTCTCTGGATGTGGACAGCATCTTCCTTCATAGGTCCTTTGTAGTTGATTTGAGTATTTATAATACTCAAAATGACTAGTCATTCAAAGTTGTTCTTAGAATAATGTTGCTGTTATCATGTGTAGTGTTCTTGTGGTTCTGCTCATTTCACTCTTCGTTATTTCATGTGCAGGTTTTTCCATGTTTTTCTAAAACCAACCAGCTCATTATAGCACAGTAATGTTATATCACAATCATATACCACAACTTGTTTAGCCATTCTTCAATTGATAGGCATTCCCTCAGTTTCTGGTTTTTTACCACCACAAAGAGAGCTACTACAAATATTTTAGAACATATGAGTTCTTTGCCTTTTTTCTCATCACTTTGGGAAACAGACCTAATAGTGGAATACACAGTTTTATAACTTTTTGGGCATAATTCCAGATTGCCCTCTAGAATGGTTGGATCAGTTCACAGTTCTGCTGGTAGTGAATTAGTGTCCCAATTTTTCCACATTCCTTCTGACATTTGTCCCTTTCTATCATTTGGCCATTCTGATGGGCATAAGATGATATCTCAAAGTTGTTTTAATTTGCATTTCTCTAATCAATAATGATTTAGAGCATTTTTTTTGTATGACTAGATATAGTTTTGATTTCCTCATCAAAAAGCTGCCTATTCACATCCTTTGACTATCAGTTGGTGAATGACTTGTGTTCTTATAACTTTGAAAAAGTTCTTTATATATTTGAGATATGAAACCTTTATCTGAGAAACTCTATAAAAATTTCTCCCATTTTTCTGTTTTCTGTCCAATCTTGGCTATTAGAATAATTTGAGAATGAGTAGTCCAGAGCCAGTCCTTAAATTTTAATTATCTAGTTCCACTTTATCTGGAGTTTTGGATAGTATAAAGTGTTCTATCTTTTTTTTAAAAAAATGTTTTCTCCTTTTTAAAATTATGAACTTTACAAACATCAGAAACAATAAAGATCTCCATGTATACAGGACAAAAAAAGACAATTGTGTGTATCAAATTGAATTTCTATTATGTACAGCTTGTTTTTTATGAAAGTATGTATCAAATTTAACATCATAGTACCACCAATATTACTCAGTTTGTGTCCTCTTCTGAATGTCCTTCTGCTTTCCTTGATTATTCCAATCTTTTTAGTTTCGTTGACATTCTTTTCTTCTTTTTTTGACCTCTATCACTCTTCCCTAAATTAATTTATCCCCCCCATCAAAAAAAAAAGCGCTCCTTATTTGGTAAGTAAGTATAGTTAGGCAAAACAGATTCACACATTAGTTATGTCTGAAAGCCTACATCTCATGGTGTTCCTCTCATGTATAAAGTACATATGTTTTTAAGTCTTTCCAAATTGTTTCCCTTTACGGTATAGTGGCCCTCCTATAAATTGTTCTCCTGGTTCTGCTCTAAAGTCCTCTCTTTTTCCAATATGTTATCATTATTTAAATTCAGAATTGAGTTTTTCTTTCAGCGTTTGGAATAATCAGATTGTCATTTAAGAGCATTAGAAATGTATTGAGTCATATGATAATAAGCTCAAAGAATCCTAGGTTTAGATCTGGAGGGGACTTTTGAGGCCATCAAGTCTGATCTCATTTTAAAGCTAAAGAAACTGAGGTCCGTAGGTTAAGTGACTTGAATAAGGTCACCAAAGTGGTAAGCATCAGAGGTAGCATTTGATCCCAGGTCTTCTGATAACAGAGTAAGTATCGTGTGACTAATTACTCATATATATAGAATCTTTTCTTGATTTTGTTATTTCTTATATTACAATGTGAAGTTAATGTTTTATGGATCACTAATAATAATTAAATGCATTAAGCTGAAATTAATTTAACATTTTTACTGTTTTCAGATTTCAAGTTCAACCTACAAATATAGAAATGAAGAATTCAAAAGACAATTCTCCCATCTTCCTGAATCAGAGAGGCTAGTAGTTGGTAAGAAGAAAAAAAGTTTCTGAAAAATTGTATCTTTACTGATGTTGCTAAAACAGAACTGACAGATAAGAATATAAATAGGTAATTTTAGCTTTTTGGTAGACCACAAATATTTTTTAAGATAAGAAGAATCCTAATAGTTTGAGACACTCTGAATCTGAGTAAGAATGTGGGTTGAAGTATTTTGTGAATTTTAAAAAAGTTAAATATTAATTAAAAAGATATTCCAGAGAAAAGCTATCAGGTATGATTTTACATTCTTATTCATTTCACATTGTTTTGGAAAAAGAATTTAAACTTGATATCCAACATATGGTTTCTTTTTCCCTAAGAGAGGACTCCTTAGTATCATATGTACTAGCAGTGATTTTTTTTAAAAAAATTTTTTATTACTAACTTTATAACAAACTGAAACCTTCCCCTATATATAGGTAAAAAAAATTATATATGAAACCATGAATGTCTATTACAGTTTATTTTTAAGTGTTTAGTTAAACTTAACAAGGTAGTAAATACCTTTCTGAACTTTTGTTGATGTTCTTTTCTTTTTTGTAGGAGTGAGGGGAGATGGGATATTTGTCACTTCCTACTAGTTCATCCTCCCATATCCCCCCATAGAAACCCTCCCTACAAGAAATAGATGTGGTCAGGCAAAGCATATGAATACATTATCCATGTCTGAAAACCTTTGTTTCATTCTGCATCTTTAGTCCATCACTTTTCTTCCAGGAGGCATATTTCATCATCATTCTGAAGTCTCATTTTAATATTCCAGCAGAGTGATTTCAAAGCATTTTCTTAAAATGAATCTCTAATACAGCTTTGCAAATATATTTTTTTTAAAGTGAAGTGGCTTTAATTCCCTAGTTAAGAATGTTTAATTTAAGCATGTTTTTCTTTAAAAAAATGTATTCTGTTTTATGTAACCTTAATATACATTCTTTATAACTCTAAGATACATTTGAGTTTCATTTTTGCCTTCCAGCCAATGGTTGTTTTCTATTTAAAGAAATTCTACAGTGCAGCTTGGAGTATCCTTTCCATTTTTCCAGGATCTAGTTTCATCGTATTATCCTAATTATTTATCCCATCATCCTAATTCAGTACACTTAAAAGTTGAAGTTCAGTACACCAAAGTTGAAGACTTTAGATAGAATAAAAATTTTGTAAGTAGTATGGATATGATAGCAAGTACATTATTTATTACTAAGACCCCACTACAACTCCACTCATAGCTACCACCTTAGTTAAGGTCCTCCTCCCCTCTTGCTTAGATTCTTACAACAAGTCTCCTAGTTGGTCTTGCCTCAAGAGTCTTCCCACTATAGTCCAATTTGCAGCACATTGCTGCTACATTTGACCAAAGCAAGTAAGAAAATGTATATAGACCACTTATAGTGTGTATACCCATTTAAAGGGCATATAAATATCAGTTGATATTATGTGACATATCAAAGTGGTGAAACTTCAAAACTCCTGCATGCAAAATTAGTATTGTTATCTGAATTAGCCACCTAAATTAGGGAGGGGAGATATTTATTTTACTGATATTGCAATTGCTTAAAACACTTCTGGAATGCCTGTTGTGGAATTGTCTTCAAAGCCAGAAGCATATTCTTTTAAATATGCAGAATGACTGAGTGATGGCAAATCATCATCTTATATGAATGAATTTGATTTTTTTTAAAACAGCCAGAAGTCTTTTGCAGCTAAGTCTGGGGAATACAGTGTATCATCAAGCTGAATAGTGCTATTTTTGGTTAAAACAAGGTATGGTTAAAAAGTTATGATAATTTTAAAATATGTGGCCTCTAGGTCATATCTGAAGGTTATTTTAAAAAAGGAAGCAAAAAATATTTTGTGCAGTGATACTAACTTCATTAGAATAAGTTTTCCAAACTGATTATTACCGTAATTATGCTGATGATAGCTGATACACATACACATAGTGCTTTTAAGGTTTGCAAATTGTTTTACATACATCATCTCATTTGATCCTCATAATAACCTGATGATTTAGAGACATTAAGTAACTTGCCCATGGTCACCCAGCTCACTAAGTGCTTGAGGTAGGATTCCAACACAGTTCTTCCTTATTTCAAGTCCAACAGTCTATCCATTACACCATTTGTATAATACATTTTGGTATTTTTGTTTATAAACAGTGTCATTACTTTATAATCACAACTCAGATTGCTGCGCTTAAGTTGTTCAGTGAACAGCTTATACAATTTATATATAAATGTATAGCTTATTTAATTTGTCCCTTCATATATTTAGGGGGCTCAAAGTAAAAAACATCCACATCCACATATATGTAGTGGGAAAATGGAGATCAGTGTCTTGAAAAATATAAAGTCATCAGTGCCACAGGTCTCTGACTGCACCTGGAAAAGATAGTATCTTCTTCAATCCTAGATGGAAGGGAAGCCAAAGTCCCATAAAAGAGATAAGAAAAGAAGTAAGCATGAATGGTGGTGGTTAGGGGTGGGGTAGGGGGTGTGAAATGGAGGCCCCCAAGAACTTTCTGCTATGGTGAGAACAGAGATGGCATCTGGACGCAAGGTTGCTGCTGCTGGCTCTCTTGCTACCACTTTCTCACCCAGGGCCCAGTTGAAATTATTAACATAAATTAATAGTGGACCCAATCAGAATGGTTTTTGTGAAAGGATAACTTTGCCTTTTCACAGGATAATCCCCTATTCCCAGAATACTCTCTTCCTTTTCACCTCTCCCTCTTAGAAACCTTCACCTCCTTCAAGACTTATCTCAAGTGTCATGTCTTTCAAGAGGCCTTTCCTGATCACCGCCTCCCACCCCCCATCGACAGATGTAGGTGCCTCTCCTAATTACTGTGCTTATTTTGAACACAGATGGCATCTGGAGGCAAGGTTGCTGCTGCTAGCTCTCTTGCTACCACATGATTATTCAGGAGAAAGGGATATTGGATTTTAATCTATTGCATCCAATGGACAGTTCCTTCAGTAACTTCTAATATTTCTCATTTTGACTTTTATAAATGCTTATTATAAAATGAAATGCTTTTAAAACTGTGAAATGTCTAGAATTTAGCCATTTATTTGATATAGTCTGTAAATGCTTATTATGAAAAGCTTTTAAAATTATGAAATGTATAAATCAGCCATTTATTTGATATACAGCCTTTTTTAGTGTTTCTTTGATGAATCAAATGATATTGACATTAATTTCATAGACAAATGTAGAAATAATTATTTAATTTCATTAGGCATTCTATTATTAAAGCGACTTGTCAGGTGGAATCTCTCTGGTTCTCAAAAATGTTGTGCTTATTTTGTTACATGTTTGTCTTTTGAGGCAAGAGTGTAAGAATTGAAAATGAATTTTTTGCTGGCATGGATAAGAGAAAACAATATAATGCAACATTAAGGTCTTGGGTAAATCCTGATTCATATGCTTGGGTAAATATTCACTCAGTACCCTGCATACAGTAAGCACTCAAGAAATATTTGTTCTGTTGACTTACTATCCAATAGCTGACACAGGATGTTTTAGCTATAGCCATTTAAAAAACCATTGACCAACACTTTGAGAATGCCTGTCTGAAAAGATCATCAACCAAAATCATGTTGTTTAAATAAATACTTTGAGAATTCTGAATAATGTAAACTAAATTAATGAAAAGTTTCAGTGTTTTGGATTAAAATTTCAGGGAGTTTCATTGTGTCCACCAATCTGATTCATCATAGAAAGGTAGTTGTGCATGCTAAGTGAGTAACCTGTCTGCTTCATTATTTCACAGGACTGTTTTTGCTTGAGAATTTGAGCGGCATTCCGCTTGCAATCTATATTGCTGTCAAAATCAATATGAATAATAAATTTGTTTTTCTTTCTAATATATAGACTGCTTGATTATATACAGATTTCAAAGTATTTAGTCAGAAATTTAAAATAATTTGATTTTTTTTATTTTTAGGTACTTTTGGATCTGTAGAGCTGTTTTTTAACATCTTTTTTACACTTCAGAATTCAGTGGTTTAAATAAGATTACTCATATTAACTCATTATCCTGTCATTATAGATAATCCAGGAATTAATTCTCATATTGTGAAAAAAGAAAAAACCTTAGATTTTAAAATAAAAATATTTTTTTGAGATCATTGATTTGTTATCTCTTTGGGAGGCATGGTAAGATACTTGTTGGGTGTGTCAGCTGTTCATTGGTATTCACTCTTGATTCTTTGCCTGTTAGTGCAGAGGTAGAGGTTTAACTCTACTGATTTTTCTGTAGCTTTGAAATTAGAGATTTTTTTCCTTCAGCAAGTGGAAGTGGACTTTGTATTTTGAAGTACCATACATTTTTTCCAAGTTGCTGCTAGATTTTTGGATCAACTCCTTCCCTGTCTTTGTGTGTTCAGATTACGCCTGCGCTCTTCAGAAGGACATTCTGCTTCAGGGACGCCTGTACCTTTCAGAAAACTGGCTGTGTTTCCATAGCAACATCTTTAGATGGGAAACCACAGTAAGACATATTCTGATTTCAATGTGTTAAAACAATTATCTGAGAAATCTCTTTGGTATCATAATTTCAAATAGCAAATGAGAAGGTTGTTGGTCACCTAGGTGGTACAATATTTGCTCACTATACTAATCATATTAAATCTTATTTAAAACCATGCCAGGCCTCTTATTGCTTGTCTCAATTTTGAGAAGGTTTTCACTAAAACATATATCATCCCTTTTATTCTTTATTTCATTCCAAAGTCACAGAAAAAATCATTAGAGTTTTATAGATTCTTATCAGCTGAAAATGAAGAGACAACAGAATCTCTTACATCAAATATGTTGAGGATGGAATGAGCTATATTTGATGGAAGACAGTCTGAGAGGTGATTTATTTTATTTCCCTATGTTTGGACACATCCACAGAAATCGACATTGATCATTGATGACCAACTATCTGGAATTGACTCCAGCCCAATGTGGATCTACTTAGCAGTTATGTGGTCTAGGTCGTATTTTCTCAATTTTTTCTGTAAGTTTGTTTCTCAGTTTACAAGACCTAATCAAAGCCTTGATCAATTCAAGATAGATTTTGTAAACCAGTTTTGAGGATTAAGCCTAGTTTTTATAACTTTCAACTGGAAAATATTATTAAAAGGGGCCTTGTGCCACATCAGAAATGTAACACTAACATAATCATTACAGTGTCATAGTTTCTATGTCTAAAGATTTTTTTGTTTAGTACCAACATTATTTTAGTGGTAGACTATTCAAGGGAAATAAGAAAGGCAATCTATAGAAATGTATGAAATGTAGAAAAATTTTCCCTATAATATTCTTTAGGTTATAAAGTATCTTGGAATGTAAAGATACATTTGGCCTGTTTATTTGTGTATACACGAGCATGTATGCAGTTATAAAGACTAGCCATTATGTTTCTTTAACATTTTCAGGTTTTTTTTTCTTGATATTTTTCAGCTCAATTTGCATATTTAGTTAAGATCCGATAGTTGAAATAAGCTTAGTGCATTTTTCTTGATGGCATTGCCAAAAAGATGACTTATGTGGTAGACTGCTGTTGGTTTGCATGTTTGTGTATTAATTCAGGATATAAACATTCACATATCTTTTTATATGTTGTCTGATGTCAGAAATAGAAATCTGGTTAGGAGGAGAGATGTTTGAAAGGATGCTTAATTGTCTTCTGTGTTTTTCTCAGAGAATAATATCTGTTTATTAATGCTTTGAAAATTTATTTTCCTTAAATATAGACCGTTAGGCTAATGTTAAGCTAAAATTTTAGTGTATATATTTTGTTTTAGAATACATTTTAATGTCTTAAATTTTTTTATGTGTTTAGATTTCCATTGCCTTGAAGGACATAACCTTTATGACCAAGGAGAAGACTGCTCGACTTATTCCAAATGCCATTCAGATCATTACAGAGAGTGAAAAGGTTTAGAAACCTATGCAAATTCTTGTGCTCATTCCTTCCTTTTCTTTCCTCCCCCTTTGAAAGAGTTATTTATGAATTTATAAACCAGCTGATTTCACCTGATACTGATTTCTCTGACTTTAGGCTTATTAGTTAATTAAATAGTTCCTAACTGACAATTAAGAGAATTGTGTGCTGTTAGAATCGGAGGAGGGCCCAGATTGTGGTTTCATTGCTGTGAGGAACTTCTAGTAAGGAAACTCCATCTAATACCAGTGCACAGCTGTTTTGTGGCTTATAGTCTTAGAAATTTGCCTGGGGTACTGGGAAGATGAGCTGAGGGTCACGTAGCCAGGATATTCTAGAGGTGGGTCTTGAACCCATGTTTTCCTGGCAAAGTATTTAATAAGTAAGTATATTACAGTCTGAAAATAAATATTTCCTGGGATTTTCATGTTACTGGCCTTATACTTTAGAGAGGCAGCCTAGCATAGCAAATAGAGAACCAGCCTCAGCCTAGAATAGCAAATAGAGAATCAACCTCAGAGGCAAGAAGTCCTGGGTTTAAGCACTACCTCTGTAACAGCCTGACTATGTGACCCAAGGTAAGTCACTTAAAATCTCAGTGATCCATGCAATTCTCTAAGACTGGAAGTTGCAGAGAAGGTGCAGATATTCATTGCTAGAGGGAGTTTCTTTCATGGAAATCCCCCATACCAATAAAATCATAGGTCTAGTTTCTTCTCATACTTTTGTGATCTTTTTTCTTGTTATTTCATAAGTATTAAAAGCAATGAACAATTTGCTTTGGATTTTCATAGGCACATACCAGTCATAAAGATCTTAAGAGTCTATCTAGTTTGACTCTTTCCTTGTGAAGAATCTGAGGTCCAGATGACTGGGACTCAATTACCTACACTGCTCCCATGTTAGGGAGCCTTCCTTTCTCCTGCCTTAACCCACCGATGGGTGGCAAACTAGTAACATCTGCTGCCACTTAGGGAAGCCACCCCAAACAGCCTTCATTGCCCCACCGCCCAGGCAAGAATCACTCATTGTGAGTTCTGTGCTCATCTCCAGATTCATACCTCTCCTGGAGATATTCCAGAGCCTCACTCTACTCTAAACCTTGAACACACTATCTTTTTGGAAGGGGACCATCTACCCTGCCATTGACCTCTAAGATATTCTAGGCCTTGCCATCTGCCATGCCACTTGCCCAGCCTAAATACCACCCCACTTTTCCAGCTGCCATGAAACGAACATAAACATGAGCTTTCCTGTATTTATTCTCTCCCCTCCTGCCCTTTTAGAATATGCATTCCTTGAATGTAGAGGTGGTCTTTATTTTCAATTTGTATTCTCAGAGCTTTAGCACAGTGCCAAGGCACACTTAGATGCTTAGATAAGCTAGGCTTTCCCATTCCATTGAGTGACTTGCCCAGGGTTCTGTAGATGGTAAAGGAAAGATTCAGGATTTAAACCGAGGCCTTCTAAGGCCAAGTCTCAGTTCAGAGTAATTCATATTCAGGTACAAGATAGACTAGATAGTTTCTGAGTTTCCTTCTAGCTCTTCGAGTTTGTGATTCTATGACTGTGATGTGTAAGGTAGTATGAGGCAAAGGAAAGCTCACTGGTTTGGGGCTAGTGAGTCCCCAGTCTAATCCTAGATCTTTTCCTTACTGCGTATTGGGCAAATTAATTAAACTCACTGGGCCCCTGTTTATTTATTTGCAAAATGAAGTAGTTAGACTAGATGATCTCTAAGTAGAATGAAGTGATTAGATTAGATGGTTTCCCTTCTAGCTCTCAATCTTTGCTTCTATAAACCCTAGTGCATGGAGAGTTGAGTGGCAGACAAAGTAATATAGCACCGTTGCAGCTGTTATTTTTGTAATTATTTTTAAATTGTGGTCTTTATTCATCTAAATTTCTTGCCATTTCTCAGTAAAGAATATGGGAGTTTGATTTTGTGGCCCAAGTGCTGCTCTTTCCTGTTTGCTAGATTTGTTGCCAGGAGTGACCCTAAGGAGCCAGATAGGGGTGGTATATCTTAAAAAGTAATATGGTATGGGGCAGCTACATGGCGCAGTGGATAGAGCACTGGCTCCGGATTCAGGAGGACCTGAGTTCAAATCCGGCCTCAGACACGTAACACTTACTAGCTGTGTGACCCTAGGCAAGTCACATAACCCCATTGCCTAGCCCCCCCCAAAAAAAGTAATAAGGTAGAGACCAAGATCAAGAAAGCTCCTTGATAGAGAACACCATGGGTTAAACGATTCAACCTCCTGTTATACTTATTTTTTTTTTTGTATTAGATCCATTTATTCTTCATGCAAATATTTTACAATTTTATTTAAAAATGGTTTTTTTTTGTTTTTTTTTTTTACAAAATCATATACACATATTTATACAAAGAAAAGTAAAATTCTCGGATAGAAGCTAGAGAGCAAGGTGGTTTAAAAAACAAAGAAAATTAAGATTTCCTTTTTCTGATCAATTGGCTTTAGCCTTCATTTCAGGGAGTAGAGGTTGTCACCCTGCCCAAAGGGTCTGCCCTTTGGTATTAGAGGTTAGCTTGAGCTTTCCTGACTTTACCATATAAAACAGTGTCAGGGGTAGGGAGGAGGAAGTAGATTGCTACTCTTCTCCCCACTCCCAGAAGCAACCAGTGAAATGAGAAAATGGAAATCCTGTTATACTTACTAACTTTATTCATCATTAGGAAGAAGGAATCCAGAATTATTAAATCATTATTATTATTATTATTATTTTTACTGCTCTGCCATTGAGGAAAGGCTGACTATCTTTCCTGGGTTTATACAACTTAGGACCCAGTTCATCTTCAACTCTTTCCCAATGGAAGAAGGTAATTATTGGACCCAGTGTTTTAGTGGGCTGTTAGAAGTCACTTGATTGAGACTAGTTCCATAAAAATTGATCATTTTACCAAATGAGAGAGTGGATGGGATGAGTTTTGTTATCAGTTAATGTTTCCTCTTCTCTTTTTTTTAAAATTTTTTATTAATTTATTTTGATTTATCAACAATCACATAAGCTTTTGAGTTTGAAATTTTTCTCCCCCTCCCTCCCCACCTCACTCCCCAAGACGGTGCACAATCTGATATAGGCTATACATCTACATTCCTATTACACATATTTTCACATTAGTGATGTTGTAAGGAAGAAAATGTTTCCTCTTTTCAAGTGGAAGGGTGACAGGACTTATTAATGTTTCTTCTTTTTCAAGGAGGGAAGCAGGACTCACTGGGAGGAAATCATATCTTGAATTTATTCTCCCTCATCTCTCTCTCTCTCTCTCTCAACATCCTTTTCTTAAAGGCTCTGTTGCTCTTTCATCTAGGGAATCTTCCCTAATTCCCTCCACACATGTTAGTGATCACACCAGTGACCACACTCCTCCAGTTATCTGTGTTCTGTGTTCTGCCCCTTCTCTTCATTCCTTCCCTTCCACATAGGCATCTTGAGCAGGGACTATTTGGTTTCTAGTTTTGTGTCTCCATGTCCTGCACAGATTAGGTACTCAATCAATGTTGGCTGAATTAAATTGAATGGGGATAGGGGTCACCTTATGGGATTGATGGGAGTAGTACATGTTTAGTCTTGAGGGTAAAAACTGTTAAAGAGAGAATTTGAAGTGCTATTAGGAGGCTAGATAGAGTTTAGATGGGCTCACAAGTCGTAGTAATTTGTCAGCAACCCTGGAATATGATTTTAAAATTATTATTAGAAAACAAAGCAGTTACCTGTACTAAGAAAAAAGATAGTGTTAGCACATTACTATTATTTCCTATATTATATAACCTAAAGTATTTCCAGCCCATTTAGATAGGGGTAAAGTGTGAGAATAGTGTTAGAACAGGATGCTGGCTTAATTTGAGAATTACTATTTGAGAATTTTGAGTCAAAGTATTTTACAAAATCATAGTATTATTATTTTGACAGAGGCAAACTAGGGTGAGGCAATTAGGTACAGGGTATAGACATATGGGGGACATGTTGGTCGTGAGACTACCATACCAAGAGTCCTCTTTCCTGGAGATACCTCTTTCCCCCTAATTCTTTCAGAGACATGGGCCAGATTCCTGCCTTCTCCCCCAATGTGACTATCCAGCAGTGGGGAACCTATGTCCTTAAGGCCACACATGGCTTCTAGGTCCTCAGGTGAGGTCCTTTGACTGAATTCAAACTTCACAGAACAAATCACTTTAATGAAAGGATTTGTTCTGTAAAACTTGGACTCAGTCAAAAGGCCACACCCAAGGATTAGAAAGCCACATGTGGCCTCAAGGCCACAGGTTCCCCATCCCTGGTACCCATGGTCACACTGTCCTACATGTCTGACCTACTGCCTCCTGCTCAATTGTTTTGCTCCAGGTAAATAATTATTAGTGATAGTTCTGGATTTTGACATTTCATTTGACAAACTAAGAATTGAACATGGCAGAAAAACCTGAATTCTCTTACTCTTCAATATGACTTCCCTGTTAATGAGAAACGAAGCCATTGATTATGTTATGTAGGAGGAATTTGTACTGCCTGTTATATAGACATAAATGAAGTGTTGTATTTCTTGTACTGCCATCTGTCACTTTTTATAACTATTCCTATTAAAAATATTGCTTTGCAAATATTAATTGAATTCAAAGAAAAATTATTACTAGATGCAATCACATATTAAAATATATCCTAAGCGAGTGAAATGCCACTTTTGTTTTATATCACTAAAGTTGAAAGTCCAGCTTCAGGTTAGTGTGTAAAGTTTCACATCTATAAGTAGTGGAAGTAGTAGGTATCTGAGGATATGGTGTGTAAGAAGTCGTTTGGATTAATGTAGACAAATTATAAAATTTTAATCTCTAAATAAAGTTTCCTCTGAGAATACATTTTTTTGTTGTTTTTGTTTTATTCTGTGGTCATACTAGGCCTACAAGACAGCTATAAAACAGAAAAATATTTTAAGTTTTTCCTAATTCTACTTTTATTAAAATGAGGATAAACACAAAGTATGTATCTATTCCTTTCTTAATAAAACATAAAATCATGTTTATAATAGGAATTGAACTTAAGAAAAACTACTAAATTAACTATTGGAAAAGATGCTTTTTTCTTCCACAATCTTTATATGCAAACTCTTTACTTTTAATACATTAAGGTATATAAATAAGGTATACAATGAGCAGTAATGAGTACTAGTAATAATATCCTTAGATCAAAGGAAGTCCCAATGTACTTTTGTGGCAGAGATACTTTTCTTTTGTTTTCTTTGATACTGAAATTGTCCTATTATTTTCCATGCAGTTTTTCTTTACATCCTTTGGTGCCAGAGATAGAAGTTACCTCAGTATCTTTAGATTGTGGCAGAATGTATTACTAGACAAGGTAAGATTTCAGGTGGATGGTGATTACCAGCCTTTTGGTTTTTAAATGGAGAGTGTTAAAATTGAAGAGATTTGTCTGATTTGCATGCTGACCTGACACCCAAAGGTTAGGAAATCTTCAAACAAACTCAGTAAAATGCGGTAAACTTAATTATAGCACTCTGGAACACTGAATTATAAATGCTGTAGATTAGTAATTTTGTTGTAATATTTATAAAGAATGTAAGTTTCAAATATTATGCCTATGATTACAGACAGATTATGATTAATGAAATTTCACTTTGTCTTATTTACCTCTTTGCATGAGAGTATTCTGGATACAAAAATAAATTATTGTATAACCCCGTATTTGCATTTTTTAATATGATAAAAACATTTATAGGAGGCATTTAAAAATAATCAACCTCCAGGATATGTGTAAGGTATATTAAAATTTTAATGTTTCATTTCTTGTCTTCGTTATATTTATGGTATAAAATGTGTAATAAGAATTGATGTTCAGAATGACCCTAAGGCACTGCAAGATCTTTAGTCATCAAAGAAAGATTGAATCATACTCAATATAATCTATTTTCTAAAACAGGAAAGTATACTACACACATTGAAATCAAAAGAATGAAAAAAAAAACCACCAGAGAATTCATTTAATCAATATCCTTCATTCCCTGTGTATTCTGTGCCTTTGACACTAGCCTATCCTATGTTCCCCAGCAGATCACCCTCTCCAATGATCTCTCCTCTCTGTCCAGACTTCAGCCTCTCCCTGTCTACTGGGTCTTGGCCTGTTGCTTTCAGACCTACTTAGCTCTCCCCAATCCTTAAACAACCTTGACTAGACCCTACCATTCCCTCAAGCTTTATCCTCCTTTTATCATCCACACTTAGAAAAAGCAGTTTACTTTTGTTGCCTCTGTTTCTTTTTCTCTCATTCCTCAATCCTTTGTAGTTTGGCCTCTGACCTCATTATTCAACTGAAGCCATTCTCTCCAAAGTTATGAATGGTTTCTTAATTGCCAAATCTGATAATCTTCTCTCAGTGCTCATCCTTCTTGACTTCTCTTCTGCATTTGATACTCTTGAACGTGCTGTTCCCTGGAATAATCTACTCTCTCTGGGGTTTTGTGACACTTCGTTTTCCCTGTTTCCTCCTACTTGTATGACTATCCTTCTCAGCCATCTTTGCTGGCCTCTCATCCAGATATGAGTCCCTAACTGTAGGCGACCTACAGGGTTCTGTATTAGGCTCTCTTCTTTTCTTCTTTTGTACCTCATCAGCTCCCATGGGTTTAACGATCATCTCTATGTGGCTTTCTCAAAGACATATGTATATATGTACGTATGTGTATAAATGGGCAGCAACATGGAGCAGTGGCTAGAGTGCCAGGCCTAGACTCAGGTAGACTCATCTTCATGAGTTCAAATTTGGCCTCAGACACTTACTAACTGTATGACCCTTGGCAAGTCACTTAACCTGGTTTGCCTCAGTTTCCTGATCTGTAAAATGAACTGGAGAAGGAAATGGCAAACCACTCTAATATCTTGGCCAAGAAAACCCCAAATGAGGTCACAAAGAGTCAGACAAGACTGAAAATGACTGAACAACAAAAATAAAATGTGTATAAACACTTATCTCCACACACATACATATAGGTATGTGTTCATGAGTTTGTATATGTAGAGGATATAAATATATGTGGCCTTGTCTTTCCCCTTACTTTCAGTCTTGTATCTCTGGCCACTTGTGAATTTCAGAATGCATGTCCCGGAGACGTCTCAAGTTTATCATGCCTGTAACAGCTCTGTCTTTCTCTCCAAGCAGTCGTCTTCCAAACGTTCCTATCTCTTTCAAAGCTACCTCCATTCTTCAGGTTTGTAACCTTGGCATTGTTTTTGGCTCCTCACTGCCCTGCACTCTGAAATGTCCAGTCACTTCCAGTATCATGCCTTTTAGTTTTTTGTCTCTTTTCTCCCTTTTGAAAATTTGACTTTTTTCATTTAACAAAGCTTTTCCTTTTCCTTCTCCCTCCCTTTCCCCATTAACTCCTCATTGAAGAAAAAGGAAAAAAAAACCCTTGTAACAGATATATATAATCAAACAAAACTAATTCCAACAATGACTGTTAATATATATATATCTATGCACGCGCACACACACACACACACACACACACACACACACACACAGAGTGGATAGAGCTCTGGCCTTGTGTGAGGAGGACCTGAGTTCAAATCTGGCCTCAGATACTTGACACTTACTAACTGTGTGACCCTGGGCAAGTCACTTAACCCTGATTGCCTCACTCAAAAAAAAATATACATATATATGCACACACATTTATATATGTATGCATTTTAAATGCATTTTTCTTCCTATCTCTTCCTCTTGGATTTTGTTGCTAACACTTAGAAATGCTGATGATAATTATGTGGATTTATTTTATATCCTACAACTTTGCTGGAGTTATCATTTCAACTAATTTCCAGTTCTCTAAACCATAACATCAGCTACAAAAATGATAATTTTGTTTCCTTCCTATAACTATTACCTCAATCCTTTTTCTTGACTTATTGCTATAGTTAGAATTTCTAGCACTGTATCAAATAGTAGTGGTAATAATGGATACCTTTGCTTTACTCCTGATCTTATTGGAAAGGCCCAAAGGTGTGTTGAAGTGTGAGCATTCAGTGCCTCAGAAATCAGCAGTCTTTGCAAAACAGGATTTAATTTATTGTTTTGTTGATTGTCTAGACTTAAGAAAAGTGTTAATAAGGGAGATTAAACTTAAAAGTATGTCCTGCTTTTTGGAGAGCCACTTGGTAAATATTTACCAGCATATTGCTCCATAAAGGCTTCTAATTTGTACTCATTACATGTAATACTGGCCTTTGGTTTTTGATAGATACCACTTGTCATGGTAAGGAAAGATCCCTTTATTCCCATGTTTTCTCATGTTTAGAAGGAGTAGCTATTGCATTTTGTCAAAAGCCTTTTCTGCATCTCTTGATATAATCATATGATTTTTGTTGTTCTTATTAATATAGTCTGTTATGTTGATGGGCAGCTAGGTGGTGTAGTGGATAGAGAGCTGGGCCTGGATTCAGGAAGACTCATCTTCATGAATTCAAATCCGGCCTCACACACTTACTGGCTGTGTGACACTGGGCAAGTAACTTAACCCTGTTTGTTTCCATTTCCTCGTCTGTAAAATGAGCTGGAGAAGGAAATGGCAAACTACTCTAGTATCTTTGCCAAGAAAACTCCAAATGGGCTCACGAAGAGTTGGATATGATTGAAACAACTGAACAACTACAACAAATTGCATCGATGGTTTTTGTAATATTGAACCAACCCTGCAGTCCTTATATAATGCCAACCTGGCTATAGTGACCTGTCATTTCCGCTTCTACAAGATCTCTCTCTTCTGTCTTTTTCTTTCTGGTTACGCAAATATTTTTTGTTCAGGCCCTTATTACCTCTCACCAAGTAGTGACTATTGCACTGCCTCCTAATTGGTCTCCCTGCTCATCTCTCATTCCAGTCCAGCTTCCACACTACTGCCAAAGTGATTTTCCTTAAGCTCAGATTTAACCATGCCACTCCTGTCCACAATAAATTCCAGTGGGTACCCCATTGCTGCTGTGATCAAACATAAACTTTTTTCTTTGGCTTTTAAAGCCCTTCAAGACCTGACCGCAACCTCTCTTTCCAGTCTCATTTTATATCACCACCATCCTCCTAGTCATCCAGGCTTGCAACCTTAATGTCATCCTTGACTCCTCGCTGTATCTCTCCCCTTCAGGTGACATCTCTTGTATATACCCTCTTCTTTAGTACTACCTTTGTACTGGTGCAGGCCCTTATCATCTCACACCTGGATTGCTGGTTTCCCTGCCACAAATCTCTCCCCAGTAGGATCCATCCGCCATGTAGGTGTCAAAGTGATCTTCCTAAAGCTGGGTCTGAACATGTTACTGCATCCCCCCCTCCTAATCACCATCCCCTCTCCCCCAACTCAATAAACTCTATTGGCTTACTATCATCTCTAGATAGAGCCAATTTACTACGAATGGACTGGGTTCTCTTTATTTTCTAGCTCCTCTAAACTGAGAATGTGATTTCTAATAATATATTAATTGTACCAAAGGTGAAAAAGTACATATTCAATGGAAATCATTAAGATGGGATTTGAACCATATTAGATAAGGCACAGTTGCTTGTTTATACATCTTTTTACTTTTATGTTGACATCCTAATTTTAAAATGTGAGCCAGATTCTATTCTACCATCCTCTCCCTTTAAAAAACAAAAACAATGTATGAGTTATAGTTAATAAATTGAAAGTGTCAGAAGAGAATCTCTGTGGTTATCACTTGTAGATCTAGTTTTCTTAAAAAAATGTAAAATGAAGGTTTTAAATAAAGTTAAAATGAATGAAGATTGTAATTGTGTGTATGCTTATGCTTGTGAATTACCAGTGCTGGTGATTCCTCATGTGGAAACTCTCACCATTGATGTAGATCTTCAAATTGTCTAACTTGTCATTTTAGAAAGTTACAAGGCACCAATGGTGGCGCAGTGGATAGAGCACTGGCCCTGGAGTCAGGAGGACCTGATTTCAAATCCAGGGCCTCAGACACTTACTAGTCAGGTAACTCCAATTGCCTCCAAAGTAAAAAGAAAGTTGTAGCCCTTTATCCACTATTCTGTGTTGCCTCAAACTATAAAATATATGAGACTTAGGGGCAGCTACGTGGCGCAGTAGGTAGAACACCGACCTTGGAGTCAGGAGGACCTGAGTTCAAATCTGGCCTCAGACACTTGACACTTACTAGCTGAGTGACCCTGGGCAAGTCATTTAACTCTGATTGCTTCATCAAAAAGGAAAAAAAATACATATGAGACTTGTAAAAACAGAAAGAACTCATACCATTTTTGCAAGGTGCAGAATTCCTGACCAACACGATCTTTTTATTTGTTTAAGCATTATCAAGCACTTTAATTGCTGCCCTGGATGACCTGTTTTCTTGCTATCTCCTGACATTCCATTTACAGTTACTCAAGGTTGAGGTAGGAGTAAAAGGATTCATACAGAATTTTGATGACAACTTCAGTTAGCACTGAAGTAGTACATAGCAGTAGGTAACATAGTATATTTTAGGAAATAATTGGATGTTTTTGTCTGGTTTGAATGGAAATGTTAGGGAGGAGAGCTATGATTTACACAGTACAATTCAGAATATTGAAAACTGAATCTTTATGATATTTCTTAATTCCAAAAATTAATTTAAATCATATTAGAATAAATATTACACATGGAGTGAAAGCAAGGTATTTGCACCTGTATAAACTAGTAGTTTAATTCAACTGAAGAAAATAGGAACTGTGTCTTTAAAAAATAACCCTGTTTACCTGTCCCTCTTTTAGTAGGAGTGGCTTAGGAACCAGTTGTGTGAGGTATAACTTCCAATTCAGTGTACCAGCTACCTCGCAGAGAAAGCTGATCCTACAGTCTAGGAAGTTAGAAATAAATAAGCTTTGGGCCACATTAGGACTTGTCTTTTATAAATAAAAGCATCTCATGACAAAATAAGGAGACTGAAAATAGCAAATTCATACTTGTCATCAAATATTTGGAGCTCTGTTTGATAACTGAAGTGTTTTGTGACTTATTTGGAATACAAAGCTTCTAGGCCGAAAATTGATCTTCTGACTTTTGAAACTTATCTGATAAGTTCGTGCCTCATCGTTAAACAGCCCTCTGGGTGAAACATTGAGACTGTCCTTTGTTTAAAGGTAGATGCTTTATTTTATTTGTAAATGTGAATTTTTTCTAAGGTTGTATTTCTAAGGTTCTATTAATTCTAGATAAAAAATATCACTTCTGTTACTGTCTGTTTAAATATTTAGGAAATTCATGCTGGTAATGTAATTGAAGTTTGAATTTGGGGATGGATTGTAAATAATTAGGTGGTATGTGACTTCTGGACAACTTCGTAGAAAAATTTGCATTTTTGATGGAACAGGACATTTTAAGTTAAAGGAGTCTTAGGATCCAAAGCACCTTTTATTTTTTAACAGAGTAAGAAATTGAAGCCTATAGATGTTAGTGATTTTTCTGAGATCATATAACAACTTTTCAATGGCAGATCCACAATTTGAACCCAAGTCCAAATATGAAAATACATATTGAACTTATATTTAATTATCTGATGGAACATTGGAATTGTAGTCAGAAGCCTTAGTTTTAAATTCCATTTTCATTACTTACTACCTGTATGAACTTGGAAGTGTTTAGGAGAGGCCACTTTTCTTGGTCTGTAAAATTTGAACTGGATGATTTCCAAGGCCCACTGTACAACTAAACCAGAGGTTATTTGTGTCATGGTCCCTTTTGGTAATCTAGGGAATTGTATGGGTGGACCTCTTTTCAACATTATGTTTTTAAATGCATAAAATAAAAGATACAAGCCCCACATTAAGAACTTCTGCTCTAAATTCTGTGCTCCTCTGCCTCCAAATCCAGTGCCCTTTCCATTAGCTAGAAGTGAACACGGCTTATGCACATTCTATTGGCTTTAAAAAAAGAACTTAAGATATTTGTACTAAAACTCCATAGTCAAACATTCATTTTCTGTTAGCATAGACATAGAAATATATGTATATATATATTTAAGTTTCCATTATTGTTTCTATGAAGTAATACTATTAGTATGAATATTCTAATTCTAGTATAAATTTCAGTTCACTTATTTTAATGAGTATTTCTAAGTTTTATTTATTGATTTGTCCACTTGCCTGTCTTTGTTTCATTTTGAAGCTTTATATCTCAGAAAGTGCTGTCATAAGTTAACCTTTTTGAACTATATGGAGATAAAGCTCATTTTTATATTACGTCAACAGCCCTTTTGACTATTGTAGCTGTGATAATGTTTCAAGAAAAATGTCTGGGGAGAATTAGCTTCCTATATAAATAAGAACTATAGGCTTATATAACGCAAGTATTGTCAGGAAAATTCCACAAATATTTCTAATGGGTTAAAAGATTTGCATTCACATGTGCTTGATTTTAGGTATAGGATAGAAGCTTGGGTTAACTTGAAAAAATGAAGGTTTCATTTTTTGTAGGATAATCAACAAAGTACTTGACCTAGACCAGGCTGGGGTCATCAAATGCTTTGTCCTGAGTGTCTGAGTACCCGTGGGTGCCACTGATGGGCCTAAGCTGGATGAAGGCAGAAAGTGACAATAAAAAGAAAGAAAAGAGGGAAAACAATGGAGGAAGAGAGAAGCACATTCTAGGGAATGGTATTCAAGGGATTTAAGGCCCTTTATAATCTGCCGCAATTTTATCTCCTATTATTCTGTAGCAAGAATTCCTCTTGTCCAGGTAGGCTGGTTTCTTCCCTATTCGCATTTCATTCCTGTCCAACTGTCTTTTGCTAGCACTGTTCCCTCTCATTCCTTTTCTTACCCTTCCCTTCTTGGAAAGATCTCCCTCATTTTCTCCTTTTCAAATCCTGCCCATTTTTTAGGACCCATCTCTTCTACAAACTTCCTCTAGCCACTGTCTGGCCCATGGGGATATTTTTCACTTTGTCGGCTTCATTTGGTACATAATCTAAGACTGCTTTGTAGTATTTGATTTTTTGCATGTTTGAGTCCTTTATCCCTCATGAGATGACAAACTCTTTGAAGTCAGGAAGCTTCATAGTGCAATGGAAAAACAAATTTAAAAATGAGAGGTTTGATGTTAGAGTCCCTGCTCTTCTGTTTACTTTTTTTGGTGTCATTGGGCAAATCATTGTCCCTCTCTGAGCCTCAGTTTCCTCATCTGTAAAATGAGAACTAGATGATCTTGAAGGTTCCCTCTGACTCTCCATCTACTATCCTAGGAGAGCTAATGCTTCATTGTATCCCCCATAGTGCTGTGTACATAGGTGCTCAATAAATACCTTTTGAATAAGTGAATGAGTGACTGAATCTTGGCAATAATGACGTTAGGTGCCTTGGATTGCCTACCCCTGACCTCAACTTTTCTTAATAGTTGTAAACAAGACTACCAACCAAAATGTAACGTCTGAAGTGATGTCTGAAAGACTGTCAGTATTTCTAGAATTCAGATCACCTGACACATTAAGGCTCTATGAAGACATTTCTTCTCAAAGGAAATAATGAATGTAGGAGCTGTGAAGTGTTACATAAATGGAGGCATAATGATTATGTTTTGCTGAGTAATGTAGCAGTATCTTAATTTGCCGTATTTAATAACCTGAGGCTACTGGCCTATCTAGACATTTCAGTTATTTATTGATTCTTTGATAGTAAAGGAAAAGATGTCAAAGGGTAGAAATTGATAGTTTGTATTTCATGAATGTAATAATAAGCACATATTGTCAAGTTAAAGGAACCTTTCCTGTTAATGACAGAAACTTTTTTTTAGGCTAATGTACTTTGCCCAAGGATTTATTTGGGTGTTTGTTGGTAAAGTGTCCATTGTGCCCAAACAAAATGTATCAGTAAGTTTAAGTTAAAAAACAAATAATAATGCAAGCTTTTATTTTTATAAGAAATAATTTTTAGTAGTAATAATGTAACATCTTATTTTAAGTTTTAGTATACAGTGTGAATTTGCTGTCGTTTCAGAGCTTGACCAAACAGGAATTCTGGCAGTTGGTCCAGCAAAGCTATGGCACTGAGCTTGGTCTGAATGCTGAAGAGATGGAAAACTTGTCATTGTCACTTGAGAATAATGAGTGTTCAAGGTACTTAACAACATTTTAAAGTGTCTACAGGTCTTTACATATTATAGCTAAACCTAATTAATTTGAATTTTACCAATTCAGATTGTGTGGTAATTTAGCATATATTCTTGTGCAGGAATTGGAGATGGAGGATTGGGTGGGAATGTATTTAATTTTATGCAGATTAACACATAAAAAAAATTAAGAAATACCTTTGCTACTCAATCATCAATTTAAGACCGGTAGTTTTAGTAAATAGTTAGTGATCTTAGAAGAGAAAATACATAGTTAAAATCTCCCAGCTTTGCAAATGACATTAAGATTTACAAATAGTGAAAAATTAAAACATGGAGAAATGGAAGGAAGAGCTCACAAAATTCAGTAAGGGGGTATGAAGATGACAAATGAGCTTCAGTGTGGACCACTGTCAAGTAACATAGTTAAGGAAAAGGAATTCAAACTATAGTGATAGAATGATGAGCTCTGCTCTGTCACTTTCAATCCGGTAAAAGAATCTGAAAGTCAGAATAAACTGTTCCTCAGAATTGTTGGCCTAGCCTGTTTAGACAAGCTAAAAGGCCAGCAAAATGCTGGGTATCATCAAGAACAATATTGGCAACCAAAAGCAAAAACCATGTTGTATGTAATGCAGTGGTGGATGTTGTAAATCAAGAGAGACATAGTGAGATAGAGGAGAATGAAAGGGACTTCCATCAGACTTGAGCTTCTGCCAGTCTTGTGAAAAAGGTTCCCTCGCCAGTCACCAGTGGGAAGTAGCTCCAATTTCCTACAAATACTCTGAGCACTATTTAATCTCTAGCTCCTGTAGATCCTTGAGCTAAGGGGAAAATGTGCTAAAATTTTATAAAATCATAGAGAACATGATTTAACTGAACATAGACTTATGTATTTAATCGCTGAGTGTTAAAGTAAAAAGGCACCCTTAGGAGCTTGAAATAGCTTTAACCAACATGAGAAATATGTTAAGTAAGTGTAGAGCTTGTTACCTGACAGAGTGATAATTTACTGCATATTAGAGGCAGTTAGGTGGTGCAGTGCATAGACTGCTGGGCCTGGAGTCAAGAACGCTTGAGTTCAAATCCAGCCTCAGACACTTACTAAGCTATATGACCTTAGGCAAGTCACTTACCCATTTGCCTTAGTTTCCTCATATCTAAAATGAATTGGAGAAGGAAATAGCAAACCACTCCAGTGTCTTTGCCAAGAAAACCCCAAATGGGGTCATGAACTGAAATGACCTAGCTCAAATATAACCTCCTCTGTGAAGCTTGTTTCCTCATCTCCCCTTTGCACCAACTAGAAGTAATTTCTTACCTGTCTGAACTCTCTTGGTGCTTTGTTGTGTATTTCTCTTATGTTATTTTTACATTCTGCTTTGTGTTATGTTTGCTTTCATACATGTCTTATTTTCCATACTATCGTATAAGCTTCTTGTTGGCAAGCACTTTGCCTTATTCACATTTTTATCACTCTCAGCACCCAGCATAGTTCCATATACATAGTAGATGCCTAACAATTTTTTTGGATGAATGAATATTTAAAATATGTATTCCAGAAGGAGTTTGATAAACTTTTGGAGGATAGACGTTTATTAAGGGTTACTAGTACTATCTAGAGTTATATTGCTTTCATGTGAACCATTGGAGGATGACATCATGAATTGTGGTTTTATGCTACTATATAATGTCACCTGCTTTCACAGGATATTGGGCTCTATGCATCATGGGTCTGGTGCAATATGGCCTTTCTATTGTTTAGCTTGCTAAATCATGAAGTTCAAAGGGTAGGTTTAAGATACATATGAGACTGCTTCAGGGACATTTACCTGCCAATAGTGGCTATTCTACAGATTTTTTCTTTCTATTCGTTTTCTTCAACAACAATACATTTTTTAAGGTGCAAAGTTTTGTGCTTGGAATATGCTATATATGGTGAGCCTGGCACCTTTCTCACCAACCTTATCAGTAGTTTTATTACTTTTAAGTAATGAAGATATATTTCTTTTAAATGTTCAGACAGACTTTTTTTTTTTTACAAGTCAGGCATTTTCCCACATCAGAGCAAATCTTAAGCTTTTAGTATACATCAGTATTATGATTGTCATATAGATTATCTATAGCCTAAAATTAAAAAACAAATTCTAGCCCTTTGGCAGAGATTAGTATTCTTTGAAAAAGAACAAATGGGTGTCTTTAGGGCCAGAGTCAGTTTACATGAAACCCTGATCACCAGTGCTTATGTGACCATCCTGTTCCTAGAGGGGTCTTGCCTTTGTCTTGTGGCCACAGTGACACAGTGATTCATACTTCTCCTACATACTTAGACCTTATAATAGGGAAAGAGTCTCATAGAAAACACTACTGTCCTCTGAAATGGGGAAATATGTTCTAAACACAGTTCATTTTTGAGTACTAGAAAGTACCAGATCCTGTCTTTCCTGAACTTTAAAGTGAGTGGCTAAAGCATCTGATATGTAGGGAACCTGGGAAGCTCCCTATCAAAATATTTTTCAGAAATTTTACTAATATTTTCTAATAATTCCTTCCTGATTTTATGATTGATATATATATATATGTAAACATATATACACATACACATACACATACACATACACACACACATGTTAACCAATTTCACATCCTTTTTCCCTACTAAGTATAGTATATGTCAAGGAAGCTTACACAGTAAGATTTGTTTACACTGAGGAAATCACAAGCCCAATTTATTTTTTAAAAAGTCATATTTTTTTATTTCTTTATTCTAAGGGAGTTTGGCAACAGAAGTTAGCACAGCTTTGAGCAGAGCAAGAGTTCCGGGGTCACTAAGAGCCCAAATTCTTTGGCCAGAGTGGGCTCAGAACAGGTAGAGATACTTATTCCATACTATGCTGAGCTCTTAACTGTGTGCCTCTGATCTCTCTGTATAATTCTTTTGTATGTATATGTATATGTATATGTATATGTGTATATGTATATGTATTATATATGTGTGTGTGTTATATATATATTATATATATATATATATATATATTTATCTTTTCCCTATGGAGGAAGGCCGTTATATTCAAGCTCCAATGTCCTAGTATTATGAGCATTCAAAATCCTTGCCCAAATTTGACTTTTGAGGAAGGAGGTGATGAAGAAAGGGAATGTAAGCTCAACTTTGTCCTGGGACAACAAGAAGGACTCTTCTCTTAAGGGGCAACTAATGACAGCCATTCGGACCTGGCTGAGATTGTGAATAGGAACTTGAAATACTCCTTTGTTGCTGATTTCTACCATATAATTTGCCAAACGTGGGTTTAAAGCACATTTTTAAGTGTAATATTCATTTATTTGTTTGGGTAATTTTATATCATTTCTCTAAGGTTTAGAGAAATCTCTCAGAGGAATTATATATTCTATAGTAGGCATTTATCAGCTGCTTGCTGTGTGCAAGGTAAGGTGCTAGTTAGACTGGGCAAATAAACATGAAGAACAGCCTAGCAACTTTGCTCAAGGAAGCTACATTTCATTTGGGGGATAATAAATGTACTTAAATGATATAACTTAGAATTTGACAAGAGCAAAGGAAAGATCGAATCATGGTGCCAAAAGAAAATTTAAGGAGGTGGGATCACTTTCTACTGGGAAGAGGAGGAAAGGCTTCATGAGGGGGATGACATCTCATCCCAGGTTTTAAAAGAAGAGAAGGATTTCAACGGTCAGAGAAGAGTAGGGAATGCACTGCAGGTTTGTAGGATGCCCTTTGTGGCTGCAAGGAGGCGGGAGAGTGCAGCATTCTAGCAGGGAACAGCTAGTAAGTGCTAGGCTGAAACCTAGCATGCAAATGTTAAAACAAGACTGAGAACACAAATTGGTGCCTGACTGGAGGAAGCCTTAAATACCTAACTGAGGAGTTTCTATCCTGTAGATTTTCTGTCGGCAGTAGGGAGCCAGTGGAGCAGGGGAATGCCATGTTCAGAGGTCAGATTTGTGCATGGGGAAGATGTGTTTCAAAGTGGCATAGAAGTCTGTAGGCAGGGGACCAGGGAGGTACGTGGCTGTTAACGTTTCCAGAGAGAGATAAGCACCTGAACTGAAGTGCAAGTGGTATGAACAGAGGGGACAGACAGATGGGAAGAGATATTGATAAAGCAGAATTTATATCTGGCAGTCAGTTGAGTGTGAAGGGTGGTGGAAAATGAGGGAAAAGGAAGAGTCACACATTGACTTCAGGGTTGTGAGCTTAGGTCATTGAGATGATGATAGCACTGTCACCCAAAAATAGAGAAGTCAGAAAGAGAGGCAGCTTTTTTGGGCAAGACTACAAGTTAAGATTGGCACATACTGAGCATGAGGGGATGACAAGACCCAGAGTTAGAGGTGTCCAGGAAGAATCAGAAATCAAGGGCAGTGTGTGCTATGGTAGAAGGAGCTTTGTATTTGGAGTCAGAGGACCAGGGTTCAGTTCTGGTTTTCTGCTACTTTAATCTAACTATGTGTTCTGCTCCAGAGGCTTTTTGTTGCCTTCATGATCAAGTACAAGCTACTCTGGCTCTTAAAGCTTCCTCCAGCGTGGTTCCAGGCCCCTTTGCCAGGCTGTTTATTGCTTCCCATCAAACCCTTTATGTTCCAGCCAACCTGGCCCGCCTGCTGCTGCCTGTAGTAAACATTCCAGCTCAGTACCCTGAACCTTAGCCCAGTTAGTTTCTAATGCCGGGCATGTTCTCCTTCCTTCATCTCTAACCCTTAAAATCTCATTTACTTGAAGGCTCAGTGAGTCTGAAACCTGGTTTATGAGTGTTAAGACAAACATGAGAAGGTAGATTCAAGTGCCACTTACTCTGAGACCTTTCCCAGTTTCCCAGTTGTTAGTTCTCCCATCCCACCCCCTATTGTACTTTGTACTTCCTATGTAGCATGTATTTACTTACCTTTGAACTTCAGAGAGTTCTTCAGAGATTCTGAAGAACTTTGGAATTGATTGTGAGACACGGGAGACAGCAGAGACAGCATGGTGACCCACATCAAAGAAGACGTTGAGTCTATCAGCAAAGCAGAATTGCAGTAGCTCAAAAGAAATATGAGATGCACAAATCTAGAGACTTCTCCACTGCAAATGTTCACATGGACTATTTGTGCCGACCTTTGATAGACCCTTCTGAGCTCTCATTGCTCTGATCAGCCACAGTTGGACACACTGTACCTTGACCTCAACACAGTGAAGTCATTTTGGTCGTCTTCAAGCACGAAGGACAACAACCAACCAACCTGTGAACTACCTGAGAAGGTGTTCCATCCAGCTAGCAGAATATAAACTCCTTGAAGATTGGGGTGGTCTCACCTTTGTATTTTGTATTCTTAATACTTAGTGCAATGCCTGGAACATAGTAGGCATTTCATAAATGCTTGCTCCTTCTTTGTGGGATCTTGAGTAACTCATCAGATCTCAGTCTCAGTCTCTTCACCACTACAATAAGAGGGATTAAATGATTTCTAAGGTCTTTTCTGGCTTTAAACCTATGATTTTATGAAATGTGGGATTGTAGCTTATGGGAAAAATTGGGACTGACTACATAGAGTTGAAAGTCATTTCTATAGAGGTAGTAATTGATACTGGCAGAGTGATGTTGGGAGAGATAGACAATGAAAAGAGTCAGAATGGGGGGAAGGAAAGAAAAAAGAAGACAAGAAGAGTGATAAGGTCAGAGCTTTTAAGATTACCTACACTTGAGGATAGCAGGGAGACAGTGGACCAGTGAAGGAGAATGGGAAGGAGTAGTCTCACAAATAGGAGAACCAAAGGAGAATGGTATCATGGAGGCTAAGGGGAAAAGATTATTAAGAAGAAGAATATTCTATTTTTGACATTTATTTCAATGGAAAAAGATTTCCATACAAGTCATACTTTCTAAGTACCAATTTTTAAAAAGAATCAGCTATTCTGATTGATGAACTGCTGCCTGTGTGGTCCATTATATCAAGGCTGCTCCTTCAGCTCTGTTGTACTTTATTCTTCCTCTCCTCACCATCTGGATCAGTGACCTTGGCAGGAGGACTTAAACCTTTTATACCTGAAATTCCCAAGTTCCAGATTGGTGGGTACCTCATGTGTGTCCCACTTTATCAGGCTATTCATAAACTCATGTAATCCAACTTCCTTGTTTTGTAGATGAGGAAACTTGAGTGTAGAGATTCTAAGTCATTTGCCAAGGTCACAGAGGCAGGGAGGGAGTGTCAGAGTTGAGATTTGAACCAAGGTCTTCCTGAATTAAAGTATAGCACTCCATCTTCCCTCTCCCTCTGCCTTTTGTTTCCTCTCTTCTTTATCCTTTCCATTATTAATGTTCATAAGTGGAAGATATATTTTCTTACAGAAGTCCAGGAAGAAGCAGCTTGGAAGAATCTGGAGAAAGAGATGGAAAATTATCAAGATCTTTCAGTTTTACTCGTGTACCTCTTAATAGGGTTCCAGAGACAGAGTCACTTAGTGGAAGTACACCCAGAATGGTTAGTACGGAGCCTTTCTTTGCCCTGGAATGTTCTCTTTCCTTACCTCCACCTGTTAGAGCCCTCTGCTCCAAGACTCAGCTTGGGCAACACCTTCTTTCACATGAAGCCTTTGTTAATTCCCCTCGCCTGCTAGGGCACTCCCTCCCAAAACTACCTTGAATTCATTTTGTATATTTTTTTGTGCAAACCTACTATATATGTATATATATATATATGTTGTCTCCCTGATCGAATGTACGCTCCCTGAGCATAAAGATTGGTTCATTTATCCTCCAAACTTCATATAGCACTTTTTTTTTGCTCCTTTCTAATATACTTATCATCTATTATCATGTATTACAGTTATTGGTATGTCATACCCACTACTACCATTTAAGTTCCATTTATTAATTTGTTCATTTGGTAAGATAGATAGATAAAGTATATATTAAGTGCTTACTGTGAGCCAAGCACTGTGTTTAGTGCAAGCTGAAAGAATGACAGTCCTTGCCCTCTGGGAGCTTACATTCTGAGGAAGACAGTACATAAAAGGGACCTGAAAAGAGGGTGGGGGGACACACCATGTGGGCAAAGTGACAGAATTGTCTGGGGAGATAGGTTAAGAGTGAACATGGTGGGCACATATGTGGCCTCACATGGAGCTTCCCAGGAAGGCCTCACTACCTGGAGGAGGAGGAAAAGTAGGTGTTTAATTCTTCCAGCCCTTCAGTTTTCTGGCACCACTTTTAGTGGCTCCCCATCATAGCCTATTCTCTAAGTGGTGGAGCTGCCCTCCCACCTAGCACACCTGCCTAGGAATCAGAACAACTGAGAGGCTATCCCTGTGTTTGGAGCCATGTGACCTAAACGGGTCATTTAACCTTTGGGGATGTCATTTTCCTCTTCCTAAAAAAAGGGGTTGGTTTAGATAGATAATTTAGGTTCTTCTCCACTCTTAACATTTATGATTCTACATGTGATTTATTGAATGAATAGATTACAGAAAACTAGAATTAGTATTTATATTCCTAGCTCTGTCATTGATACACTGAGTAACTCTACTAAGTTTTAAAATTCCTTAATGTCATATGTAATGTGAGGATGATTTATGGAGATCATTTATGAAGATTCATAAGCCAATTTTTATAAAAATCATAAGTTCTTAAGAAAATGACCCTTTTGTTACATTTTATCATTATTGTTCTTCATTTCTTAGTAATATTCCCAGTAGGAGTCCTGTGGTATAGTGGATAAGTTCTGGGTGAGAATTGAGAAGACTTGTTTTTAAATTCTGTCTTTGACCCTTATTGACTGTGTTACCTCCTGAGTGAGTCACTTAACTACCATGTATCTCAGGCAGCTCCCCTGGACTCATCCACTAAGCTGTTGGTAGAATAGTGTAGTGAAAAGAGAGCCAGGTTTGGTGTCATAGGATATGGATTAGAATCTTGCTTGGCCATTTTCTGTCTGTTGCCCTTGGACAAGTCACTTAACCTTTATGGACCTCAGTTACCTCATCTGTAAAATGAGAGAGTTGGACTGAATGACTCTAGAATATCTTCCAGACCAAACAAGATAAAAATGTAAAGTGTTTTGTAAGCCTTAAAACACCATATAAATTTTAATTAATAGTAGTAATAGAAATCATAATCTTATTATGATAGTGTTGAAATCTGTGTTGTTGGAGAGCATTCCCACACTGGGAGTCCCGTTCTGACAAAACGACTGATCACAGAATCTACAAGCTAGATAGAAACTTAGAGTTTACCTAGCCCAACTCATGCTGGCACTTAGCACAGTGCATGGCGTATAGTAAGTGCTTAATGTTTATTGATTTATTGATTGATACTAGAACAAGAATTGCTTCTAAAACATCCCCATCAAATTTTTATCAGTAATTATTACTTGCCAAACAATCTGAAAATTACTAATATATTGCAAATAACAGGACTATTCCAACACATCTTTATTTTCAGACTTCAAGACTACTACTTGGGACAGTACTTATTAAGAGCTTAGGTTCTTACTTTAACAAGTATTCAAGTGTATTGAAACCCATTAATAAGTCTGTCTTCCCTTTTTCTGTCTCTGAATGAGAGCGTGACAGAGTTGATAGAGAGCTGGCCTTGAAATCAGGAAGACCTCTTGCTGACTCTGGAAACTTGGTCAACAAGGTACTGAATCTCTCCCTGTCCCTGGCCACTCTCTTGAACTGTCAGCTGCAGATCTGCATTTGTTGAGGGCAGTGTCTCCTTTGGTTGAAGTTCTCCTCCACCAGAGAAGTCAAAGGCCTAGATTTAGTTCCCTCTCCGATGCATACAAGTTGTCAACGTGCATTAGAAACCATTTCATTCTAATATGAACAGCTTGGGAGTGTACATCAAGAGCTGGAAGGAATCTTTGAAGTTAACTCTTTCAGTACCCTCATTTTATAGATGAGGAAAGTGAGGTGCATAAAGGTTAAATGACTTGCCCAAGGTTACACTTGTGGAAGGGGTGGCAATCAGACTCCGTTTTTTCAACTGCAAATTCAGTACTCTTTGCTCAGCGAATTCAAAATCAATGGTTGTGCATTTTGTTCATGAACAACATTTTAAGAGATAGGCTGATCCTTCAGATAAGTATGTATTTGCTCCCATTTATTGTCTCGGAGGACTGGAGACGAGCATATACTTTGCAGGTTAGTTTACTTCATTTTTTGTGCACTGATATTTGGTAATATCAGAAGGTGATCCTCATACTTCACATAGGCTGTTAAATTTTCCCCTCCCCCTCCACAACAAATTATTGTGTTTGACACTCTGTTAAAAGACTTTAATATAAAAAAAAGACTTTAATATGGAAAATAAATTATTTCTTATATTTTTGTTTATAACATTTAGTTGTTCAATCTTCCTTTTAGGGATTACAGAAAGAAAATTCCCAAAGTCCCAAATTAGATATAAAGAGCCCTTTACTGATTTCAGAAAGGAAACTAAAGAAGTCTCCACCCAAGGCCCTGGACCTGAACAAGAATGAATACCTTTCTCTAGATAAAAGCAGCACTTCAGATTCTCTTGATGAAGGTAAGAAATATTTTAAATGTAAATAAAATTTCATCCACATCTTTGAATATTTATCTTTGCTGTGGGTGTTCTCACAGATTGAAAGGATAGAAGATTTAAAGTTAGGCCCATAAAGAATCAGCCCTAAAGGAAAATGAGAGCAGAAAATGATTAAAGAGGGATTTAGTGAAGAGGAGTGCTCTGCCCTTTTGATTCTAACTCCCTTTCATTTTCATGACTACTTCTTCTTACATGTACTGAGGGAAACAGAAGTATGTATTTCAAATTATGATTATAGGAATGAAGAAGCTATCCTCAAGTTATTTTCCTAGTACCTCAATGGGATTGTAGGATAGTTTGAGAAATATTTACCCATGAATTTCAAAACTTCTCTCAACTTTTCCATTTTAAAGCTTTAGGACCGTCTTGGAAGTATCAGTGGATGAGTAAAGCAGAAAAAATTTATTAAATGCCTTCTGTGGGCAAAGCAATTAAGGAAATATTGATTAAGTACCTACTACGTGCACCCCTCCAACCCAGGTCTTCCTGGCTTCAAGACCAATTCTCTATCTACCATTCCACGCTGCTTCTCAGTGCTTACTCTTAGGTAACTGTCTAAGATTAATCTGCAGAGAAAGTGTCGGCTTGCCTTGGTAGAGGGACTTTCCTTGCCCGATGTTCCCTGTATTGGTGACGTTACAGGTCCCCTATCATACCCCTTTGTGTAAGAATTCGAAGGGCAGGGGACAGAAACTAGGCTTGAGATGTCATTGCTTGGACAGGGCAACTCTCTCTACTGTTGTGGGCTGACCCTATTTCTGATGTTTAAAACACTGAGAAGATGAGGGATTTGTCCAGGGTTTGAAGCCAGCTCCCTATCCATTAGGCTCCACTGCTTCGTGGGGATACAAAAACCAAGAAACCATAAAAAAAGCCTACACCATCTTCAAGGAGACATTCTTCCAGAGGCTGACATTATAACAAGAGTCAAAGTAACTAGAAGAGAGTTTAAGGAGGGAGAAGAAAAATAATGATGAGGGGAAGAGGAGGAGAGATGGATTTCTGTAGAAAAGAATGTGATGAAGAAGCAGACGGTATCAGTACAAATGTTGTTTGTTTGTTTTTTTAATTGCCTTCCAGAGTATACAGGGTCAACACAAATTCAGGTCAGTCTTCAATGCCTCTTCCTGTATAATGAAGTAGTAAAATCCTGGACTTGGAGTCAAGTTCAAATCTTATCAGATAGTTCCTGGCTGTATGTTCCTGGACAAGTCCTTTAACTTTTCCATGCCTTGGTTTTTCATCTCTAAAGTGAAGAGGTTGGACTTCATGAGTCTAAGTTTCTTCCAGCTCTAAATCTATTACTCTATGATCTTATGTTCAAACTCTTAGCCTTGAGGCACTTCAAAATCTTAAATTGTCTTTAAAATAAAGATGTTCTTCAACATAGTTTCAGGGTCACATTCATTTTGTTGTATGCTAATTCTTTGAACATTGTTAACTCATGTTTTAGAAGACTCCCCTTACTTAATTAGAATATTTAGTTAACTAAAATATACTATTCCTAGAAGGACCATCCTAGATAGATGGGAATTTACTATATTCATTTCATGTCCCCTTTCCAATTGTGAAGTTATTTCTTAAAAAAAAATGTTTTTAGAATTAGTAAATAAAGGTGGGGTATAGCAACAGATTTGAGTCACAGGAATTAGGAGGGTATTGTACTTGTTATTCCTGTGGTTGACTTTGTTGGATTTCCAGATTGACTAGTTGTATAGATCTGAAATCATCTTTCATTCCTTCATTTTAATAAATAACAAGTTTATGCACATAGAAGTAAAAATGCATTTTTGAAGAAAAATGATACTGAATTATTCTGCAAAAGGTAAATGATTAAATTGGTTTCTAGGTAAGGATAATTTGAAAAAGATCCTATCACATCTATAGTTAGAATCCTCATAGGCATGGCTTTCATTTAGGAATCAGTATGCAAGAGGGTATGAATTGGTTATTTATACTAGTTAGTACAATGCCAAAACTAAAGTTATGACTCCAAGTAGATCTGCTGTGGCATCCAGTGGCCAAATACTTAAGTGACAACAAAATAAAGGATTTTTTGGCCTTATTTCCCAGGCCTTGTCTTTGCAAGAGTAATTGGTTATTAAGAAGTGGCCTCATGATTCAGGCTTGTCTAAGTGGATAATAACATGACATATTGGGAAATAAACAGAAATCTATTATCAGTATGGCACAGACCCAGAATTTAAGAAAGAGCAGTGGTCAGATGGGTTCGTGTATAGCCACTCTTTGGTTACGTTTTCTTGCTTCCTATGGTCACTTTATAGAACATTCCCTTATAAAGTGGCAAGAATATAAAATTGATATCTGACCATCAGCATGACATAATGGAAATAACACTCCTTGGATTGAAAGGGTCTGAGTTAAAAAAATTCCATCTTGTAAAATGAGAGGAAAGATGAATTCTCTGGTCCCTTCCGGCTCTAGATCCCTTGTTGACTGTTTCCATTGTTGGAAGATGTTATAATTATGATGAAGTGATTTGACACATGAAGTTCAAATTTGTCAATTGTGGCCATAGCTCAATTTCCAGGAGGCTTGGAATGAGATGATGTGTGTAGATGAAATAAGGTGGGTGGTCATATCACTGATCAAAGTAGATTTTTTTTTTTTAATTTTAATGACCATCCTTTTAACCAACCATTGTATAACAGGGACAGGACCGAGGAATAACCTGAGTGAATAAGAAAAAAAAAATGAGACGTTTCTTTTTTCTCTTCTCCATGGGTTTACCACCACTCCTATCCCCTGCTTCAGTCTTAGGGGGAGAGATCCTGAGAATCTGGACCTGGATATTTCCTGTGAGCAAGCCCCCATCTTCCCTGAATTAAATCAGCAAAATAGTTTAGTACCTACCATGTGGAAGAAGGGCCTTGTTATGAGCCATCTCTGTTTTTTCTGAAAGAGATACAGAGATTCCAGCTGTTAATAAACTATGAGGCACTTTGTATTTTGTGTACTATTGTATTGCCCGTCCATGCAGCGTTGGTAATCTATAAAGCAAGTGATTGGACTTCTGGTCAATCGATAGTGGGCTGGGGATAGCATCTTCCCCTGCCTGGTGCCACCTGATCAGTTACTGGGAGAAGAATGACCTTTTCCTGGAGTTGAGAGCATCTGGGGAAAATCTGTAAGTCTTCTGGTAAATCAGAAAGTTGGCAAGTCTGATAAAAGCCCAAATGTGCAAGAAAAGAGTTGGCCCAATTTTAAAGAACATAATATGTCTTCTCTGCTGGCCCTGGCTTTGTTCCCCTCTCATGGGCAACTGATTGCCAAGATTGTCTGCTTTTCCCTCCTCTGTATTATGAGCTGTTGCTGGGGGAATATCTGCCATAAGAGGCAGAGCTTAGGGTGTGAGACTTGACAAACTGGCTTCAGGAATGCTGTCCAAAGCCATGCTAGAATGTAAAAGCAACAACTAAAATCAAGAGATGAAACTGAGCATTGAGTTAGCAGCACAGGTTGGGTTCAGAAGTAAAAGTCACCTGGTCGCCAATTTAGAATCAGGAATGCAGAGAATGGGCCTATATGTCTGAAGGCATATCTGGCAGGTAGCTAAAATATGGGCTTCATTTCCATAGGAAAGTTTCCTGGCTCTATTTCTGCTCACTTCTTTAGAAGAAAAGTAGAAATAGGTGAGCATCCAGGCATGTGAGTGAGCAGAGTTTTTATGTTTGTTGGTTTAATATATTGCAACAACAGTAATGATAATAATAATTGGATGGGAGATTTTAAGGCAGTAACACCATGAAATTTTTAATGAGTAATCCAGTGCAGAAATCTTTTATAGCCCTACTGCCTTCCTTTAAACTTAAGTAGCAAAGTCATTTTCTTCCCTTCTTAATTGCAAAATAACACAGTCACTTCTCTGTAAATCAGTCATAGTATAGTCTTATCTAATAATTAAATCTAGAACAGAACATATTTCATACTTAAAGTATTGGAAATAATTGTATGACATTGTATTGAAATAATTTATGAAAAATGCATCTGTGTTGTACAGCGTTCTTTTTTTGTATATCCTTCTTTAAATATGAACAGAGAATTTTTATTTTACCTTTAGGATTCTGATTTCAAAGTCCCAAAAATAAATGAAAACAAGTTTAATGACTTCTAATCATTTTGAGAAATTTTACTAACCCCCCAAAATAAATGTGTTTATTTCAAATTGCACATGTCTGTATAGAAGGAACATTTCTTTTCAGTCTGGAATTACAGTGAAGAGTGCATGCTCCAGTGAAATATCTTTAAGGAGGTAAGGCAATGAATGTCTAGCTGAAAAATAGTTTACTTAGTGGAGCTTATTTTTTTCTTCTTGTTCCAACACTATTCATTTTTATTACCTATGATATATGGACAAAGTACTAGCCCTTTAAAAAGCAGCTGTTAGGGATGAATAGAAAAGATCCAATATTCAGAAATTTAGAGCCCATGAGGGAAAATAATTTACCCAGAAAAAGATGGAAATCTTAGAAAAAATTAGAATTATATACAATATTAGATGATTTTTCATGTGTCCTTTATAGATTGATCAAAATCACTCTTGGTTTAGGCACACAAACTTGCTTTGATAACTTAAATTGCTCATAAAATTATTGGTTTTACCATATATAATTTAAGATAGTTTATTCAGATAGCAATTTGAATTTTATTAATTGAGTTTACTTTTAAATGTTCAAAATTTGTCTTATAAATGGAGTTACAAGCTGGTAAACTCTAAGGAATCTTAAAATCTCTTAGTTTTTGCCAGTTTGTGAGAAGCAGAAAACTTGAGATGGGAAAAAACCTTTTATAATATAGTAAGATAGTTACTATATTTTCTAGACTTAGTGTTCCCCATATGTCATAAGACATAGTGTTCTTTAAAAAGAAGCATTACAAATAGTATTTACTTTCAGAAAAGAAAATGAAGAAGAAAGCCAAATTCACTGGAAAGAACATTTAACTTATAAGACTTTGTTCTATTGGTCTTGTTTTCTTAGCTCCCCCTATCTTTTCTATTTCAGCTTCATCTGATGCTTTTTCTAAAAATCATTTTCATAAACTTCTGAAAGCTGAAGTTTTTCCCAGGTTAAAACTAGATTTTCCCACATTGAGACAAGGATTCTCTATACTTTGATATGTTAGTTCCTTTTTTGATTTTTGCATTTCTAAACACAAACCAGCTTCTTTCATATGCTGCAGAATTCTGACAAAGGGCTCTATGTCAGAAATTATGCCATGCAAAGAATTGCATGAACAGTGATTGGCTGCAGTAGGCTGTGGTGATGAATGTCTGTTTGTAGTAGAAAGAGCATGGCGATGGTGAACAAATCAGGGAAGAGCATCAGGAAGGACCCTGAGGCACTCTCACCACTACTTGATTTTCTGGATTTGGAGTCAGGAAGAACTGGGTTCAAATCCTACCTCAGACACTTACTAACTTTATGACCTCTTGGGAAGTCATTTAATCTCACTCAGCATGAATTTCCTCATCTGTGAAGTAGAGAGAATAATAGCACTTACATAGTATTGTTGTTAGGCTCAAGTGAAATAATATATGTTAGGCACTTTATGAACCTTAAAACACTGTATAAAAGTTGTTGTTGTTGTTGTTATTATTATTATCAAGCTGAGCATTTCTTAACTTACGAAGAATTAGTAGTCCAAGTCCTGACCCCAGTGCCAGTGATGTCCACTATAATTTCACCTTTGAGCGATTAACCTTGAAGTATCATAATCCCTGCTGGGCAGCCTTATAAGAATGCCCAGAAACTTGATCTTTGTGTCCTTTTGGGTGGGATGAGAGGCTCCTTATCCTCTTGTCTATATAGTTCCTTCTAAAAAAAAAAAAAAGTTTTATTAACCTTTTTTGTCTTTATATCCTAGAGGGGAAACCACCTTTCTCACATCCAAATTAAAATCTTTTTTATCACAATGAACAATTAAGCAAACAAACATCTGATGCAGAGACTGTGTCTTACGGTGTACATAACATTCTGTCCCAGTAGTCTCCTGCTTCTATGCCTTTAAGGAGAGAGGTGTTTCATTATGTTTTCTAGGACCCTCATTAGTTTAACAGTTACTCAGAATTTAATATCTTTTTATGATTATTTCTCTACCTTGTTGATATTTTTTATATTCTTTTGTTCTACATATTTCACTCTAGATCGGTTCATACAAATCTTCCCGTGTTTCTCTGAATTCCTCATATTTATATTTTTTTTTGTTGACAAAGGTAGGGCTATTGGAATTCCCTTTACCAGTACAGATAGGCAACTCTTTTGCAACTGCTAGTCTTAGAGAGTTACCAAGAGCACTGAGAAATTAAGCGACTTGCTCACGGTCACACTGCCATTATGTATCAAAGGTGGGACTTAAAGCAACCCCACTCAACTCTGAGACCACCTCTGTCCGCTGTGCCACGCCACCTCACATTTCTTACTTCACAGTAATATTCCATTACATTCATATTATAGTAGTTTTTTTCAGCCATTCAGTCAACAAGTATTAATAAAGAGCCTGCTATATACCAGGCCCTATCCTAGGGGCTGAGGGAATAAGTACAAAGAATGAAATGATCTTCACTGATAAAGAACTTTTCTGTTGGGAGAGGTGAATACAAATGAAAATATATATATAGTGTCAATATAAAGTTAACAAATATGTACAAAGTAGCTAAATTCAGCATAGTTTGAAAGGGAGGGCACTAGTAGGTGGGGAGATGGTGCTTGAACTGCATCTTAAAGAGAGAAATTATGAGACAGATAAAGGAGTGCTCTGGAGTAGAAATGGGAAAGGGAATGTCATGTGTGAGGAGCAGAAAAGCCATTTACTAATCAGTGTGTACCTATTTTTATTTTCAATTCTATGCAACTACAAAAAGTGCTTCCATAAAAATTATGGTATATATTGGACCTTGTTTCGTATCTTTGAATGTCAGGGAGTATGTGCCCAGTAGTGGGAAATTGACCATCTTTCCACGGTCTCTCTACCATCAACTGTTCCTGTTTTTGTCATCTTTGCCAAAAAATTTACAGGGTGTTAGCTGAACCCTCAGAGTTTTTTAAGTTTGAATTTCACTTACTCTTAGTAATTGGGAAGAAGTTATAACTTTTTTCCTTACTCCTTGATGCCAAATTAGTTTTTAGCATTCTTGCCCAAATCCCATTGGATTATGATTCCCTGAGACTACCATTTCCTCTGAACTAGTTCTGACTCTCAGGGACCAAGAGATTGAAAAGAACCTTTATATATACTCTGAGCCAGCTGTCCTGTCATTCAGCTAAGCTTGATTGTTTTTAAAAAATTCTAAACTAAAATATTGAACCAACTAAATATGTTCTCTCTTTGGCCAACTCTTAAATTTACCTGTTGAACATGATAACCTAAATGTGCTTCTTCTTTTGTAATCTAGTCAAATGTAGGAGCAGTGTTAGTGTTATTAAATTTTCTACTCTTCAATGTTAGATCCAGTATTTCAATCTTAGGTTTCCAGTATGAACTTGGAATAATTTTATTTGTTTATTATTTCTTAATATATTTATTTACATTAAAATTGTTCAATAGGATTTTAAAAAAGAAATTGTTTTGGGAAATATCTAGATCATAACATGTAAATACTTTTATTATATTTTTTTCTATAATTCACAGTTTTTCAATTAAAACTCCATTAGATCTGAATGTGGATATTCCTTCCTACAGTGCTGAACCCAACCCAGCCATGCCCACCCACCTCTCTATCTATGACTTCCCATAAATTTGCCACGGAGGCCCTACTCAACCTGTGGGAGAATTCTTCCTCTCATTATTTAAACATGCCATGGATAAAAATGAAGAAGGAGGGCTATCCATTATTTTATATCTTAAATAATTATGAATCTCATTTGGGAAGCTTAGCAATGGTGTGGGAAATATTATGGCTTATGGTCCACCTACCCATCTGTAAATCACAGTTGATTTCCTATTTCTGGTTATCCTTCCTCACACTGCTCTTCAAAGTCCATTTTTTTCACTGTGTACTGCCGCCATACTGATGGCTAGACTGTAAGGTCCTCATGCCTTATGAACGATAGTAACGGAATTAGGAGTGATATGTGTCAGAGGTCAGTATATGCTGTTCCCAGAAACTTGATATGGAATATTTATGCCTGGAGGAAGAATTTGATTAGTAGATAGCCAACTGATTATTATCAGTGGTACTTTGATTGTATCATTTTTGGTGTCAAAGGTGACTTTACCTAACTTTTTTGTCAAAAAGTATACAAATGTAGATTACTCATTTTCCTTTTAATGGTTAATTGTAAGCGAAAGCAATGCCAAGTAACCATTACCTCTAAATCCCAGAAATTAAGAAGTAATATTTTGCTCTATTTCCTGGTACACATCTGTCAACTCTTGTATTTCTGCATCTAGAAGACAACCAACCAACAAACATTTATTAAGTTCATACCATGTGGCAAGCACTGTCTTGCAGTCTGTACTTGCAGAGCTAGGGTTCTATCAGGTCCAAGAACCTACCTCCCCTCTCCCTTCCCTCTTTGACCTTATATGAAAATTGGCAGGACTGGCCCTTTGAGGGTGTGTACTACACCTCATTAACCTAATGTCTTACTCATTCTGGGTTGGCATTCCTAATGGTACCACAACTCTGGACTAGTGTCATCAATGACCTAACTTTGGAAAAATCATTTTGGCACCTGTGTGGACAGTGGATTGAAATGGAAAGAGATGAGTTAGAGAGAACAACTCAGAAGCTATTATAGTAGCATAGGCAAGAGGCGATGAGGGTGTGGACTAGATGATGGCTATGTGAATAGAGAGGACAGATACTAGAGACATGGATGACAAATCAACAAAATTTGGCAAGTGATTTGGATATGTAGGTTGAAGAAAAGTCAGGAATCAAGTTTAAATGACACAATTTTCAAACATGGTGACTAGAAGGTCAGTGGTACCCTTTATAGAAATAGGGAAATTTGGAAGAGAAGAGGATTGCTCAGGAGGAAAAAGATAATGAATTGTGTTTGGGACATTTTAAGTTTGAGAAGCTTATGGAACATCCATTTTAAAATGCCTAATAGGCAGAAATACCACTACTAAGCATATATTTTGGAAAGCAACTTAGAACTATACCCAGAAAGTCATCAAACTGCCCATATCCTTTTGCTTAGCAATACCATTACTCCCTCCTCCCCCAAAGAAGTAAAAGAAGGAAAGGACATGTATATATGTACAAAAAATACTTATAATAGCACTTTTTATTGTAGCAAAGAACTGTAAACATGGTGGCTGCTCATCAATTAGAGAATGGGTAAACAAATTATACTATAGAGGCAACCAAAAGGCACAGTGAATAGAGCATTAAGAGTACAGTCAGTATGGCCTAGGTTCAAATATGGCCTCAGACCCTTAGTAGCTATGGAACCTTGGGCAAGTCAGCCTCAGTTTCTTCAACTGTAAAATGGGGTGATAGTGGCACCAACTTCTCAAGGTTGTTGTGAGGATTTATATTTCCAAAGCACTTAGCACAGTGCCTGGCATGTAATAGGAGCTTAATAAATGCTTGTCTTCTTCTTTCCTTCCTATATGTATGGGAATGAAATATTGTTGAGCCATAAAAAATAATGAATCTGATGGAATAATAGAAACCTGAAAGGACTTATGTGAGCCTGATGCAGAATGAAGTGTGAAGAACCAGGAAAATAATTTATAGAATGACAACTACAATGTAAAGGAAAATGATTTTGAAAAAACTTGGCATCTTTGATAAATACAATGACTTAATACTGACTTAAGAGAATTGATGATGAAGGATACCTCCCTGCTGTTGCAGAGAGGTGATGGACTAGAAGTGCAGAATGAGAAACTCATCTTCATACATGCCCAATATATTGTTTTATTTTGCTTCATTATGCTCATATTTTACAGAAGGGGCCTCAGTTTGTGGGAGGCAGGGAGTGGAGTTGGTTGGTAGTGGTAATGAGCCAAAAAAGAAAAAAGAAAAGCATCAATGAAACCCCAAAAAAACACACAGAAGAGAACAGAAGGAAATTCAGGAGGCATAGTTCACTTTTGTTACTAGCACATTACATTTAATCCATCAATCAATAAGCAATAATCAAATCCATCAGTTAATAAGTGTTAAGTAATACTATGTTCAAGGCATTGTACTGAGATTTAATCTGTATTTTCAAAATGTACATAATAGAAGTTCACAGTTTCACATACATTCTACTCTTTATATTTTGAAATGTTCGTGTTTTTAGATATGTTTAATAAATAACAAAAAATTAATTTTATGAAAGTGAGAGGAGAAGTAGAGACAATGGGTATAAGTAGCTTTTTCAAGGAGATTGAGAAAAGGAGGGATGATGCTACCTCTGTGGCCTTGGGCAAGTCACATTCTCTCTGGGCCTCAGTTTCTTCATTTGTAAAGTTAGAGAAGTAGACTAAAGGGTATGTGAGAGCCCTTCTACCTCTAGAATTATGATTCTATGATATAGGACATAATGCAGGGCTTTTAAGGGTGAAGATTTGGATGTGTTTGTAGGTAGCAAGGGAGGAACCAGCAGATAGGGACTGAAGACTGAGGGGGGAGGGAGGAAGTAAGAGATAGGATGATTGTGATATCTACTAGAGAATCTACTAGAGAAGATAGGGGAGGATGTGTAAGATCACAACAGAAAAGAAAATTTTTGTCTTCCCATCAGTAGTAAATAAAATCCTATTCAGCAGCTTTCTAGTGCCTATCACATAGTAAGCACTTAATGTTTATTGACTAACTGATTAATAGTATCTATTTACTCATGCAGTACCTGGGATGCTCTTCCCAGCCTCCCTTTTCTGTACTCTACCTTCTACATGTTTCCTCCTTTTTGGTTTAAACCCTTTGGTACTGACCCATAATTTTTGCTTAGATTGTACTTCCTAATTATTCATTAACAGTTAAATGGTACTCACTAACTGAACTAGGTTTGCCCTTTGGATTTATGGTAATTACTTGCCCCTTCCTAAAGTACTAATCTCCTGTTCAAACTTTTCTAGTATAGTTCTTTATAATTGCCATACTCACTAGTCGAACTTGACTCCAAATTTGAATTTCTTTTGGCCCCTCTCTTGATAGTTCCCAAGGACTGAATAGGTTCAAACACCTGGAAGATATATAATTATACATTCCTATCTTTAATGACCTACAGCACCCAAAGGAGATTTTTTTTTTGAGGTAGCTAGATTTGAATCCTTAGAATCTCTCTTTTGGCTCTTTGTAACCCCACCTATAAGAGTAATAAAATAAATATAAAATTTATAAAATTTTATAACATAAAATAAAATAAAATAAATAAGATGGCATGCAAGCCCAAGAGCCCTGGGTGTAGCAGTGCTTCTGCTACCACCCCATAGCACTGGCCCTCCTTCCAGCCTACTCCAAGCCAGCATCCAGAAAAGCAAGCAGTCCTTTCAGAGATGAAACCTGGCAGGCACCTCTCCTGGTACTGCAACTCCTGCCTCCTTAGTAACCACAGTAACTGTAAGCCAAAGTAACTGGAAGGAAAGTTCTTGATATCAGCATCCTTAGCACTATTAAATGACTTCCATTGCTTCCCAAATCCTAGAGGACTTCTTTCTTAAGGTTCTCTTGCTCGTGAAATTACTTTGTGTGATTAGTCTTGGAAGAGCTGTAGAAAGACAGGTGCGCCAACTCATTGTTGGTGGAGCTGTGAGTTGGTCCATCCATTCTGGAAAACAGTTTGGAATTACGCTAAGAAAATGACTAAATGTTCATGTACTTTTCCCAGAAATCTCCCTGCTAGGCATATACCTTAAAGAAGTACACAACAGAAGGAAAGGTCCTGGCATCATCAAAATATTTATAGAAGCATTTTTTTGTGTTAGCGAAGGACTTGAAGCAAAGTAGATGCTACAGCTTGGAGAATGGCTAAAACAAAAATCGTGGTACATGAATATAATGTTTTAATATAATTAATTATATATTATATAATCAATCATATTATAATATAATTACCATAAGAAAATGATGAATATGAGGACTTTAGAGGAGAATGGGAAGACTTGCATGCAGAGCTGCTGGACCTCTTTCTGTCCTCATCTGTATCTCTTGGTTTCTCTGGCTTCCTTCAAGGCCCAGCTAAAATCCCACCTTCTGTATGAAAGCTTTCTGATCGCACTTAATGCCAGCCTTCCATCTTTCGATTATTTCTAATTCATCTTGATATTTTTCTTGGTTGTTTTTATGTTGTCTCCCCCATGAGGCTGTGAGCTCCTTGAGAGCAGCACCCGTTTTTTACCTTTCTTTGTGTTTCTGTGGCTTAGAACAGTGCCTGGCAGGTAGTAGGTGCTTAGTACATTTTGTTGTCTTTTGGACTGAAATAAGTAGAAGCAGGAAAACTGCATAGATAATGATCACAACATTGTGAATAGAAAGAACTACAACAAAACAATCCTGAATACTGTGCAATTGGAATGACCAAGCTTGTCTTAGGAAGCAGAGATGAGAGAATGGCACCTCCTTTCCTTCATTGGAGAGACTGGGCACTCACCATAGGTTTAGGACAGTACATTAGTTCCAGATTACACGATGTGTTAGTTTTGTTGAACTGCATTACCCCTCTCCCCTTTATTTATTTGTTTGTTTGTTTATTTGTTTATTATTACAGAGGAGAGGTCACAGGATAGGGGAGGGGGGATATATTTGAAAATCTAAGTGATGTAAATACAAAAGCTATCAGTAAAAATTAAGATGTTTTTAAGAAAGAAATTACTTTGCAAATACTCTGTGTTTACTTATCATTGTACATATTGTATCCCTGTAGTGAGCTCCTTGATGGCAGGAACCTTGGTTTTTGTTTTTTAATACTTGGCTTTTGTCTTTGTATCCCCAGAGTCTAGCAAAGTGTCTTACACATAGTAGGAGCATAATAAATGTGTCTAGACTGGAATGGATTGGAATAACTGAAATATCTTCCAGAGGTTGTCTTTTTGGTTGTCTTCAAAGTTAATATTTCCTGAATTTCCCCATTTGTTACCTTCCCTGTTCACTCTCCTGATAGTCTCCATTCACTCAGAAGTGCTCTGAATCAAAGCTTTCATGTAATAAAAATTAAGTTTTATTGTTTGTTTTATGTTCAACAAAAAGGCTTGTTTGGGAGAGATACTAGTGTTTTGCTTAGAATTTAACTTTTAACTCTTTTGCTTTCTCTTTACAATTCCTGAATGCTAGTTAAGTTCTTGTCTTGATCATCCTTTCTCCTTTGTTTGGCCAAAGTCACTAAATTGTGCAGTAGTCACTAAATTTTAAATACCAGGTTTTTTGTACCATGAGCTTTAAGTATAATATCTTGGGTCCATGTTAACAAATATTTACTGAGCACCTACTATGTTCCTAGATTTGAAGGAAGGTAGGAAAAGTAGAATGGGCCTAGAAAAGGGGGAGGGAGCATAATTAAATAATCAGAAATGCCTGGGAAAGCATTCTAGCCCTGAAAAGTAGTGTGAACAAATGCTTGGGAAAGAGAATTGATGAATATTCAATATTCAGTTAGTCTGAGTGGTTTAGCTGAGACCCTTTGTGTATAGGGAGATGAGAATAACTCCTGGGAAAATAATTAGAAAATAGTAAGAGACAAATATATTCCCTGTAGTCTCTCATCACTGTACTTGGCAGCTTTGGATAGATACCATGGAAAATTCATCTAAGGGTCTTTAGAGTGATGGATTATTGGGAGTTTGGTATTGGCTCAATTTACTATTCCCATAACAATTGGATTTAATTGATTGAAAACGTGGACTTTGCTTAGTTTAGCAATCCAGGATTTTTCAGTGTAATCTTCTAAGGTTGGGTTTCCCTTTCTGACAGCTGGAGGATGGGGTGTGACTGTTAACTACAAACCTCTTTTCCAGTCTTTCTTCAAACCATAGACTCCTTTAAAGTAATACTTTTGGTTGAGATTAAGGCTAAGTAAGAAAAAAATGAGGCAAAGAATGACCTCTTTTACCTAGTTAAAGAAAAAAAAAATGGGTGTTGCCTCAGTCAGACTGAGACGTGGGAAAGACCTTAGCTTAAAAAGGCAAAGTTCTTCCACTACATCAGGGGGTATGTTGGGACATACTGACCATTGTACTAGATGTTAAATATTTAGCCATGTAATATCTATTGGACTTTTATTGTGCAAACAAAACTTGAATTTGCTTTTCCTCAGTCTCTTTCTTTTGTGTTTTTTCCTCCACAGATGAAGAAGATATTTCCAAGAGAGACCTTAATGGAAGACTTTTTATAAACTGTGTTTTTCATATCAGTGCTGATAGAATGTTTGAATTGCTTTTCACCAGTTCACGCTTCATGCAGAAATTCACCAATTCCAGGAATATAATAGGTTTGTTCATTTGTCCTTACCTAATAGTAAGTTTCAGGGAATTTCATTGTCAAGTTTAGTGAGTTGAACTAGAATCATACTAGTACAGAAGTGATTAATGTATTTCAAGGGAAAGAAATACAATTGGACTTGCTTTGGTTTTAAGGATTAGATAACAGATAAATTGTTATATAATCACTTCCATTAAATAGACTAATTGATCCATCAGATTCCACTTATTAATTACTTCCCTCAGAGTAAAGCAACTGTTGAGGATCATTTAACTCATACAGTTCAACAGGGTCTCAGAAAGTTTACTGTAATATCTAACTTACTTGTAAGGATCTTTTTGATTATGTGTCAGTTTTCTACATTGTTAAAAGTCTCAAGTGGCCTTATAAAAGCATTATAAGGCCATGAACTATGATACTGACATTATATTGTGATTTTAAAAGCACGTGGTAAATATATGACTAATAGGTGGCATAGAATCTTCCTTGTTCAATAAAGGGAAAAACTGGAATTTAAAGAAGCTAAGTAATTTATCTAAAATTAGGGGTTGTTGATGAAAGTGCCATTCTATTCCATTTAATGAGATAGTAGCTGTTGTTCCATCATTTATGAGTTTCACAAAAAAAGGAATTGTAATGCCTTTAAAAATGATATTCAGTCGATCTGCTGTACTTATTTCTAGGAAGAGAGAGTAAATGTGTTTTTCTCGTTTTATCATTCAGCACAGAGTAGCCAAGAGGTTTCATTTCACTGGTACTAATTGAATTTTGTAGTTATACTAAGAAAAAGTCAGCGGATTTTTAAAAAATACAATAATTTTATGCATATTTTGCCCATTATTGTATTCCTCTAGCTTAAGAATCATGGAATAATTGATGGCATATAGGGTTTTTTATCAAAATAATAAAAGCAAACAACATTTGGTTTGAAAGGCCCCTCAGAGGTAATAAAATTGGAGCTTAAATTTATGTATAGCTTATAGTTTACAAACTGCTTTCCTTGCAATAACTATAAGGTAAGTAATAAAAGTATCAATATTCTGATTTCATAGACAAGAAAATGAAGATTTATAAGATTGTTACTCGTTACCCAGCCAGTCAGAAGCAGAGCTGAAACTAGAACCAGACTGTCCCGATTTTCGCTGCAATTTCCTTTCCACAACATCGTACTTGAGCTGCTTCAATAACTAACCTCTTAGTATCCTAGCAGACAGGTGGAGGGGGTTTCCATAACAGGCATTCCCTATACTGAAAGCATTACAGATCTAGATTACAATGAAAAAAAAATAAACTTTAAAAAATTTTCTGATCTTTTTCCCCCCCACGGTTTTATTACTACCAATTCTCAACTAGAAAACTGGTTTTCAGGAGAATGTATAGATTATTCTTTTTAATTTTCTAAGGCAATGCTAGTTGATGGTATCATTTGATAGAGAAAGAGAAGAAAACTTGGCATTGTCTGATATGTACCCTAGAGGGAAAGGCTAAGTAAGATCCAGTGACCTCGTACCCTGAAAGGATAAATGCATGAAGGTGGAGATGGGATGTTCTCAAGAATCAAATTTTGGTGAGGATGAGAATGATTCTGATCAGGAGGAGAAAGGATGAGTTGCCTTAAAAGACCAATGGGACTTTATATAAATTCACCAGTTGATTTTTAAAATATACGGAAGATACAGGGATAGTTACTACAAAAGAATAATATGGTACTGTACTAATGGTATCAAGAGTAGCCTAGAATGAGCTGAGGCTAGTGATGAATGCCAAACTAATGAGAACAAAAAGGTTGTTGTTGTTATTGTTTTTAATTTGGGGGTAAAAAGAAAACCAAAGAAGGGATGAGACTCTTGATCAGGATAGCTAGGAAGATGATATCAGATAATGGTGAAAATAATAAATTACCCAACTCTGCTTTTATTTTTGTTTTAGCCCCCAAGAAAAAGGTTTTTTTAAACTTGAAACAATAGAACACAAATGTATAACAGAGAGTCAAGAGCCAAGATCAATAAGGGGTTAGATAGTAAGAGAGTATCTCACTGCCCTCAATGAGTATAAGTCACTGGGCATGAACAATCTACATTCTATAGCCCTGAGAGACTTGGCAGATGTTGATTGCGGCCACTGTCCATGATCTTTGAAGGATCCCAGAGAAAATGAGAGGTGCCACATGCCTGTGAAAGGCCAAATATTGTTCTGATTTTCTAAGGAGGAAAGAGAGCAGAATCTGAAAACTAGAGACAGTTATCAAAGAATGGTTTGTGAGTATTTATAAGGGGAAGCAGTGAGTTCTGAAAACCAGCACGGATTTATCAAATTATTTATCACATCATGCCAGATTAGCCCCATTTCCTTTTTTCTATAAGATAGTTAGCCTTATAAGTAAGGGTATTGAATACTGACTGTTATACTTGTAAATAGGACAGAGAGGTGAGCTATTAAATAGATTGTTGTTGTTCATTCATTTTTAGTCATGTCCAACTCTTCATGACCCCATTTGGGGTTTCTTTTTGGCAGAGATACTGGAGTGGTTTGCCATTTTCTTCTCCAACTCATTTTACAGATGAGGCAAACAGGATTAAGTGACTTGTCCAGGGTCAGCTAGCTAGTAAGTGTCTGAGGCCAGATTTGAACCTAGGAAGATGACTGACTATTCTTGACTCCAGGCCTGGTGCTCTGTCTACTGTGCCACCTCACTATCCCAGGGATAAGAATATTTGAAGGACTGTCATGTGGAAGTGGGATTAGATATATTCTGCCTGGCACCAGAATGCAAATCAGGAGCAATGGGTAGAAGTGATAGAGAGGCAGATTTTGATTTGATGTAAGGAACAACTATTGAAACTATACCAAAGTAGATTAGGCTACCTCAAGGGGGAAGAGGGTTTCTCACTCCTTGGAGGTTTTCAAGGAGAAGCATTGCTTCTCAGGGATGCTCTAGAGGGGTTTTGGGTGAGGTGTTGGACTAAATGGTACCTTCTGACTCTGAGATTCTGTAATCTTTTGTGCTATGCTTGTTCTGCAGAGTTATGTGATCATGATCAGTTATGTGACTTTTTTAATAATAAATAGTTTTGATATGACAGCTCTGTTTGTATCCTTTAGCTGTTTATATGTTGCTCTTATATATTTGTATCAATTCCCTATGTATCTTGGATATCAGGATATCGAGATACCAGATTGCTTCAAGATATTTCCTAGTTAAATGTTTCCTTTCTAGTAATTATATCATTGATTTGTGTGTGTGCGCAGAAGATTTTTAATTTTTTGTAATCAAAATTGTTAATTTTATCTCCTGTGATCCTCTCTATTATCTGATTGGTCAAAAAGTCTTCTATCTGAAGTTGTAAAAGTTCCTTTCTCTTTCCCTGACCCTCTAATGTATATATGATATGACCTTTTATATTTAGGTCTGTGTGTCTTTGGAATGTGAAATGTTGGTCTAACCCTAATTTCTGCTCATTTATGTGAGCTTATGTTGGCTGCCGTGGTACATGTGATACTTTTACCCAGTGCCTGCAGAGTTCCAGCCCGTTTTCTAGAACTCTTCCTGGATTTGTTGGTGTGACCCATTTTTCAGCCTTAGCTGGCTTTTTGTGCAGTTCTGGACTGGCTTACTTGTGTTTTTCTTTGTTTTTCTTTGTCTTGGCACTATCTAGGGCTTTTCTCAGATATTTTCTAGGATGTGTGGGAGAGTAAAGTTCTTTTATAACTTTACACGTTGCCATATTTTCATGTTGCCAGAAGTTTGTTTGACTTCTTTGCACATAATATTTCCTGGCATGATATTAGTAACCTAGTAAATTGTGAGATTTTTCTAGGTATCCAAAAAGTTATTTTGAAATCAGCTCTATGCTGAATTATCAAACATGACTATATAGAAAATATTGACCAAGACTGGATTATACTTTATACTTTATTCCCTTATGATGGAAGGAACAGATTAGACAAATTATCATCCATTTTGATGTAACTGATTAATCTATATAGAGTAGTTGATAAACTTGTTGGAGTAGCCAAAATTACTGAGTAGATGTTAAAGGCATCAGATGTTTTTGCTTGATCAATTTGTACAGAGTGTGGTACTGTTCCTTATACACTTCCTGTGTTTGGAAGGGGGAAAAAGATCCATTCTGCTATATATTATTGTATAAATTCATACTATTGGACTGGAAGGACTCATTCAAAATTTTTGTTCAGTGGCTGATACAGGGAAATATTGCTTCTTTAAAAAGAAGTATAGGTAGGGATCTAAGCAATATTTCCCCATTTTCCCCAAAAATATCAGTTTGAAAGACTTACTATTCTTTGTTGCTATAATCTGACAGCATTGAGTTACCTTAAAAATTGAAGTGAAGGTCAAGTTTCCCTGCCCTGGCCTTGACTCTGTGTTTTATAGAGTTTCATTCCTAGAGAATTGTTTGTTCAAGGAATGTTGACGTTTTCTCTTCTTATCTGATGAAAATAGATGCATTTACACAGCTTGGAGGTGGCAGAAGGAAGAGTATAAAAGAAAACAGGCAGAAGGATCAACTTTTAAGTTTACTGTTACAAAGAAATATTAACTAAGAGAAGAGAATTTGGAAGTGAAAATAAAACAAGAAAAATTGCACATACAAGAACAAACGAGTAACTTAAGAACTATTCCTCAATAGATAAGTGGACAAAAGACATGGTTTTCAAAAGAATTGCTAACCATCAACAATAAAATTTCTCATAATAAGAAGAATGCAAATTGATACAACTCTGAGATTTTAGTTTACACCTATCAAATTAGAAAATATGATAAAAGATAGAGATAGTGTCGGAAGAGCTGTGGGAAGACAGGCATACTAATACACTCTTGGTGGAACTGTGAAATGGTGCAATTGTTCTGGAAAACAATTTGGAATTATGGAAGAAAAATGACTAAACTGTTCTTACATTTTGACCCAGCGATTCCAAGACTAAGCTTGAACTCCAGAAAGGTCAAGGACAGAAAGAAAGGTCTCACATTTGCCAAAATATTCATAGCCACATGTCTTATGGTAGCCCCCCCCAAAAAGGAAAAAAAGTATGTGGCCATTGATTGAGGAGTAGATGAACAAATTGTGGTATATGAAAAACTACCATATAGTAAGAAGTAAACATGAGAGATACATGGGAATACATATGATGCAGAGTAAGATACACAGTGACTATTATAAGGAAATTAAAACAACATTAAAGGATAGTTGAACTTGGATTAAAGGTAATGACCATTATTGGTTCCTGAGGAGAATACCTCTTGGAGTAGGAAAGATTATTAGTAGTTAAGTCCAGAAAGAAGATACAGAATTGTCTGCCCAGAGGGCAGATGATGAAACCTATCTTCTTCCTCTTGGTGGAGAGGTGAAGGATGATGGGGACCAAATGTACACTCTGTCAGACATGGTTTGTGTCAATCAATGAGTCAACAGGCATTTATTTTAAGTGTTTATTTTCTGTTGTGCCAGCCATAGTGCCAAGGATACAAAAAAAGGCAAAATCAGCTCCTTCCTTCAAGTACTTTACATTCCAATGGGGGAGACAACATGTAAATAACTAGCTACATAGAAGATATATGTACAGAACCCATGAAAGGTAATTTCAGTGGAGAAAATATTGGAGTGGGGGGGGACTAGGAAATGCCTTCTGTGAAGGGTGGGATTCGAGTTAAGTTTTGAAGGAAGCCAGGGAAGATAATAGGCAGAGATGAGGGACTGAACATTCCATTCAGTGCAAAGGTAAGGATAGGGTAGATGGAGTATTTGAGTTGCTTTAAGTAAGCCAATGTAGCTGGACCTTAGAGCATGTGAACAGGAGTAAAGTCTAAGAGGACTGGAAAAGTCTAGAGAGGCCAGATGTTGAAGAACTTTACAAGCCAAATAGAAGAGTTTATATTTGATCTTAGAGGTAATAAAGAGCACTGGACCTCATTGGGATGGGGGTAGTGACATAAGCATATGCTTTAGAAAAATTACCTTGGTAGTTGAACAGAGGATGGATTGGAATAGGGACAGCCTTTAGCAGGAAGACCAGTTAGAAAGTTATTATATTAGTCAAGGCAAAAGGTGATAATGGGCCCTGAAGAAGGTTGGCAGCTATGTGAGTGGAGTGAAGGGAATGCATACAAGAGATGTTGAAGATAGAAACTATTAAGACTTGGCAAATGATGGGTTGTGTGGGTTGAGTGAGAAGAGCTGAGGTAACATTGAGGTTATTAACTGGGGTTACTAAGGGAGGATGGTGCTCTGGATGGTAGTAGGAAAGTTCTGTATCATTTGGTTTCACAGTATTGCTTTTATTTGTTACATGGGAGGGTACTAATGGGTGGCACAGAGGGAGGGCTAGGACAGAGATTTTGGCATATGTCTGTAGTATAAAAAAAACCAAAAGGCATCAATAAAACCTTTTCTGTTTAAAATTTTTATTTATTTCATTTTTTGTTTCATTTTGAGTTTTGAATTGTCTACCTCTCTCCCTCCCTCCCAACCCCACATTAGAGAAGGTCAACATTTGATATAGATATATATGTGAAATCATACAATGCATACGTTCACATATCACTTCTTTTTCTGGAGGTGGATGTCATTTTCCTTCATAAGTCCTTCGTAGTTGATTTGAATGATCATATTACTCAGAATAACAATCATTCACAATTATTCTTTGAACAATATTGTTACTGTGTACAGCATTTTCTTGGTTCTGCTCATTTCACTGCATTATTTCATGTAAGTCTTACCATGTTTTTCTGAAGCCAACCTGCTCATCATTTCTTATAGTACAGTGGTATTCTATCACGATCATAAACCACAACTTATTCAGCCATTCCCCAATTGATAGGCATCCCCTTACTTTCCAGTTTTTTGTCACTGCAAAGAGAACTAATATAAATATTTTAAAACATATAGGTTCTTTTCTTTTTTTTTTTCCAGGCAGTTGGGGTTAAGTGACTTGCCCAGGGTCACACAGCTAGTAAGTGTCATGTGTTTGGTCTGAGGCCGGATCTGAACTTAAGTCCGCCTGACTTCAGAGCCGGTACTCTATCCACTGCTCCACCAAGCTGCCCTGGTTCTTTTACTTTTTCCCTGATCACCTTGGGAAACAGACCTCATAGTAGTGTTGCTGGGTCAAAGATTATACACAGTTTTGTAACTCTTTGGGTATAATTCCAAGTTGCTCTCCAAAATGGTTGAAATGTTTTTATTTTTAAAGAAAGTCAGTCAATAAATATCTTTTAAGTGCCTATTCTGTCCCAAGCAATTTTACATTTGTTAAATACAAAGCTTATAAAGCAAATAGAAAGTTAATAACAGTCATTAGAATGATTATTTTTAAATTGTAAAACAATTTTTATTCAGTTTTGAAGTTTCATAATATATATTCCTGAATCTATCTAATTATACATGTTTTCTGTGTTTAGATGTAGTTTCTACCCCTTGGAATGTTGAAACTGGTGGTGATCAACTAAGAACTATGACATACACTATAGTTCTTAACAATACACTTACTGGAAAGTTCACTTCAGCCACTGAAAAGCAGGTATAGTATGGCTGATGATTCAATATTTCAAGAGAATTGTGGGTGTGGAGATATTGTGCTGTGAACATCTTTGGTAAATCATCAGCTTTTGGGACCATTTAGCTCTAGAATTCTCAATGCACCTTGAATATAGAATGTCATATTTGCTGTTAGATGCTGTTGCCATCAGTGGTTTTCCATAATTCTTTTTTTTTAATTGTGGTGGGGAGGTGGTATAGGAAAAAATATTTGTCACGTAAAAACAAAAGGCAACATTGTAGGAGTTTAATAATTGCTTTTTGATTAAGAGTTTAATTTGTAGAGTTTCTAGGCTTCAACTTTACTTTAAAAATTAGACAAAAAAGAAATAAATTAGGCAACTGCAGTCTGTGTTATATTTAAATTATACATAATCCTCAGATAATTCTAAATTCAGTTAATTTTATAATTCCAGAATATATCAGGAGCACTCTAGAGGCCCCAAGGGATGATGATAATAACAATAATAATACTATTACTATTCTTAATAATAGTAATAGCATTTATATAACGCCAAAGTTTCCAAAGCACTCTACAAATATTATCTCATTTGATACAACAATCCTGGGTGGTTGTTGTTCAGTTATTTCAGTCATATCTGATTCTTTGTGACTCCATTTGGGGTTTTCTTGGCACATACTGGAGTGGTTTGTTGATTTCCTTCTTCAGCTCATTTTACAGATGACAAAACTGAGGCAAACAGGGTTAAGTAACTTGCCCAGGGGTCACACAGCTACTAAGTGTCTGAGGCCAGATTTGAACTCAGGAAGGTGAGTCTTCCTGACTTCAGGCCCAGCACTCTATTTTCTGTGCCACCTAGAAGCCCCATAATCCTGGGAGATAGGAACTATTATTATCCCCATTTTACAGATGAGGAAAGTAAGGCAGAAGAGTTTGAGTGACTTGACTAGAGTCATACAGCTAGGAAGTGTCTGAGGCTGACTTTGAACTCCTCTTCCCGACTCCAGGCCTGGCACTCCATCCACTGAGCCATCTCACTGCTTCTAAGTTGTTTTTTAAAGATCATAGAATTTTAAAGTTGATAGGAACCTTATTGATTACCCATTCCAACCACTACCTGAAATAGTAGCAGCTGCTAAAGTTGCCAACCCAAGAGGGTGTCAAAGTGGCATGGAAGGTGCTTTCTAGGAGCCAGGTAGCCAGATGCCTACAATAACAAGGGTGAAAGGAGTTGGCTTTTCAAAATTAGGTTTGTGTGCCTTAAAATAAATATTCTTTCTCTGTGACCAGCAAGAGAGCCAGGTCTTTTCCAGTTATACCAGAATACTTTGGACTAACTATGCAGAATTAATTGAACAATGTGTATATTCATCTGCAAATAGACAGGGAGACCTTTCCAAATTCAAATTAATTCCTGCCATCCTGTCAGTGGTTTTATTTTCCAACAGAATTTTTTATTAAGTGACTACCGTGTGGTAGGCATTGAGGATACAATAAAAAACAACATGGAAGTTGGGGCAGCTAGGTGGTGCAGCAGATAGAGCTCCAGCCTTGGAGTCAGGAGGTCTGAGTTCAAATCTGGCCTCAGACACTTGACATTTACCAGCTGTGTGACCCTGGGCAAGTCATTTAACCCCGACTGCCTCACCAAAAAAGAAAAAAACAAAACAATATGATTTTTGCCCTCAAATTTTTACAGTTTAGTCTCAGGATATAAGATATGTACAGATAACTTTAATACAAGTTAATTTTTAATATAGTTTAATACAATATATGCATTGCAAAGTCAGTGGAAAAAGTCTGTGGGTAACATGCATGTTTTGTTAATTTTTGGTAATTTGGTCATTTTTCTCTTTTTTTTTTTCTCATTGTTAAATATGGGGTGGAGGGAAGGGAGCTCTGGCCAATGAATAAGAGACATGCAGAAGAGGTGTGGTTCAGGCTTAGGAGAGCTTGTCAAACAATTCTTTTCATGAATTGCAGTTTTGAGAACTTAAGCTTGCCAGTCTGAGGTCTGGTTAGGGGAAAGTATTTTTTTTTTCTTGTTTATTTCAATAGTCAGAAGGTTAAATTTTGAAAGTAGGGTACTTGCTTTCTTAAATTGACTAATTTTTTTTTACTGTCATTGAAACATTTGAGATAATGTAAATAGTTATCTATGTGAAAGATAATTACAATTCAAACTTAGCACTTTAATGTTTGTAAAACATTTTACATGGGTTGGTATTAAGGTATACTTTACAGTTGAGGAAACTGAGCTCCAGAGTTTAAGTGATTTGTTCATAGTCACACAGTTCATGTGAAGTGAGAAATGGGTTTTGAAACCAGCTTTTCTTGATTTCAAGGCCAGTTCCCTGCCCTACTGAAACGGTTATATCATGAAACACAATAAAATGTTTCACAAGAAGACAGGGCAAGTTATTTGCATAGGTCTCTTTTTATTTAAATGAATCATCCTATTTGGAGATAAGTTTGAGTAAGGCTTTTCCTGACTATTTGCAAATAGTCCGTGCCCTGTTGCATTTCTCTGAAAAAGGGTCATATCATATAGATTCTGTGATTCATGAAACCTGGAAAATATCTTTTTCAATCTTCATACTATGAGTATCTTTCTCAGAAGCTAATGCAGATTTCTTCACCATCACTTAACAAATGATTGTTGGAATTGAGGGTTTGTTTAAGTATGAGAGTTAGCTCTAGAGTGAGTAGTTATATATATGTATATGTACATATTTACATTTTATATGCATACATATGTGCACATATGTATATATGTATACACAGATACACATATATACACACACATACACACATATGTGTGTGTATATATACATATATAAATGTCTGCTAATTTTATTTTGCTTTATTTTGACAGGTACTATATAAAGAAAGTCAGGAAGCACGATTTTACTTGGTAGATGCAGAAATTCTGGCACATGATGTTCCCTATCATGATTACTTCTACACTTTGAACAGATACTGCATCATTCGTTCTTCAAAACAGAGATGCAGGCTAAGGTAAACCATAGCAGGGGAAAAGTGAAAAATATTAGACACAGAGGACTAGGCCATAATGTGCTTTGCCCTGTCATGCCTAATTACTGTATCTATTTTCAACTAATTTATTTCCATTAAGCCTCCTTTAAAAGCTTCTGAGAAAATATGTATTTGATTTTTTGTTTGTTTCAATGTGTTGATTTTTTAGCTTATGATAGAAAGAGAGAAACTGAGGAAACAGTGTAACTAGGAAAAGAAAATTGGTGAAGAAACAATATTGCATGTTTTTGAAAGGGATAACTATTCTTTCTCACTGAGTTTTCTTAATCTCATTTAGTAGTTCTCTTTGAATACATATTTATATGTATCTATCATATAATGTGAATTCTGGACACTTTTTTATAATAATGCTTATTTGTTAATAGTTATTATTTATACATTGTCATAACCCTCTTTACCATTCATTAATTGTCTTTTATTCCTTTAATCCTTATTAGAGTTACTACAGAGTTGAAATATAGAAAACAGCCATGGGGCCTTATAAAGTCTTTAATTGAAAAGACCACGTGGAGCTCATTGGAACAGTATTTCAAACAACTTGGTTTGTACATTATTTGATTTATTTAGTTTGTGAAAATAGTATTTATAGTTTATATTACTACTGACAGTTTTTCCCACCGAGGTGTGATTGTCAGGGTTGAATATAAGATTTAATGGGATTGGCTCCATTGGAATGCTGTCACCTCTCACTGGTGCTCCACATTCTTGAGGTCCCTAAGGGAGTGTGCCATTCTCCTCAGATTCTGTTTAGCCACCTACCAACACTCATTGTACATGTGTATACAGATGGAGTCCAACTCTGCAGGTTTTCTGGGGAGGACTGATGTGTGTGAAATGTTTACATGCTTTAAGTCTTCCTTCAAATATATTGGGAGATAATTCATTTAATCATGAAAAATTGATGGTAACTCAATTCAGGATTACTTAAGGGTTTAATATCTAACTTGAATATTATTTAGATTCAGTTAACCTTTTGACAAATTCAATAAACACTTATTAAGCAAAGCACTGTGTTAGATGATAGATAAAACTCGACATATCACCTGCCTTTAAAGAGCTTACATTTTACTAGAGTTAGGGGGGAGGATATGTACCTAAGGTAGAGTGTGATAAGAGCCAAGGAGAGAGCCAGACACTAACAAAATTTGAGGTGGTAGAGAACACTTTTAGTTGAGGATATTAGGGGACCATAATGGGGGGAGGACCTATAAATTGAGTCTTGAAGGAAGGAAGATTCTAAAAGTTAGAGATGAGGAAGGAAGGCATTTCAGAAATGTGGGACTGCCTATGGGAATGCTCAGAGGTGAGAGATAGCGGTTAAGTCCAAGGGGAATAGCTCTTATTATTGTAAATTTGACTCTACCAGAGAAACTTGCTGCAAAGATTTTTTCTCCAAATTTCCTGCTTCTTTGCCAATTTTAGCTGCATTGATTTCAAATTATCCATTTTACCTCTTGTGCACCTCTTCATCTCTTGTTTGGTCATGAGTTCTTCCCCTAGTTATAGATCTGACAAATAAATTTTTCTGTGCTCCCCTAATTTGCTGATGATACCACCCTTTATGTTTAAATCACATACCCATCTTAAATTTTTGTTGGTATACGGTATGAGATGTTGGTCTATGCTTGGTTTCTCCCAAATTACTTTCCAGTTTTCTGAACAAATAGTGAGCTCTTGTCTCAATATCTAGGTAGCAGAACATTTGTAATCTAATCAGGTGTCATTGCTTGAGAAAATTTTTTGTTCACCCAAGATAAGTGGACAGCCTGTTATTTCCATGACTGGCTTATGACTACTTTAATATTTAATATAGCAATATGGTAGATATGCACTAATGATCCCCATTATTTATTGATACAGGTTATTCTTGCTAGAATGATGAAGGATCATTGTGGGGTCATTGCACTCTTTAAAGCTTTTTATTTGAAGGAAGGACTTAATCCATTACATGGGCTCAAACACAAGTAAAAGTTCAAGGAAGCTGCCATATGTTACTTAATGTGTTCTGTGTAATAGACCAAAAAAGGAGTTTCCATTGGTTTTCAAGTCCCTTTTCTTGAATCATAGGTTAGTCCTATAAATTTTCATCTGTTAATAAAAAGAAAAAACTCTAGGCTCTTTTTCCTCCCTTTCAGAATCAGATCTGTTAATGGAGGAGTCTTTGCCAAAGCAATCTGTTGAAGATCCTGGAAAACCCAGTGGCTTACAAAGGAGAAGATGGACATATAATCGAAATATGACAGAAATGCCTCCTACACACTCTTCTCCACGCTCCCCAGGGACGATAGTCCTGGACTCCAAGGGAGACATTAAAGGTAGATATTCCCTGGTTAGAAATCTTGTGTTTTATTATATGAGGCAAAAGGAACCTTTTGATCTAAGACAACTCCAAAAGACTCATGATGGAAAATGCTATCCACATCCAGAAAAAAAAACTATTGAGTCTGAATGCAGATTGAAGCATACTATTTGCTCTCGCTTTTTTTTCTTCTTTCTTGTGGTTTCTCCCATTGGTTCTAATTCTTCTTTACAACATGACTAATGTGAAAATACATTTAATATGAATGTGTATGTGGAACCTATATCAGATTGTGTGCCATCTTGAGGAGGGGCGAGAAAATTATAACTCAAAATCTTATAGAAGTGAATGTTGAAAACTAAAAATAAATAAACAAATGTTAAAAAAGAAAGAAAGAAAGAAAGAAACCTCTTGAATATGAGAGAGAAAACTAAACTGTGAGAAGGAAGTGCAGGTTCTACCTTCCCTGTTGTTCTCTGACCTTCAAAGAGTCATTTGATGCCTATGCTTTTAAATTTCTCCATTTATTAAAAATGTTTTTGTGGGATTTTGCAAGGACTCATTTATTAGATAATGTTAATAAAACCCTTGGAGTTCCTTATAAATACTTCCTGTATAACTAAGTGCAATTTAACCCTTGTCTTTATTGTCAGGGTTTTATACTTTTATGCATATTTAAAAGATGAGGGAGGCAGCTAGGTGACACAGTGGATAGAGCACTGCCAGTCCTGGACTCAGGGGGACTTCAGTTCAAATGAGACTTCAGACAGTTACTAGCTGTGTGACCCTAGGTGAGTCACCTAATTCTGAGTGCCTCCAAAAACTGAAACAATCAAAAAAAAAAGATGAGGGCTGGCCCTGCGCTACATTGGGAAATAGAAGTTTCTCTTTCAGTAGCCTCAGCTTTCCCTTTTTGGACCTTTTCCTCTTCTTGGTAACACCCATCCTTGTTACCCTGGGGGGACTTTTTCCCCCATATCAAATTCTACTTTTAGTTTGAATGATTTCATCAGTCATCTAATCTTAACACTCTCAGGGGTTATTTGTATTTTAATAGAAGACAAAAAGGATTGATCCAAAGGAATGAATCTTATGGCATTGGGAAATTCTGTCATCACATTGCTGCAGGTGGAGGAAACATGAGGGGTAAGGGTAAGGGAGTAAAACTAAGGCCCTTTCAGAATCCCCAGGGAACCTTAATGTGTAGGCATATTATGGTACCTCTATGGAAAGCTCTTGAATATTACATCAAATACCATAACACAAGGATAAAACATTTGTCATTTTAGTGGTACATAAAAGTAGACCATATGTATTTTTGTTAATTGTTCATTTAAATATATTGTATATTATTATAAGAGGGTAAACTTACAGAATTGGATGTTGAGCTTTTCTAATGTGGTCTTTCCTATGATCTGTAGGAGGGAAGAAAGAAAGTGAAAGCCGTAACATTGCCATGATTGTGGTGATGAGTATCTTGTAAGTATTGATTGTTTGACCACAGATTAGATGATTTGTGAAGTATGTTCCTGAATGGAGGGCCTTTCAGGAGAAGACTTACAACTGATCTGGGAGGTTATAGCTATAAAATTGAATCACCTAACTTCCATCACTCCTACTTCTACCATTAATTTTAATGTAGCTTTTAGATATTGCAGGAAACACCGTGTTTTAGAAATCAGGTGGTAATGCAGCAAGCATTTCCTTAGAGACAGTAATAAGAAGCTCCCTATGCTTTAAGGGAGTTTTGTACATATAGACTGGTGGATTAGTGATAATCCCATTTATACCTTTTCATACTCTGTTGCCTAGGCAGTAAGGCTAGATCATGGCATTCTACAAGAATATACTCAATCAGGTTCTGTTTAACAATTTCTATGGCTTCCTTTGTAAGATGTGTTATGAGAATGAGGTGGGCAGCATTTTTGTCCATAATTTTTTTTTTAGCATAGGCTAAAAGAAAGCAAATATGCTGTCAAAGCATCTTAGGGGTGTGTGTGTGTGTCTGTGTCTGTGTGTCTGTGTGTGTGTCTGTGTGTATACACATGTACATGTAACATAATCTGGAGTTAAGTATTCTGCCTTCTGGTCCAGATGAAGTCAGTATTTATAGGATGGATACCTTTGTCTAAATGAAATTAATTAAAACTTAGATAACAATTAAAACTTATTTCACATGAAAAGTTACTAACAAGCTAAATGTGCCACTTTGATTTATGAGCCCTAATGGCATACAGACTTGTGAAGTGACCTGTTATTATCCACTGTCTTGAGAGAACTGAGGCTAGTAGTAAGTTCCATAATTTAAAAGGCCTCTGGAGAGGGTTAGATAATAATATCACAAATAAAGGATTAAAAAGTAGGATTGGTGAAGAAAGATAAAGAAAAGATAAAAGTTACTATTAGAAATGCTTATATTATGTTTAAATGTTATATAGAATTTAGTAATACCGTCTTTGCTAAAATAAGATGGAATTAAATTGCATCAGGATTAGATTTAGGATATATAATTTTTTTTTTTTTAGGCAATTGGGGTTTGGTGACTTGCCCAAGGTCACACAGCTAGTAAGTGTCAAGTGTTTGGTCTGGGGCCAGATTTGAACTCAGGTTCTCCTGACTTCAGGGCCAGTGCTCTATCCACTGTGCCACCTAGCTGCCCCAGGATATATATTTTTTAAACCCACAACCCACAATTTCCTTATTGTAGAGTTGTTAAATAACAAAATTAATTACTCAGTTGTGGAAACTTACTTTATTAAAAATCCTTATGTCAGAATAGATTGAAGCATACTTTATTTACTTTATTTTTTTTCTTGTTTTTTTTTTGTGGTCTATGTTTTCTTTCACAACATGACTTATGGAAATGTTTTTCATGACAACACATGAATAACCCATATTGAATTGCTTGCCTTCTCAATGAGGAGAGTAGGGGTGGGAAGGGAGGAAGGGAGAGAATTTGGAACTCAAAATTTTAAAAACAAATGTTAAAAATTTTTTTACATGCAACTGAGGAGAAATAAAATACTAAACCAAAAATTAAAAAATAAAATTGTTAAAAATCCTTAGGAAAAGAGTAGATCAGTATAATTGAAATTGATAAAACCTATCTAGAGCCAATTTTATATTTATGTTAAATATATTTATACTATAGTATATATCATATATAATATATTATATAAATTTATAGTTTGTTCATATATATTCAGAATTATTGGAGAACAATGGTCTTGTTGATTAAATAGCAATAGAACTAAGTTATATGTACCATGAAGTGTAATTGTTTAAAGAATTAGAATACAGTAAAATATACTTAATGTTATAGTTGAACAGAACAATCTGAGATGGTTCATAAACCACAGGACTTTATAGTGTCTCAGATTCATCACTGTTAACTTAAGATTATCCTATTAGACTGTACGTGTGATATCATAGAATGTTAGAGCCAGGAGATGAGGAAACTGGCCTCAGAGAGCTTAGATATAGGCAATTAATAAATCTTCCCTGACCCTATCATATACCCTGGAAGTTGTTTCTTCTAAAATATCTCTGAAGATTTGTTTATAATCTGTCTTGTGTCTTTTTTTAATAAAAGTAGAGTTCATAAATCATAAAGTCATAAATTTAGAACATAAAGAGACCTTTGGGGTTCAGCTTGTCTAGATTTCTCGTTTTATAGATTTAGAAACTGAGACCCAGAGAAGTTTGTTGTTTTTTTTTTTTAAATTTGTTCAGTGTTAAATAATAATAGGATTGGGGGGTGGCGAGGTGGCTCAGTGGATAGAGCACTGGCCCTAAAGTCAGGAGGACCTGAGTTCAAATCTGGCCTCAAACCAAACACTTGACACTTACTAGCAGTGTGACCCTAGGCAAGTCACTTAACCCCAATTGTCTTAAAAAAATAATAATAATAATAGGATTGGGATTTGAACTCCTGTCTTCTGCCTCAAAATTCAATGCTTTTCCCAGGCTACCACATGGCCACAGAGTACACAAAAACAAAACGTATTGCAATCCTTTGTTTTTGAGGGGGTTTTTTTGTAGTTTGGATTCCTAAGTAAATCAAAATTGACTCTATTGAGTTCACTTACACAGTTTTGTTGATAGCTTTTTTTTTTTTAATTTTTGGTGAGGCAATGAGGTTAAGTGACTTGCCCAGGGTCACACAGCTAGTAAGTGTCAAGTGTCTGAGGTCGCATTTGAACTCAGGTACTCTGAGTACAGGGTTGGTGCTGTATCCACTGTGCCACCTAGCTGCCCCACTTTCACAGTTTTGAATAATAAATACATTTGTGATCTGTTGAATCTCTTTGCTTTATATTTCTGCCCAAATGTTTGTTGCTAGCTGGCCTTATTCTAGATCTTTTTTTTTTGGCTAAAAAGTATACTACAAATGTTACTACAAATGTAAGAAGGAGGAGATAACGTTATACTGGGGAAAAATTTAGCTTTTAGAAAGATATAGGGGCAGAGCCAAGATGGTGGAGGGAAAACAGTGACTGTCTTGAGCTCCCTCCCAAACACCTCCAAATACCTATAAAAAATGGCTCTAAACAAATTCTAAAGCAGCAGAACCCACAAAAAGACAGAGTGAAACAAATTTCCAGCCAAAGACAGCCTGGATGGTTGATCAGAAAGGTATATCACGCCGGGTGGGGAGAGGAGTGCAGTTCGGTGTGGGCATGCAGGCCGCAGCGACCCTGGAGCAGGCCTCAGAGGACTGAATTGGGGGCAGCTCTGGCAGTTTCCAGACTACTCAACCCAGGAACGCAAAAGACAACTTAGAAGGTCAGTGGGAAAAGTCTGTGACTGCAGTGAGAGAGAAGTTAGGTCTCAGCCGCAAGTCCCGAGCACGGCTTGGGACCGCGGCTTTTTCCTGAGCTTCTAGCCCACAGACTGAGGGGCAATCGAGTGGCTGATCAGAGGGGGATTGCAGAGATTTCTTTGTCAGTGCTGAGGCAGGACTCTCTTGCTTTACCAGTGCTTGGATCTGGGTCACAGTTCTGAGGGGTGGTCCTAGGGCTCGGAGGAACTCTGGTGTGGTGAAGCTTGTTGTGGTGGTGGAGAGAAAACACCTCGCCCCTTATCATACCACCTTGGAAGAACTGAAAATTTACAGGTTCCCTAGAAGTACCTCTGAAAACAGTTGTACAAACTCCCAAAGTTTGGAACAGTACATTCTTCACATTAGAAGCAGACTTTTACCTTAACAAAGAGTTTAAAACTCAAGCAATTGGCCAGGATCATGAGTAAGCAGCGCAAAAAGAGTCAGACTATATTATCTTACGTTGGTGACAAAGAAGATCAAAACATACAACCTGAAGAAGACAACAAAGCCAAAGCTCCTACATCCAAAGCCTCTAAGAAAAATATGAATCAGTCCCAGGCCTTGGAAGAGCTCAAAAGGGATTTTGAGAAGCAAGTAAGAGAAGTAGAGGAAAAACTGAGAGTGATGCAAGAAATCATGAGAAACAAGGCAACAGCTTGCTAAAGGAGACCCAAAAAAATACTGAAGAAAATAACACCTTAAAAAATAGCCTAACCCAAATGGCAAAAGCGGTCCAAAAAGCCAATGAGGAGAAGAATGCCCTAAAAAGCAAAATTGGCCAAATGGAAAAGGAAGTCCAAAAGATTACTGAAGAAAATACTTCCTTAAAAATTAGAATAGAGCAATTGGAAGCTAGTGACTTTATGAGAAATCAAGACACTGTAAAACAAACCAAAGAGAATGAAAAATTAGAAAACAATGTGAAATAGCTTATTGGAAAAACAACTGACCTGGAAAATAGATCCAGGAGAGAGAATTTAAAAATTATTGAACTATCTGAAAGCCATGATCAAAAAAAGAACCTAGACATCATCTTTCAAGAAATGATCAAGGAAAACTCTCCTGATATTTTAGAACCAGAGGGCAAAATAGAAATTGAAAGAATCCACCGATCACCGCCTGAAAGAGATCCCCAAAGGAAAACTCCTAGGAATATTGTAGCCAAATTCCAGAGTTCCCAGGTCAAGGAGAAAATATTACAAGCAGCCAGAAAGAAACAATTCAAGTATTGTGGAAACACAATCAGGATAACAGAAGATTTAGCTGCTTCTACATTAAGGGACCGCAGGGCATGGAATATAATATTCCGGAGAGCAAAGGAGATAGGATTACAACCAAGAATCACCTACCCAGCAAAACTGAGTATAATCCTGCAGGGGAAAAAATGGTCATTCAGTGAAATAGAGGACTTTCAAGCATTCTTGATGAAAAGACCAGAGTTGAATAGAAGATTTGATTTTCAAATACAAGACTCGAGTGGAACATGAAGAGGTAAACAGGAAAGAGAAAATTGTAAGAGACTTAGTAAGGTTGAACTGTTTACATTCTTGCATGGAGAGATGATATTTGTAATTCATGAGACCTTTGTCAGTATTAGGGTAGTTGGAGGGGAAAAAATTATATATACGTATATATAGATATAGATAGATAGAGGGTACAGGGTGAGTTGAAAATGAAGGGGTCATATCTGGAGAATAAAATTAAGGGGTGAGAGAGGAATATACTAGGAGAAGGAGAAAGGGAGAGGTAGAACAGGGTAAATTATCTCACAAAAAAAAGAGAAGAAAAGGCTTCTACAGTGGAGGGGAAATGGGGGAAGGTGAGAGGGAATGAGTGAATCTTATTCTCGTAGGATTTGACTTAAGGAGGGAATAACATATACACTCAATTGGGTGGGGAAATCTGTCTTACCCTACAGGAAAATGGGGGGGGAAGGGGACAAGAGAGTAGGGAAATGATAGAGAGGAGGGCAGATTGGGAAAGGGAGTAATCAGAAGCAAGTACTTCTGAGGAGGGACAGGGTCAAAAGAAAGAATAGAATAAATGGGGGGGGTGGGATAGGATTAAGGGAAATAGAGTTAGTTTTTCACAGCATGTCTACTATGGAAGTGTTTTGCATAACTGCACATATATAACCTTATATTTAATTGCTTGCCTTATCAATGAAGGTGGGTGGGGAGGGAGGAAGGGAGAAAATTTGGAATCCAAAGTTTTAAAAACACATGTTTAAAAAAAAATGTTTTCACATGCAACTGGGAAATAAGAAATATAGGAAATGGGATACAGAAATCCATCTTGCCCTACAGGAAAATTGAAAGGGAAGGGGATAAGAGAAGGTGGGGGAGAGATAGAAGGGAAGGCAGACTAGGGGAAGGGGTATTTGGAATGCATGCCATCTTGGGGGAGGGGGAGGGGGTATAAATTTGGAACTCAAAATCTTGTGGAAGTAAACGTTGAAAACAGAAAAATAAATAAATAAAATAAATAAAAGAAAGCTATAATACTAAATGTATTTTGTATGTATTTTTAATGAGGTTAACATTCATTTGAAAGGTTGTTATGGAAACCAACATTATGAGTTTGTATTAGCATATGAAATTTTAGATATGATGATACCATGAATATATATTTGGGATCATGCAGACTGAATAAAAATGCTATGGATGGTTTAATTTTTTTACTTAAATCTTGATTTTCACAGGGAAACCAAAACCTCACTCCTATTCCAAAGTGATTGTGTCTTGATTACCCACTTGAAGCTATTTCTTCCTTGATCTTGGTTTGTGTTTAAAGTATAATCATCTAATTAAATTGCTTATGATCTGGGTCCCCACCTTATGATCACATCTAAAACTTAGAGGTTTACTCAGTAGATCTCCAAGCCAGATCCCACAACCACATATACCTCTCCATCATACCCTCTTTATAGCAACTGGAATACCATTTTTGAAGATTTATCTTTAAGGTTATTTTATTCCTGTAATTATACTGGCATTACAAAATATCCAAGTCAGCTAGGCTGCTAGCTGGTGCAATGGGTAGAATGTCAAGACTTGGGAGTTAGGAAGACCTGAGTTCAAATCCAAACAGTTACTTAGCCATTTGACCCTGGGCAAGTCACTTAACCTATCTCAGACTGTTTCTTCAACTGTAAGATGGTGTTAATAATAGCCCCTACTTCATCAAGTTGTTGTGAGAATCAAATAATACATATAAAATGCTTTGCAAACTTTATAGCACTGTATACATGTTAGCTATTATTATTATTATTAATTATTATTATTACATAAGGATTAAATGAGAGTTTGGGTTTACTATATTTATCTTGCTTTGTGCCTAGTTTGCTGTTGCTAGTCTTGTTGAATGTGATGCTCTTTCTCAAGCTGTCAAAGATAGAGCATGCAGCTCAGTCATTTTATAACCTCCACGTCCAGGAAGAAAAATCTGGGAAGTAAGTAAATCTCTTTATTGATTTCTTCTTTGACTGCTTCTCATCAGATTGTTATTTTTCAGTTGAAGAAAATTTCATTCCTTTTAAATATCATGACATTTAGTCTGCTAACGATTCTTTGATGACAAGCCATTTTGCAAATTCATAAGTGTTGCGCTAAAGAATTTTGGAAATGAATGATCAGCTGATAATTGCACTCACTTCAAAAATGTTATTGTACTTTTAGTTCAGCCTCTGATGTGGTATCAAGAGGAGAAAACACTCAGAAGAACAAAGATCAGTCTCATCGATTGAGGGGAGTTCTTAGAGACTCCATAACCATGCTTGAACAGGTAGGCAAGTCTATAGTACCCTTGTGCATTTTAGTGTGAATTAGTTCTTGTTCTGATTGATAGATAGTTCATAGAATTATTTTAAGAGTTTAAAAATGAATTTTAATGAATCCATAAGATTAAAACCAAACATTGTGATGATGCAGATATACATTTGGAAAAATAAATATTTGCTGAATTTGAGCTTAACAAAAAAAAAAAAAAAACAACTACCAAGACAGAATAAATTTAACTGAGTTTCAAGGTACCCTCTAAATAATCACCGTCCTAAGTTAGGTCCATTGTGGGAAAGTCAGAATGTCGGTGAAGATGCAAAGAAATGAGAGTAAATGGCTGGGTTGATGGTAGATGAAGTAGAAGACAAGCAGTAGGGACTTTGTTGTAAAGCCCCTTGGGTCACAGGTTTAAGTGTTAGCTTTCCTGTGGAAGAAAAAGTTAAAAGATTCTAAATATTTAATGTTATCAAAGTTTTTGTGCAAATCTGTTTAATAATTTAAAACTTAAAAAAAAGTAGCCATGTGGATAGGCCCTTTAATCCTGAAGAGAAATATGCTTTCTGAGATAGTCTAAAGAAGAAAAGAAGACTTCTATTCATTCTGGTTATTAATTGAGCAACTGGGCAGGGAATGGGAAGCAGGGAGAGGGAGACTTGATGTAGAAATCACAATGCTGCCTTCAGGGAGCTTATAGTTTTGTTGTGGAGATAAGACACATACTGCAGAAATATTTAACTAAGAATACAATAAAGTAAACATCATGCCAAATTGAATGATGGAGATAATAAGTTTTATAGGAGTTCAGAAGAGGGAAGGATTTATTGTGGGTTGGAGTGATTAGAGAAGTTTTCAAAAAAATAGGTGGGCTTTGAATTTGGATAGGTGGAGAAAAGGATTAAGTGAAGGTCCATTAGATGGGAACAGTAGTTGGAAAAAAACCAGCTCAGAGGTAGTTATAAGAGTGACTTATTTGGAAGACACTAAGGAAACCATTGCAACTGGCCTGATTTTAGAAATTATTTAGGAAAATTATCCTCTTGCTCTGATGAATGGAATAAAAATTTGGGATAGAGTTGGCAGGAGACAACATCAAGAGGCCCACTGTGGCCTAGCAAAAGGGGGAAAGGTTATATAGCAATCACCTTGGCACAAATTATGATCATGAAGATTAAAAGTGGATGTTTAATGTTTGATATAAATATTCCAACATTATAGTCTAATTTTTGGGCTTGAGTAACATTTAATATATTACCCAGTAGTGTATATTTACGTAATTATGTGGGATATAGAAATTACCATTTGGCACTCAAAATGGCCAAATTTTGAAAAGTGATATCTGATTCTGAAAATAAGTTTTATTTCTGTCTCGGGGAATCATATGTTTCCAGCTGAAGAGCTCCCTCATTATGCTCCAGAGAACCTTTGATCTCCTGAATAAGAACAAGACTGGTGTGGCTTTTAACAGCTAGCAGTCTCAGGGTCTAAAACTCCCATGAACTAAGACATTGAATGAAGAGATTTGGAAATAATCCAGAAGAGAAGGATTTCACTTGTCACAGCAATATCTGCATTAGGTTTTTTTCCCCCCGTTGATCTATTGTAAATCCAATAAAAAGAATATTTTGAGTATTTATTTGATGATTATGGTCACCTTTGACACTGAGAATATATCTTTTTGTTTCTTTCACATATTTCAAAGCTATGAATTTCTAGAATGAACATGTAGACCTACTGTACTTTTGAATTTCTGTGATTTATATAAATAATGCAAAGCACTTTAAATTGTGGCCCATTACTTTCTCTAGTGCAGGTTGAGTTTTTAGGCTAAATTCAAATGTCATCACGGATTGAAAAGCTAATGTCAAGTAATATGTTTTTCCCTCAGAAAGTTATCTGTCTCATGAACACAACATCAGGAAAAACCTCTTTATTCTTTGTGTTAAAGAAAAGGTATAGGTCCTTTTCATGAGTTATTTCTAAGTTTATTTATAATTCTTCCATTATTCACTGGAATAGTGGAAGTTCAATAGTTAAATCCTTTTGGGTTTGAGCCTGAGTGGTAATTTTTCCAAAGATCTGGCCAGTTTATCTGATGGGGTTAGTAACTCTATAAAGAAATATTTGCTTTTTATAAAAAATGGCTGTCAGAGGTGACATGGCTTTTTGTGTGAATAACAGCAGAACAATCTTCAGGCAGACTGAGTAGGGAAGTGGATTAACAGAAAAAAAAAATGAAGATTCCTGTTCCAAGTCTTAAAAGCTAGAACACTGTGCTATTAAAATGTAGGCATTTACTGATGGATCAGGAAGACTTTAACTGAGAGCTTAGCTTTATTTTAGTAGCTCTCCCCAACTGATGGAAGTGAACCAACTGATTGTTAGTAATTTTCAGGCATTACTTTTCAGTGACCATATAGGTCATCATTCTTTTTATGTACATAGGTGTTTTGTTTTAGCAGATAAGATACAAGCTAGGCAAGTCTTGGCTCCTTCATTTAGACCTTCTTTCTCAATGTATGTAGGCATTCTTATACAAGTGTGCTGTCCTTGTGAACAAAAAAAAAAAAAACCCCAAAGTTTCTTCAGGAGTTACTATATTGACATAGAAAGCTCTGGAGGGAGAGGAGCTCTGTGTTTTTACCCCAGAATGCTAGAAAAGTATTGGATGAGAATTTTTTTTCATAAATTCTTATTCCAGTTGATTAGCTGTAGGTTTGAGTTAAACCTTTCCTGATTTTTCCAGTCATAGAAACCCCATGGGATTATTATAGCCTTTCCTTAAGAGGTCAGTAAAGTATAGAAATACTGATTGTAGGGAGAATTGTGGTTGTAGTATGTTGATTCTGACTTCCATCTCTACAAGTAGTGTCTGAATACCTGTAGTGAGGAGTTCCCTGAGGGGTTGGGGGTGAGGTTATAAACAGCAATTACAGAATTTTAAAATGAGAACTCAATGTTCAGTGATGTTTGTTATGGGCACAAGAAGGGTAAATAACAAACTAAACACTTTCTGTGGTGATTCCTAAACCATAGAGATTGTCCTTACAATATACCTCAAACCAAATAATCCAACTAAGCTCCTTTGGAAATTCAGACTAAATGTTTAGCACAAGTTATGAAATTTCTAAGAAAATTTGAACTTGTCATGTAAATTAAGTATCAATAAAAGACTTAAAATTCTCGAATTTTATCTCTCGTCTTATTTTTTTGCCTTCTGTTTAACAGGAAAAAAAATCCATAAAAACTGCCAAAAAACCCCAAAACATACATCTGGGTGATACTAATGGTCAATTTTTGAAGTTCTTATTCATCAATATTCACTCAATATCACATGGAAGTTTTTAAAAGATATTTTGTTAGTGTGAGGAATGCTAACAGTTTGGTTACCACAGAATTGATAGCTCTCCCCTCCTTTTTTCTTACTTTCCTGCTGAACCAACAGTTCCTTGTTTCCCGCCTTTTTGCAAACCTTGTTGCTGAGGGAAAGTTTCCGTGCTTAGACTGTGAGCTCTGAAGCCCAGCCAATAAAGAGGAGCTAGTGGGTGGGTAGGGGTTCCACCTTAGGGTCTACATAAACTGGCTTTGAGCTATACTCCCACACACACCCTGGCTGGAGCCATCTTCAGCGAGTGCTGGGTGTGTCCTTTCTCATGAGAAAGCAATAAAACTCCTTTTTGCCTTTCTTAAGAAGTCTCTGATTTGATTATTTTGGGGGTCACAAACACCCCACACATTAGTATATCACAGTCATTTCTTCGGGGAAAAAACTCACAAATTGAATCCTACTATGTAACAAAGATAACCAGTGAAGCAAGAATACCCAGTAGAGTCACTACATCTGGCAGTGATTATAAAATTCTTCCTGTTTAAATTCTCAGTTCTTTAGGACTGTGATCTGTTTTTCATTTACTGAATTTGGCTGCTGCTTTTTTTTCTTTTTTGAAAATTTTTTTGCATAATTAAACCAAACTTAAAGCATCTCCTTCAGGAAAGATTCAATTCAAATGGGTGTAGGTGGGGTTCACAATCCTCTCCTGCCACCTGGGATCTATTCCCCACTCTCAGTTCTGATCTAGCACCGGGAGAGGCCTGCATGACAAGGGAAGGCAAAGAATAAATGGGTTAACCTCCCTTTATCCTTCCAATCCTCTTCTGTCCCACCACAGCCAGTTTTCAAAGTCCTGTTAGGAGGCTCCTGAAAGAATCTAGGTATGAAGGCCAAAGGGTTAAATTAGAGTGGTAGGTTAATGGAAAGAGGGGGTCAGACCTATTGTGTTTTAGGGGGTCAACATCAAAGATGACTGGAATTCCAAACATGGGCGACTTCGACAATGCTGCCCTATTAACATAAAGAAGGAAGAAGGGAATGAGTTATATATGAGGCTCAGCTGTAATGTGCCAACTCAGGAAACCTGCTCTCAAGCTCTGTAGACTGTAGTGATTATGTCTCCCTCATCAAATTTCTCCTAATGCATTTAGAATTATAGCAACTGAGATGGAAGCTCTTTATTTTACAGTTGAGAAAACGTGTACAATTTTTACTCTAGTCCTATGTATATGCCAAAAAGCATTATTATTACCTTTTTTGGTCCACTTTTGTTTGTTTAAATATAGGGTTTGAGTGAAAAATGAAAGGTGGTGAGATGCACAGAAATGAACCTTTCATAATAAAAACTTCTCAGAAATAACTAACGATGCTTGCTTCTGTCAGACTACTGTGGGCCAAGGAAGTAGAAAAGCTGAAAGTTGAAGCAACCCTTCTCTGTGAAAAGAGAAAGGAGGTGAGGTTGTGGAGGGATCCAAGAAAGTAAAAGGTGCAGTGGTGAGGCGGCAGACGCTTGTAGCCTGAATAGATGTCCCGGAGTTTTCCCACTAATCTCGAATTTTCGTCTGTGGACTTCCAGAAGTGCTCTGTTACCCCCAACCACCAGGAATACCAGCACTGTCACAGGCTAGGATAAATAGCACCAGTGGGTTAGACCTGGGGAGCCCCCGGTCCCCTGTCTGGCAAGAAAAGGGGAAGACGGGGGGGGGGGGGGGAGGTATCCTGTTGATGATACTAAGATGCGTTTCTGATTATAACCACGAGCTCATTTTCACACAGAAACAAACACAGTGGTGAGGGTTCACAGCTTTTTAGTATAGTCTAGCATTTTAGGTACATTAATCATTAAATAAGCTTTTGTAGGCTGGTCTGGGAAGTAATCATTACAGAAAATTTAGGGAATGTCGCCGGGAGAGTGAATTGGAACACGATTCCTTACGTGTGTGCGTGTATTCGTGTGTGCAAATTAAGGTTTAGCTTTTCTTTTTTTCGTCCTCTACTCAAAAACTATGTAGGCTTATGGAATTAGATGAACGACAAACCCTTAATAGGTTATTAAGAGAATGGGAGGAATACATCTCTTAACACGCTGTGATTGAAATCAGAAAAGGTACGCACTTAGGTCTTACAAGTCCCGAGGGTCAATTAATAAACATTTATTAAAGCGCCTACTATGTGCCAGAGCTGGGGATACAAAAAAAAAAAAAAAAGAAGCAAAGGACGGTCCCTGTCGTCTAGGAGCCTCTGGCAGGGACATTGATCATCTGTGACCCACGGACCTGACCTGGTAGGGAAGTTCGTGTTTATGACATAAGGCTGCCCAGCTGTTTAACGGGATTTCCTTTCCTACAAAATCGGAAACACTTCTTGCCGGAGGAAGCTGGCGTTCAGTTCTTCCCTTCACCTTGAACAGCTTCAAGGCTCCTGCACGCTTTCTAAAATCCTGTGCCTGGGGGTGCCCCTGGCTGCGCGGCCCCAGACCCCTACCTCCCCTACCCCAATCTGCTGTCTTCCTCCCCGCCCCACCCCTTCCCTAGACCTCCCAGCAGAGGCTCGACGGCTGGAAAGCCCCTCAGGCATCCGCTGGACGGGGAGGGGTCTGCAGCCTGCTCGGGTCGGGGTCTGGGGAAGCCTCGCACGTGGGCTTCCGCCAGGCGGGGAAGGGGGGGATTCCCGACGTCAGGGGGCGGGGCACCCGGAAGCTCCGAGGGCCGCGGAGGAGACAGCGGGGGCGGGGGCGCCGGCTAGGGACGGGCTGGAGGAGGAGGAGGAGGCGGCGGCAAAGTCCCGGGCAAACGTCGGAAGCCGCCGCCGCCCGAAGGCTGCGCTGAGCTGGAGTGCGAACCTGAGCCTGGGCCGGGGCGGGAGCCGCCTGTGGCTGCCAGGTGAGCGGCGGCGGCGGCGGGGCAGCGGGGCAGCGAGGCACCGGCTCCGGCGCTGCAGCCTCCGCGGGTCCGGACCGGGGGAGCCCGGAGGAGCCCTCGGGAGCCCGCGCCGCCGCCGCCTCGTCCTGTCTTCTCTCCGGGAAGGTAACTATAACTCAGCGCCCAAGGTCAAGGGCGGATCGGGGCGGGGCCGCAGACCGGAGAGCCCGGGTTTGCGGGGGAGCTCTGTCCCAGATTGCACCCCCACACCTCTACTCCCTGTACCCCCACGCCCACGCGCAGTGGACCCGCAGGGATTAGGCACACCGAGGTTCGAATCACGATGTGCTGTGGGACAGTATGTATGTCCTTGGGCAAGTCACCGCCCCTTTTCCGACCCTCACTTTTATCCTGTGTAAAATGGGAATGGTAATTGCACCCCTTACTCGCCTCTCCCTTCCTCTGGGATGTCGTGAGGATCAAATTCGATAAGGTGTATAAAGCCTTCCCTAAGCTTCTATCTACGAATGGCAGTCGTTATCATTTTTCCTTGCACCCAGAGAACCTGCTCTCCTGGAAGGTGCCTTTCAAATACGCCCCCTCCAGGCTCGAGCTGTGTGTGGGCAAGGTGACCTCCGCTTCCTCTTATTCTAACATCCCTCCCCTCCCCTCCCATTTCTTGAAGAACACTAGGGTTCCCTCTCCGTGGGGTTTCCCGACCGAGGCTGTCACGCCCTTTTCGCCCCGCCCATCCCCTTACCTTTCCTGACTGTCAGGTGTGTTGGGGCTGCTTCTGTCGGTGGTTCTCGTCTTCCTCCTCCCCGACCTGGCTTCTGGGAGCGTGGTCCACTGTCGCCATGGGAACAGTAAGCATCCTTGCACAAGAGGGAGGGGGAGGCGCTGGAGGCAACAGATGAGTAGTAAAGGCCTGACAGCCCCTCTCTCTCACCAGGCTTAAAAGAGAAACCATAAATTCTGAAGGAAATGATTTCCCTCCCTCCTTTCTGTTATTTTGGAGTATGTTTAGGTGTTGACGACTATGATCTCTAAAAGTAACCGGAGGGACCTAGGGTAGTGATTGTTTTGACTAGAAGGCGTACTCAGTAGCACTCTTTCCTCTCAGAGGGTTCTTCCCCTCATGGTGACAGGGGCTGGTCATGGCACCGAAGGTGAATAGGAAAACTGTAAAGAAAAAGAAAACGGAAGAGCCAGAGTTGGAACCCCTTTGCTGCTGCGAATACATAGATCGAAATGGGGAAAAGAACCATCTGGTTGCTAGTTTTTGTGATTGTCAAGATCTTGATGAAGGTTGTGACAGGTAAGTCAATCCCCCCTCCCACCCTCCCCAATAAATCTGTGCCTTCACTCCTGGGAAGGCCATTCTCTCCCCCAATTCAGATCATTGAGTCTTCTGCAGCTTAAAACCCCGGGGCACTGAGGGGCTGAATAACCTGCCCAGAGATGTGCAGCCACACTCAACCCAAGTCTTTCTGATTCAGAGGCCAACTCTCTCCATTACATAGTGCTAGCTCTCCGGGTTCCTATTGAACCATTAATATTTTAGCCATGTAAACCCTGAGAATTTGCCCTTGAACCACTTTTTTAGATATCTGAGAGTTTGCCTAGTGTTTTAGCTCCTTATGTCAAATAATGGGTTTGTGGAAGTAAATTACCCATTACTTTAATGCATAAATATCTGACTTGATGAGATTAATAGCTCGCATTTGTATAAGGTTTGTAAAACGCTTTACAAATATTATCTTGTTTGATCCTGATACCAACCTAGGAGGTAGGTGCTATTATTATACCCGTTTGACAGATGAGGAAACTGAGACATAGGTTAAGTGATTTGCCCAGAGTCACCCAGCTACTAAGTGTCTCAAGCTGGATTTGAACTCAGATCTTTCAGGCCCCATGTCCAGTGCTCTGTCAATTTTGATGTCTTGGAATAGGAATGAGGATGGTAAATTGGCTGTGGCAAAATGAATGCCTGAACAAAAAATGTAAGTAAGCTTCATTTCTTGGTTCAGGTTTGATAAATCTGGCTCTGGCCTTTAAGGAGATTATTAGGTTTACCCATCCACGCTAAGAAACTCACTCTTCAGTAACTTTTTCTCAGAGTTTTCTTTATTGGAGAGGTTAGCTACAGGATGAATGCATAGCTGTCACAGAGAACCCTGTACTCTGCAAACATAATTTTCAGTTTTGAAACATGATTTTAGAGGACCAGTGATGAAACTTGCTTTCATTACAAGGAAGGTAATGGATGCAGAATGAGATACACAAGCAAATTTTGTATGTGTGTTTGTACTGTCATTGGGGGAATCTGTTTTGCTTGACTGTATTTGTTACAAGAATTTCTTTCCTTTTCTTCAATGGGGTGAGGGTGGTGGGAAGGAGGGAAAATATTTCCCTCCATTTAAAAAAATGGCTGGGGTGGGGGTGGGAGGGTTTGCTGGGCCTCAGAGAATGTTACATATACTTTCAAATGAAGTTCTTGTATTAGTTTTGCTTAATTGTTTACTTTGTTACAAGAGCTTTCTCACTGAGTGGGAATAATCTGTAAATGTTGGTACGGTAAAAGAGAAATACATCAAAACTAAAAAAAAAAAAAAAAAAGAAACCAGATCCAAACTATTTTCATCTGAAACTTTGTTAGGATTTAAGTTCTTTAAGTGAACTTGAAGCAGGTAGTTAGTGCAGTGGATAGAGCACTGGGCCTGAAGTTGAAGTCAGGAAGACCTAAGTACAAATCCAGCCTCAGACACTTACTGGGGGCAAGTCACTTAACTTCTGCTTCAGTTTCCTCATCTGTAAAATGGAGATAATAACAGCACCTACCTCCCAGGGTTTTTGTAAGGATGAGATAATAATTGTAAGGAGCTTAGCATGGTGCTTGGCACACAGTAGGTAATTAATTGCTGATTCCCTTCTTTTTCCCCCTTAACTTCTTTTACCTTAGTCTCCTCCACAGTAAAAAGAGTGTAATAATAGCACCTACCCTGTTGGAGGATCAAATGAAAGGAGGTGCTTAATAAATGCTTATTCCCTTCCTCCCCCTCAAGTGGGCTGGATGATGTTAGGGTAAGCAAGCAACATTGCAGTGTATTATAATATTGTGTTGCTTTCAATTTTTTGTACCCTCGACCCTGAGATGCAATGTACTATTAAAAAAGGTAACCATTAAAAACCATTTAGAAAGAGCTTTTTGTACCCAGAAGTAATAATATGGGTTAACGATCCATTCTTCACATAATTATAAATGTTTTAAAATTGCTCCTATGTGGGAGACATAAGGTGAGAAGAGTAGAGATGTTGGAAACTTATTATTTCCTTATATAACTCTTGTGAGGTGAAGAAGTCATGTAGTTGCAAACTGCTGAATTGATAGAACCTATGATGATTTGAGGAGAAAAAACTAAATAGCTGGAGTTCCTCGATACAGTTGGTACATTTATGTAGCCACTTTGGACAATCCTTTAAGCTCAATGGGATCATCTTTTACCATATTCAGACAGGTATCACCTTAGTTCAGGCCCTTATCCCCTCTCCCCTAGGTTATTGTAATAGTCTTTTGTTTGAGATTGGCCTCAATTCTTCCTCTTCTGTAGTCTGTCCTCGACACTGTTCTGGTGAAGTAATTTTCCTAAAGCTGGAAATCGATCATACTCTCCACTCCTCAGTCAGCTTCAGTCGCTCCCTGTTGTCTGTAGCATCAAATATCAACTCCTCCTTTAGCTTTTAATGCCCCTCATAATTTTGCCTCAACTTGTCCTCATCTTTGTAGCTTTATCGAATGAGATTCCCAGCACAATCAAACCAACTTTCTCTCGGTTCCTCACCTCACTTCTCGTCTCTTTGCATTGGCTCTTTCCCATCCTGGGATTGCCCTCTATCCTCACCTCTGTCTCATAGGCTCTGTCTTCCTTCAAGATACAGTGCAAGTACCACCTCTACATGGACCCTTTCCTTATTTTCCCAACTACTAGTGTCTCCTTTTCAAACTACTTAATCTTTAGCTACCTTGTATATTTTTTTGGGTATTCTCTTTATGTTTAGTCTGTCTGTCTCTTTCTCTGTAAATTATATATATATAATGTATATGTATATATATATATATAATTGTCTATTTTAAAATGTTAAACTATTAATTTAATTTGACCTATTAAAGACAATTAATAGAAGTCTATTTTCTCTCCCTACCCCTTTACCCCATTAAAGGAAAAAAAAAACCACAACAGATTTCTTATAATAAATATGTATAGTCAAGTATTAGAATATTAGCTATTTGTGAGTAGGAATTGTTTCATTCACTGTATTTGTATCCTCTGTACTTAATGTGTCTGGCATATAGTAGGTATTTAATAAATACTTGTTGAATGATGTAGTAATTACAATGACACATGCTTGAAAAGAAACCAACACTTTTTTTTTTTTTACTGCTGCTTTTGAGAGGTGGTTTAGTATTGGTTCTGGGTAGTTGATGGTTCAAAATCTGTATTAAATAATGTAAATAATCAGTAAGTTTTATTGTTCTTTTGCCCTACTTAGGTTTAGTGACTTGAGACAATGCTTGTTTGATAGCCTGAAAGCTCAAATTTGCAGTTACTTTACCAATTTCTTTAGCTCTTCTGCCTGAATAATGACTTTCCCTTGACTGAAAACTCGTTGACAACAGGGACTTCTTCTTTAGACATCTTTCCTGGTCTCAAGTTTTGTTCTGCCTTGTGACATTTTCCCCTCCCCCACCTTGATTTCATCTCTGTAGGGGAGGTCTCCCTGGTGAAAAAACTTTGCCATTGCTGACTAGAGACTCTTCTGGAACTGAAAGCTGTGTGATCTGCCCAGGTCACGTTCTGGGGCCATAGTATGAATGTATGTCAGAAGATGGCCCTGAAGCTAGAAAATTCCAGCTCCTAAGCTGCCTCTCATAAACGTACCACCTCTCACTTTGCACATAGCCAGCGCTTAAGAAATATTTATTGTTCTTTCTTTTCTTCTTCTGTCTTGGAGAGCTCTTTTCTTTCTGCGGCGTGTACATACCCTATGTTGAGCACTCCCAAGTCGATGTCTTCCAGCTCTCTCTGAGCTTTAGTCCTACAATGCCAGCTGCCTAATGTAAATTTTCATTTAGATATCCCAGACTTAATGTCTAAGCATGTATTCATCTTTGCAAACTGATTCTCCCTTCCTAAATTTCCTACTTTTTATGCTTCTGACTACCGCCAGCTCTCTCCATCTGCCTACCCTTCTTTCAGCCCCCCCTTTTTTTCTTTTTCCTACTTTTTATAAATTCTGTCATTCTCAACACTTTAGAGCCACCTTTGGCTCTTCCTTCCTTTTCTCTCCCTTTGCTTCTATATCTGATCACTTATGTCTTGTTGGTTCTTCCTTCTTGAAGGCATTACCTCTATCCATTCTTTTCTGTTCCTTTTGCTAGGCCTCACATAACTTCATACCTAAATTGCAAATACCTTCCTACTTGGTATGCCCATTTTAATTTCCTCTAATTTGTCTTTATGTACCACGTCCAAATTAATCTTAAAAATTTATTATTATTCTTATTCCATAAAACTCTTAGTGGTCCTCTTTTCATCAGAAAGGTGAGGGACTATGGGGACCAGAGTATTTATTTTTTTTAATATGATTTACTTTTAATATTCATTATTTAAAACTTTTGAGTTCCAAATTTTCTCTCTCCCTTCCTCCTCTCCCTTACCCATTTAAAAGGTAAGCAGTATATCAGTTATACATGTCAATTCATGTAGAACATATTTCCGAATTAGTCATGTTGCTAAGGAAAAAAAGCAAGAAAAATAAAGCAGAAAAATTTATATTTCATTCTGCACTCATAGTTCATGAGTTCTCTCTTTGGAGATGGATAGCATTTTTCTTCTGGAGTCCATTGGGAATTGTCTTGAATCACTGTCTTCATCAGAATAGTGAAGTCTTTCATAGTTGATCATTGTACAGTATTGCTGTTACTGTGTACAGTGTTCTCCTGGTTCTGCTCACTTCACTTTGCATCAGTTCATGTGAATCTTCCCAGGTTTTTCTGAAACCATCCCCCTCATCATATCTTATACACCAATAGTATTGCATAACAATCACATTCCTCAGCTTGTTCAGCCATTCTCCAATTGATGGGCATCCCCTCAGTTTTCAATTCTTTGCCACCACAAAAAAGAGCTGCTTTAAATATTTTTGCACAAATAGGTCCTTTTCCCTTTTTTTTTTTGATCTCTTTGGGATTCAGACCTAGTAGTGGTATTGCTGGGACAAAGGATAGGCACCATTTTATAGTCCTTTGAGTGTAGTTACAAATTGTTCTTCAGAATGACTGGGCTAGATATTTCTTACACTGTCAGATCAAATCATTATATCAGTGTTTGGTTAATTGTATATCCTGTCTTATGAAAGCTTGGTGGCTCAGTGGATAGAGCATTGGGCTTGGAGTCAGGAAGACCTGACTGAGTTCAGTGGCCTCTGACCTTTATTAGCTTGTGTGACCCTAAGCAAGTCACTTAACCTCTGTCTGCCTCAGTTTCCTCACCTTTGAGATGGGGAAAATAATAACATTTAGCTCCCAGGATGGTTGTAAAGATCAAATGAGATATATATTTGTAAGGCACTTACATTATGGTGCCTAGCACATAATAGATGCTTAATAAATGCTTGTTCTCTCCTTTCCCCCTTAATTTTTTGTTACAAGGGAGGGTTCAGTGTTGGGGACAAGAGAAAGAGAGGGAAGATAAATATGTCAATATTGTAAGCTCCTTGATGGCAGAGACAGTTTAATTTTATCTTTCTGTCTCCAGTGCTTGGAACACAGTAAGTGCTTCATAAATCTTCCCCTTTCCTACAAAAGCAGAAATAAGTAGATAACTAGCATTTATATGATGATTTTAGATTAGCAGAGTACTTTACAAATGTTATCTCATTTAATTCTCATGACAGCCCATTTTACAGATGAGGAAACTGAGGCAGATAGGAGTTGAGTGACTTTCCCAGGGTCACTCAGCTATTAACTGTCTAAGGTCAGATTTGATTTTGAGTCTTCCTGACTTCAGGTCCAGTTCTCTATTCAACGTAAACTGCCTCTAATTGAGGCATGATGGAAAGAACCCTGGAGCAGGAGTAAGCAGACAGACTTTGATGCTAACTCACTGTGTAACCTTGGATAAGTCCCTTCCTTTTTCTGGGTCTCAGTTTCTATTTCTGTAAATGAGGAACTGAACTAGGAGACTAGATGATCTCCAAGGTCCTTCCAGTAGTAAAGTTCTATAATTATAAGGTCCACCTGAGATCTTACCTTTTCTGACAGTTCCAGGATATAAAGGTCTCTCCTTCCACTGAACATTTGTGGCACTTACTGTCTGCATCATTCATTCAGCAATTATTTATGTACTGCCTTTTAACATGTCTTCTATTGCTCCAAGAGCTAAGCCAGCGATGTTGGCGTGCTGCATTTGGCCAAGGAGAGGGAGACTTCTGAATCGACATCTTGGGGTTAGGGTCTTTAGGGCTTCTCATCAGTTTCTAAGCCTCTTTGATAATTATGAAATCATAGAATGTCACTGAGGGAAGTAGCCATTTACTCCAAGTCATATTTCAATAAGAATCTCATCTAGTACATGCTGATGACGGTCACTCAGCATTTGCTTGAAGACCTGAGGTTTTGAGGGGAGGGACTCTCTTCCTCCTGGGGCAGCCCCTTTTACTTTTGGATAACTAGTTTTAGGAGGTTTTCACCCACTATCAAGGTTCTTTGCTGTTTCTACCTTTTGTTCTGGGTTCTTCTCTCTAGGATTAAGCAAAACAAGTCCTCCCTCATCTGTTGTAATTGTTGTTCAGTCACGTCTGGCCCTCCATGACCCCATTTGAGGTTTTCTTGGCAAAGACATTGCAGTGGTTTACCATTTCCTTCTCAGGCTCACCCTCTTCTGTTGACTGCCCTTCAAACACTTGAGGATAAGCCTCAGGCCAAATGAATGTCCCTGGTTCTCATGTGTTCTGAATTCAAACTCCTTCACTATCCTGGACCTCCTCCCCTAAGCATTCTCCTCCAGCCTACTGAGGTCCTCCTTAAGATGTAGATTTCAGAAGGGGGCAGAGTACAACGGGATTAGCACCTCTGTTCCTAGAAGTGATGCTCCTCTGTGTAGTCTCAAATGATATTAGCTTTTTGGGGGGCTGCTGCATAACAGCTGTTCTCTCCTACTGAGCTTACAGTTGACTGAAACCCCCAGATTGTTTTCAGATGGATGGGTGAGGCAAACTCCAGCATCTCATAATTGTGAGGGTGATTTTATGGAAATAAGTTCATTGATAGCTTTTGTGTTTACATCACAATGGAAGTTTTCCCTTTAACACAGCAAGGCAGGTCAGTAAAAACCATTGATTCAGTGACTGATAGTCTTTGCAGCTAGGTGGTACAGCGAGTAGAGTGCTGTACTTAGGGCCCTTGGTGCAAATCCCACCGCTGACACTTACTAGCTGTGTGACTCTTGGCAAGTCACTTAACCTCTGCCTCAATTTTTTCACCTGTAAAATGGGAGTAATACCTACCTATCAGGGTGGTTGTGAGGATCTAAGATATTTGTAAAGTGCTTTGCAAAAAAAGTGCTGTAAAAAGCCTAGCTATTGTTGGAGAGAGCTAGATGCTGCAGTGGCTGAGTTCTGGACTTGATATTGGGACAACCTGGGTTCAAATCCTGCCTCAAACACTCCTGTGTGACCTTGAGCAAGTCACTAAATCTATCTTAGTCTTTCTTATCCGTAAAGTGGAGATAATATAAACAATAATACCTGCCTCACAGGATTGTTATAAGGATCGAATGAGATAAGATACACTGTGCCTTGCAAATCTTAAAGCTCTTTTTGTTGTATAAAGGTTGGGTCTCATGATGATGGTAATGATGGTGATGCCACATTCTGTCTTTGTAATGTCTCTTCTCTGCCTAGGGGAAGGAGGGAAGGTTGTGTCTTTATCTGTTCTCTAGGATCATTATTTGTTTTTTAGTTACTTAGAGTTTGGTTTCTATTTAGTGATATTTTAATTCACAGTGTTATAGTAATGTACATTGTCGGCTGAGTTATCATCAAAGGACGTTGGATCTGGATCTGGAGTCAGAGGACCTGGGTTCAAATCTCACTTCTTTAACTTACTGCCTGTGTGACCATGGATGACTCGCTTAATCCTTCTGGCCTCAGTTTCCTCATCTGTAAAATGAAGGAAATTGGATTAGATAGCCTCTAAGTCTTTCCTATCCTCTCCCCAACTCTACTTCCCACATATTTATCCTGTATGATCCTATCTATCCATCAGGTATCTCTCTTTTGTTCCAGTCCCACATCTTTGACTCCCTGTCTGTTCTTTCTGCCTCCATGATCCATAGGCATGTCAAACTCAGTGTGTCCAAAACAGCTCATTATCTTTCCCCCTAAATGGACCATTCCTGCTAACCATTCTCACCATTCTCCCAGCCACCAAAGTTTGCAACCTCCAAGTCATTGAATTTCTCTTCTTCCCTCATTCTGCCATATCTTCACTTGGCATAGTTGACAAGTATCATTGACTCTGTCTCTACCTCATGTCTCAAATGTATCATTGATTCTGTCTCCACCTCATGTCTCAAATCTATCCTCTTTACTCATTTGGAAGCTACCCTAATTTAGTCTGTTTTTTCACTTGAGCACCTGGCTCACCATCTTCCTTTCCTCTTCAACTCCCCTAACACCTGGAAACTTCAGCATGGTGCTTCTTCAGACTCCTTAAATTCCTTTAATCCCATGACATAATCCTTTACCCCACATCAGCCACTTGTAGGTTTGGTCACACATTTGGATCTCACCATTATTATAAGAGTTCCACTTCCCTAATTAAAAACGGACATTTCTCTTATCGTGGACCTTTCCCCAACCTTATTTCAGTTTTCATCATAGATTATTTCCCCTCCAGTGCTCTACTGTCCAACCAAACTGGCCTTGTCTCTGTTACTCATACTTAACACCCCATCTCCTATCTCCATGATTTTGCCCTGGCTGTCTCTCATGCCTGGAATGACTTCCTTGCCTCATAGAATCTCACTCACTCCTACATGAAGCCTTTTCTGATTCCCCAGTTAGTGGACCCCCACCTCATTACTTTGTATTTCCTTATGTGTGTAGGTATTTCATCCCCTACTAAAAGTCCCTTCTATAAGGGGACGATCTTTTTTTTTTTTCCCATGTTTTCCCAGTACCTAACTCATTGCCTCTAATTCAGTAAGTGCTTAATAAATAGTAGTTTAAATTATTATTTAGCTTTCCATGTATTTTGTCTGTCTAGACCTTGATGCTTTAAAACTTCACTAAGACTTTTGGATCACCCAGTACATGATTGTAGATCTCTTATGTTACCTAGTTGTGTACTTTATACACAGCAGATGTTCAGTAAATATTTGTTTCCATTTGTTAATTGGAAAAATAGCTTTTATTTTTTATAGGTTTTGCAAATATTTTCCCTTCATCAAAAATAAATGCTACCTGAGCTAAAAAATTGTTATGAGTGTTGTGTCATAGGTTCGTTGTAGTTTCTAGTCTTTTCACACCTTACTCCCTTTTCCCCCTGGTCCTTTTCTGCCATTCTTCTTGTTCCTTGGACAAGACACTCCCTCATACTTGGAATTCTTTCCCACCTTCTGACTTTCTTGGTTTCCTTCAAGACTCAGCTAAAATCCCACCCTTTACAGGAAGACTTCCCCAATCTCCCTTTATTCTAGTGCCTTCCAATTTATCCTGTCTGTATATTGTTTATATTTGGTTGTATATGTGGTCTTCCCCTTTATAGACTGTGAGATTCTTCAGAGCAGGGATTGTCTTTTTTGCCTTTCTTTGTATCCCCAGAGCTTAGCTGTCATGTAGTAGGCACTTAATAAATGTTTTTTGACTGTCATAGTAGGTATTTAATAAATGCTTGTTGGCTTGACTTGGCCTTCAGTTTTTGGTTTGTTTTTTGTTTGTTTTTTTTTGAGACAACACATGTGCTTTTTCCCAACAGGTGGATTACATGTAAATCCTTGCACCCGGAGACTTTTGAGAGAATCATGGACACAATCTCGGATCGTTTCCGAATTCCCTGGCTTAGGGGGGCCAAAAAGGTCAACATTACCATTATCCCACCACTTATCCTCCTGCCAGTTTTTCTCCATGTAGCTTCTTGGCATCTTCTGTTGGGCATTATCATCTTGACCTCCCTTCCTGCCCTGGCACTGGGGTATTACTACTTCACCCACAGGAGGAAAGACCGGACCCTGTTTTTTCTGAGCTTGGGGCTGTTCTCCTTGGGCTACATGTACTATGTGTTCCTTAAAGAAGTGGCCCCCAAAGGCCGGGTGGGACACGGACAGCTGGTTATTCTCACTTGTGGATTATTTCTGATACTCATAGCCCTACGTCAAGCCAAGAAGAATCCTGGCTACCTCAAAAGTCCAGTACAAAATGGCAGCCTTCCAAGCAACAATGCAGTTGAGTTATTAAACAGAAAAGGGCAGGAGAAAGTAAAAGGATTTTCTGGAGACTCACTGGGCAGTGTCAACAATAGAATGGTAAAGGATGACCCTAAGAGCTATTCTAGAACATTAGTTGAGAGCCCCAACAAGGTGAAGGAAGACTGGTGTGCCAAGTGCCAGTTGGTGAGGCCAGCCCGGGCGTGGCATTGTCGGATATGTGGAGTGTGTGTGAGAAGAATGGATCATCATTGCATCTGGTAAGTTCCAGGAGCCTGGAATAAGGCATTAAATTAAGCCGTCATAAAATTGAATTAAAATTAAATTAATTTAATCAAAGTTAAATTAAGCTTTAACCTAGAGTTTGTGAACTTTTAAAAAAAAATTTAATAGCAATATAGTTGGTTTTCTTTTTTAATCCTAGGTTTTTAAAATTTTATGATTTAAAAACATTATTCTGAGTAGGGGTCCAAAGGCTGATTCACCAGATTACCGAAGGGGTCCATGGAACAGCAAGAGTTAAGAGCCCCTGCTTTAAGCTAAAATAGGTTCTAAGACTCTCTGAACTACATTTGTTCTTTCCCTTCCTCAGTCTTTAGCTTCCTGCCTTTTACACCTCTCAGATATTTGTAGACTGTTATCATGCTCCCACTTAGTCATCACTGAGTCCTACAGATTTAGCTCTTCAGTCATTCCCCTTCAGTCCTTCCATTCCCCTAATCGTCATTTTAGCGACTGTCCCCAAACCTGCCCCCAATTTGTCAGCAGCCTTCTGAGGAGACCCATGGATAAATCCACTTTCAAGATTGGCTCTGTATTAGGAAGCAATGGAGTGTGATGCCTTGTGAATATGTAGCCCAAGGTAGCTTCCCTTTTCTCTCTCTCCCCACCCCCTTTTTTATTTTTATTTTTTGCATTTTAACTGGGCCTTTTGTATCAACAGTGCATTGAAACACTTGACTATCTATGTTCTTTACCCCAAGCTTCCTTAATCACTTTGGCTGCTCCATGCTGATTTCAACAGCATCTGGTAGAAAGCTGGAAGCTAAAGCTCTTTAGGTTTAACACTGATTTGGAGAAAGGGTCCCCTTTTGTACGGCTTAAGTCACCACTGATTAAACAAGAAGGAAGGCACATGTAACTTTTCAACCTTTTATAAATGGTTGATGTTTCATTTATATGAACAATCTTAGGAGGGATGGATTTGCTGCCTTTTCTAAATACACTTGAATGTTAAAAGGTAAACATATAAATCTAGATTTATATGAGTTTATCAGGTCTGAATGTTACATACTCCTTGCTTATTTCACCATCATAGTGCTTAAAAGGTGACGTTTTGTATCAAAGAGTAAATTAAGCCTGAATATTGATGTTGGATTTTTTTCTCTGTTGTGAAGTAAACTTAAATCTTCCCAAAAGGGGGGAGGGGGGAAGACCATCAGCATTAATTAGTTGTTTAGTTACTGACTAATTCTAGAACTTGCCTGAATAGCTTGTTTTCTGTTGAAGGTAGGACAAGGATGTTATTTTTGTTTTTGTGTCTTTTGTATGACTTGGTGCCTAGCGCATAGTTGGCCCTTAATAAGTGTTAGTTGATTGATTAATTAGTAATTTATTATTGTTATTTATTAATCATTAATCCCTTAATCAGTCAGGGGAATTTGCATGAAGTTGGGTCTGAGAAATAGCTGTGTTTCTTTCTTCCAAGGTTATTATGGGGGATAAGTATAGGGAGTGCAAGCTCTTGTGTTGCTGGCATTTACTTTCAAATGTGGCCTTACTTTTAGGGGTCATGTTTTCCCCAAAGAATTTTCAGGTGTTTCTCTCTTGATGCTCTCTCACTGATTATATACAGATATAGCCGTGTATAGCAGGTGTTCATATATGCACAAAGTAGATGTAATTACATGCATATTCTATTTTGGACAGGTGCCCATTTGCAGATGGGCAGATGCCCTCCATATACATTGAAAGGAGCTCTTTTTTCATACTTGAATCTGCCTATTTGCAAATGGACAAGAGTGACCAGCACAAATAGGCTTCATCATAAATGACATGTAAATATTTTTCAAGATTATCCTTCTCAGATTATGTAATCTGCTTATTTCCAAGTTTTAAGACCTATTTTCCATTCTTATCTTTGTTCCCGGAATCTTTCTGAATCTGTTATATTTCTTCCTTTACTGGTGTTAAAAGCACCTTTTAATTTAGTTATTTGCACATATTCATTAAGGTGATGTTTATTTTCCCTTCCTCATGATGTTAATAATGTTAAAATTATAGACAGGTTAGGGAGCCATGATCTACTTCTTACTTGAACTAATGGCATGAATAATGGTAACAGATCCTTATTTACAGCATGTTTTGCCCCTGTGACCCAGACAGTCACCTTAGGTTCTAAAATCTGCATTGCTGTTTGTGGTAAGTGAGTTTACCTGTATAGTTTTTAAAAAAAAATAATGGTTTCCCCCCCCCCCCACCTCTTTTGAGGATCAATAGCTGTGTTGGAGAATCCAATCATCAAGCATTCATCCTTGCACTGTCAGTCTTCTTAGTCACCTCCGTGTATGGGATCACCCTGGCCTTGGACACCATCTGTAGAGACAGGAGCATCTTCACAGCTCTTTTCTACTGCCCAGGAGTTTATGCAAACTACAGGTGAGAAATGGGTTCAAGGGGAGAGACCACGGGAAGGGGGAATGGTTTGTGTCCTTTAAGGGGACAAAAGAATGCCTTTGGAGTTAGGTCCTCCTGCATAATACAGTCAGAAATCCATCTGATGTGGTCATTTGACATAGGGAGCCACTAGGAATGGTAATAATAGTAACTGACATAGTGCTTTAAAAGTTTTTCAAAGTCTCAGTCTCTCTCTTTCTTCTTCCCTGTCTCTCTTTCTCTTCTCTTCTTTCTGTCTTCCTGTCTTCCTCTCTCTCTCTTCTCTCATACACACACATTTATACAGACATACATATATACATATATGTGTATATGTGTGTATATACGTATGTGTGTGTATATATAGAAATAAAAATTTGATCCTCTCAACAATCCTACGAGATAATGACTGTTATTATTCTCCATTATGCAGATGAGGAAATTGAGGCTCAGAGAAATTGAATGACTTACTTCGAATTACACTGACAATAACTAAACGTTTGAGGCAAGATTTGAACCCAAGTCTTCCTAGCTCTAAATCCAGCACTCTACTAGTATATGATGTTACCTGATAATTAAAATACTAATCAATCACTTGGGTGCCCTTGTAAAGTGATTAAAACTAAGAGTTTAAATCGTTGTATGTAAATACCTTTCAACTCATGCTTTCTAACTAAGCTTCACTTACTACTATCCTGTTAAGTTCTGGTGGCTCAGTTTCCCTTGACTGTCTTTCCTTCTTTATAGCCTCATCAGACATGTCCTACCTACAAAAAATGGGTGTATCTCAAGACCCTTTCCTGGGCCCTTGATACCTTTACCCTCTGTGATCTCCTCAGCTCCCAGGGGCTCAGTGTTATCATCTCTGTGCAGATGACTGTTGAGATCTATCTCTCCATCCCCAGTCTCTCTTCCTGTGCTCCAGTGCTGTGTCAGCAATTTCCTATTGGGCATTTTCCATCCTATTGGATGTCCTTTGGGCATCTCACATTCAACCTGTTTGAAACACAAGTCCTCAAGTCATCCCCAAATCATATCTCCTCCTAACTGCCCAGTTTCTCTTGAGGGTACCACCATTTTTCCAGTGATTTCCTTTTGCAAGCTTAAGTCATTCTCACTTCCATCATTGCCATATCCACTCAACTGCCACGTCTCATGGATTCTCTCTCCCCAACATCTTTAATATCCATCCATTTCTTTTCATTCATGTAGTTACTGCCCCCCCCCTTTTTTTTGTGGTGAGGCATTGAGGTTAAGTGACTTGCCCAGAGTCACATAGCTAGTGAGTGTTACGATTCTGAGGCTGGATTTGAACTCAGGTCCTCCTGCCTCCAGGGCCAGTGCTCTATCCACTGTGCTGCCCTTCTTCTTGCCCTTTGCAGTTCTTGTGTGGACTATTGCAATATCTTCCTAATTGTTCTCTTCTAATCCATCCTCCCCGTAACTAGCAATTGAATATTCCTAAAGCATTGGTCTGACCATGTGAAACACCACCAATCCTCTCCATGCTCCTCTGACACCCTCACTCAAGATGCTGCTGTGGCTCAGTGTTTCCTCTAGGATCAAATACAAACTACTGTTTTTAACTTAAAGCTCTCACAATCTGGTTTCAGCCAAACTTTCTAGGCTTACTATACATTACTCTCTTTCGCACATGCTACATTCTAGCCAAACTGTTCTATTTTGAGAGAAATTATTGTTGTAGTATTATATTAATAACTAATCATTAAATTGGGATCCAGGCTTTTCTCCTCCATTTCCTTATTAAGGCCCAGTTCTTGTTAAAGTCAGTCTCTGAAGGACATGACTGGTTGATAAGATTATCCTTAACCCTCAAGGAACCTGCTCTTGGGAGAGACCCCACCCAGCTAGGAGACCTAACTTCTGTTTAGAGTTTAAATAGAATCCAGTCTGAGTGAGTCCTTCTCCTGGGGAAAGGAGGCCCTGTCCTTGTACTCAGCTCATGAAGAAAAAAACCAAGCAGAGTGGTCTGGGTAGAGGTGGATGTCCAGACTGCTGGAGGCTACCGAGTCTCAGGATCAAATCACTTCTCAGTGGGAGCTGCAGACTTTTAGCCCACCTCCTCATTAAATGTTCACCAGTCAGGGTTGATTTTTCGCTTGTCAAAGGAATTCCCTTTCAGAAGGGTTTTTTAAGGCATTCAGGGTCTCCATTGGGGTCTTTGGTTACCGAGAGAAACCACTGTCACCAATATACTCATTATTAGCTTATAGCATGTAATATAATATATACAATATAATCATAAATCACATGATTATGTAATTATATATTAGCAATAAATTGGTTCTTAAATACCCAGAAACTCTTGTCTCTTGAGGTTTTTCATTTGTCACAACTTACTACTATTCCTTGCACACAAGAGTCCATCTCCCATCTGTGCCCTTACCTGGAATGGGCTCCCCTGCTCACCTCTTTCTTTTAGAATCCCTAGCTCCTTTCAAAGTTTGACTCAAGTTCTCCTCCCTACATGAAGCCTTTCTTAACTCTCTCCACCCCTTTCTTTAGTGACCCTCTGAAGTTAATCTGTATTTTCTTATACCTACATGTCCTTTCCCTTGATAGAATATATGGGTTTCTTGAGAGCAAAGATTGTTGCATTTCTGTTGTATCTCCTAGCACAGAGGTTAGCATACAGTAAGCACTTAATAAATGCTTGATTGTTGATTGATTAATAGCCTCTGTGACTTTTGCTTTTTTGCATTGCTCTCCTGACGTTTCTTGTGATAATGAGGTCCCTCTTTTCTAATCTTTGTGTTGGTACGTCCCAGTGTTCAGTGAGGACTTGATTAAATATCATGGCAAGCTGAGGTACTCTCAGATCTCTGGATTTGGCTCCTTCCCCACACAGACTGCTAGGGGTTGCTCCTGTCTGTTTTCTTTTTTCTCTATATTCCGACCTTGAGGCTTATTTAAGTCCAGGTGTTCATTGGTTTCCTAATATTGTCTCCTTTTCCTTCCTCCTTCTCCTAAAAAACCATTATTGGTTTTAATTTTCTTTGTTCCTTCTCTTGTCACATCAGCACCGTTATTTGAAGCCATTATTTGGTATGTTGCATGGTGAATTCAATCATCTTCAAGTTGGTCACATAATGAAAAAAGTTTGGAAATCATGAACTAGATTATTTCAATCTGCTCCCAGTTCATGGCTTGGATAAGGTTCTTACCTATCTCTGTGTGTGTGTGTGTGTGTGTGTGTGTGTGAAATTATTCAATGAAGTGGGTATCAAGTTATGCCCAAGTAATGATTCAAGCAAATTTCCATGTGCCCCCAGTAACCTGAAATTTGTAGAATCTGGGCCAGGTTAGTGGAGATTGCTGATTTTTGCCATTTTATAGCTCTGTGGTAACCTATGTAGTGAAGCATTGCAGGGGAAGAGGAGAGTTGCAGTATTGTCAAAAGAGGCAAAGGGCATCTAGTTGGTACAGTAGATAGAGCACTGGACCTGAAGTCAGTAGGACCTGAGTCCAAATTCGGCAAGTCACTTAATCCTGATTGCCTCCCAAAAAAAAGGCAGTAACTTTGAATCAGAAGGCTGGGTTCTAGTCCCATTTCTGCCTTAACAAACTGACTTTGTACAGCTTACTTCCTTGTAAAATGAGAAAATGGACAAGTTGACTCTCTCTGGACGTTTTCAGTTCTACTATTCCATGATTGAATTTATTTCTAGCTAATTCTTCATGGATGATGTCTGCACGAATCCCTACTAGCATACCCCTGAAAAGACAGTATCATGTAGAGATCAAACATCCCTCTCCCCATGTCCATGTGATACTTCATTCTTTTTAGGGTGCTTGTATTTGGAAATTAAAAAAAAACAAACCTCTTTGGTTAGCAGGGATCTGAGATCATCTTTCCAACTCATATGTGAGCAAATGTCCCTTCCTCAACATCCCTGACCAGTTGTCATCCAGGCTGTGTTGTAAGACCTCTGGTTATTGGGAATTTACTAGGCAGTCCATTCCCCTTTTGGACATCTCTCATTGTTAAGGTTTTTTTCCTTATATTTAACCAAATGTAAATTCTTTTTGTTTTTACCCATTCCCACCCGCATTCTGTCCTAAAGGAACAAGCAAAACAAGCCTAATCCCTTTTCTGGGTAACTAGGCTCAAAAAATTTGAAGATGGTTATTCTGCTCCCAGGTCTTCCCTTTTCTAGACTAAAACGTTCCCAGATCCTTTGACTGATTCAGTTAATCACCCTTGTTCTGTACACCTTAATGAGTCCTAAGAGGACTATGGGGGAACTAGGTGGCGCAGTGGATAAAGAACTCGGCTTGGAATCAGGAACTCATCTTCATGAGTTCAAAGCCAGCCTTAGACACTCTGGGCAAGTCACTTATCCCTATTTGCCTCAGTTCCCTCATCTGTAAAATAAGCTAGAGAAAGAAATGACAAACCACTCCAGTATCTCTGCCAAAAAAACCTCCAGTGGGGTTGTGAAGAGTCAGACTCAACTGAAATGACTAAACAACAACAACAAGAAAGCTGACCACGTTTTGAGGTTGCTAGGTTATGCTGTTGACTCATATTGATCCTTCAGTATAGATCTTACCTAGCTCCATCTCTGCTGTGTTATACTAGTACGGTTGTGTTTGCTTTTTTAAACTCAACTTTATGACTTAACATTTATCCTTACTTAAGTTTTATAATATTAGATGTGACCCATTATTTTAGTCTATTACGGTCTTTTTGGGTCTTGATTCTGTCATTATATTAGTCATTCCTCATAACCACAGGTTGTCCATAAATTTGGTCAGCATGCCATCCCTGCCTCCATCCAAGTCACTGATAAAATGTTGGAAAGAGCAGAGTCCTTTCAACGTCCTTGCATGTCTTATAGTTAAATATAGGGCTTCTGTGTCTTACCTGTAGGTTGTCATTGGTATCATACTAAACAGAAATAAGATAGTAGATATTTAATTAATGATATTGGCTGAATGGATTTATTCCCAGGTTTCCTTTCTGGAGTGTGCTTGAGTATACAGTAGTGCCATAGTCAAGTCTCCAAATATTTATTAAGCACGAGGCATCGTGCCAAGCACTGGTGATGCAAAGAATTGGCAGCCTTCAAGGAGTTCACAGTCTGATGGGGCAAACAAAGCATATGTATATGATAAAGTGGACATAATCCCAGAGAGAAGACACTAGCTTTAAGGGGGACAGGGAAAGGTGTGCAAGGTAGAATTTTAGCTGGGACTTGAAGGAAGCTAGGGAAGCCTAGAGATGGAGATCTGGAGGGAGAGAATTCCAGCCAGCGTGTTATCTTCCTTATCTGTGAAACGGATTATGTTTCTTGCTTGACTTCGGAATTCCCTGGTGAAGAATACCAAATACATCATATTAGAATGGTAAGGATTATCCTAATTTGTGGGAAACAACAGTGCTAAATATTGTTCTTTTTCTTCGACCAGCTCTGCTCTCTCCTTTACCTGCGTATGGTACTCTGTGATCATAACAGCAGGCATGGCCTATATTTTCCTGATCCAACTGATAAACATCAGTTACAATGTGACTGAGAGGGAGGTTCAGCAGGCCCTTCGAGAGAAGACCGGGCGCCGGCTCCTATGTGGGCTGATCGTGGACACAGGCCAGTATAACCGGGGCTTCCTACGGAACTGGCATCAGTTTTCAAGCCTGGGCACACGCACACTCCACCCCCCTGCCGAAGACATTGTCTGAAATGCCTTCTGTGCTGATCTCGGCAGGGGACGGTGCCGCGGGGATCGCACTTCCACTTAACCCTTTGGTGTCCTTTGCAGGCTTCTCATTCTAACACCAGTTTCTTAAAAGGCACTACAAGGCCAAGCTCAGGTTTTTGAGACTGTAACAGAAAGAAACTCAATATCTTCCTGACCTCACAATTTAGAGATTTTTATATTCAAATAGTGAAAGTAGAGCCATTCATTTCTGAACACCTCCCTAATGAATTCATCACCAGGAGCTGAAAAGGATAGAGATTGAGGAGTACAGACTGACAAGAGAAGTAATTTTTCACTCAGTAAAATGAAAACTGCTTCACAATTCGGGTGATGGATTTGAAAAATCTTAAGGGTGGGTGGGTGGAGGATGCTTTGTATATAATGAATATGCAAGTATTTATTTGCATAGGGACAATGAGGTTAAGAAGTGACCACTGGTTTTCACATTTCTGGGTGGAAAGTGATTGCAAATGTATCTTCTGGTATTCCAGATAGCACAGTTTTCTAGGGATAATTATATGGTAATTGTCACTTTATAAAGTATAAGGCATTAAGAAGCAGAGCAGAAACTTAGACGAACCAGGGGCCTAATCTAATGTTACACATCTAATCGTGAAGGAAGGACAATCAAATATAATTATAAAGACAATTGTTACAGTCAATATTGTGTATAGCAGTAATTTCTAAGTCTAGATGCAGAACCTTATGTGTGTGTGTGGGTATGTATATTTTTTTACCTAAGGATGTATCTGTTCAATATAAATAATACCAGTAGTAATTCAAGTTTTCCATGGTTCACCTGGTAAGGTGTTGGCGTAAGATTGTGATGATTTCCACAAAAGGAGAAGTACTTGCTTCTGCCTTGTGGGAGTGATTAATACCAAGGGCTTAATTTTTTTTTTCCATCTTAAGTATTTAAAAAAGTCAACAGTTTCTAGCAGTACGTTGCAGAACCCATGTTTTAATATTCCACTTGTTATTCCAGCATGAACTGTCATTTTGGGAAGTTAGTTGGTATCTCTTCCCATTCCACTTATATGTTGTTTTCCATTTACCCTTTTCACATCTTCTCAGTTTCTACAAAGAGGAAAAAAAACAGGGTATATACTATTTCCTCTAATTAATGAATTACTCCTTTTTCCTGATTGTTCCCCAAAATTCCACTAAATCGTGTATTCTTATTTGCACTTCAGAAAATTAAGATAGTTCAAAGAAGTAGCATTTCTGCACTAAGGGTTATTCAGTCTTAGAAAATATGATGTAGAAACAAGATGATTCAGTTTGGGGGAGGGAGTAACATCCTTGATGTCATGGATACAACCTTTTGTAAGCCCAAAGATAACCAGTAACTCCTTAAAGATGACTTTGTTTACAGCCAGTGAAGGGAAAATACTGCCACCTTTTTTTAGTCTTTCTATGAATGTTACTTTAGAGAGTTTTTATTATATCTCCATAAACTGTACATAATTCAGAAATGTCAGTACTTCCTATAACTTTCATTTGCAACTATTTCTATCCCTGGTCTCTTGGTGTTAGCTGACAGTTTTTAGCTCATTAGAACAACCAGATTTCACACAGGCCTGTAACTTGACTCCCGGTGAGAAATTGCTTCCTGTGGCAACTGACTGTAGTTGTTTATTTAACCAGTGGTAAAGCAGGAGTCCCATTGGGATAAGTACAGGAAGGCAGCATTGGGGAACGTAACTAGAGCTGTACTTCTCAAATACATAGTTGCTTCCTTGGTCAAGTGTTCCAGGGAGGGAAAAGATATTTTATAATCTTAGAAACTTGTAAGATTCTTGTCTCTATAATTTTTTTGATAAAGAAAAATGAATTTTGTTATTTACCACTTCTCCTGAGTGCCAGATGTATGGTGATGTACCTTATTTTAGGCCACGTATTTTAATTTCTTACTAGTTATCTTACTGAAACTGTTGACTACAATCAGAATAATGGGCAAGTTTTCCCTCACACTTATTACCTTCATCATACTCTTGTGAAGGTGAAAATGAACTGCAAAATGACCAAAGACAGGTGTGATTCAAGAGGTATGCATCAATCCATAGGACTGGATAACCAGCACCCAAATATTTAAAAATATGGTTGTAACTCCTTGGCTGTAAAGGAGCCAACCTTCCAGGCTCCACTTGGGAAGGAGCTGATTCCTTGGTGTCACTCTGTCTTTCTTTTTGGCATTCAATAAGTAGATGTGTGACATTTCCCCTTCCCACAAAAGCATCATTTATTGGTGTTGGAGCCTTTGGGAATTTTGGATCAGCAATTTCCAAAAGAAGCAAAAAATGTAAAAATCTATTCGAGATTGAGTTAGAATAGGTAAAATACTAACATGTTGACAGTCTGTATATTCCAATTTTAATCAGTCATTCAAGAGGGTGTCCATTAATTGGTAGACGGGGGCCTTAGCATATCCAAAAGTCCCTTTTTGGTCTAGAGCTGTATGTAGGGAATTTTCTGTTCTAGGTTTAGATGAGAAATTCTTCTATAGCAGTTTCCTAAGTGTATTCTTCTCAGCAACCCTGTGAGCCAAGTAGCAACTATCAGTAGTTGTAATCCCATTTTATAAATGGGGATACTGGGACTCTTTGAGGTTGTGACTTGCCAACAGCCACTCAGTTGAAGCTGGAACAAGTCTGTGATGGAGCCAGGATTTGAAACCACATCTTTCAACATCCAGTGCCCTTTCCACTGTACAACACTGCCTCTCACCACCATGATGACCTATGGTGAATTGCAGAGATTCAGAAGACCACGTGACATAAAAATGAGCTTTGGGTTCTCCTCATAGTCTTATCAGGATCCCATAGAGTGGGTCTTAGGGGGAAATCCACTTACTCCAGGGCACTCTAGACTGGGCCATTCTAGTCTTGGATCTCCCTTCTAGTCCAAGACTAGAAGAGGTCACGTCTCGCTTTGGTCCAGATCCACAGCCAGTGGTAATTCCTATGATCCAGTGATTATAAGCAATAGGTATGAAGCATAATAAATTATTTCCTTTCCTTTAACTCTTAAGGAAAAATCATGCCACCTAGTTGTGCTCTTGCAAATCTCATTTAGTCATGCGGCAGTCCCAGGGAAAGGAGGGAAAAACAGAATCAACTGGAAAGATTCAAAGGAAGGATTTAGTAAAGGACTATGAGAAGAGTAATGCCCAATTAGATACAGAAAAAGTGATGCAGAAGAAGCACTTTATTAAGGGCCTACTCTAATACACACAATTACCAACATAATGTCTTTCAGTTTTCTGGGGATCCTTGATGAGAATATGACCATGGGTATGTTTATTAGGGTTATTTTGCCTTTAACTATGCTGATTGTGTTTCCCTGTGTATTTGTATTTTTTTGTAGAAAATTAAGTGTTTTATAAATCTGGATCCTGCACACCAATAATTTGGTGAACTTCATGATCACCATTTTATTTTGCCTGCCATGCTGTGTGACAGCGGTGCTTTCTCGTTCTGATCTGATTATGGTCTCTTTGACCAACTGCAAAAAAAAAAAAAATGTCTTTTTTTTATTTCAGTAGTCCCAAGGACATTAACATTGCTAGCAAGGGACAAAATTTCATTGGGAGTGAGGGAGGGTGGAGGAAGGGGAGAGGGGGCAAGGGGTCTTCCAATGCCAGAAAATGCAAAGCCAGTCATCTAACAGACCACCCTGGGGTGGCAGGGAGCTCACTTTTTTTGTGTGTGTGCAACTAATAAAAGCAGAAAATGTGATCTAGAAGCACATTTTCTAATAGGATGTTTTTCTTCTTCTGTGAGGTTTCCAGCCTGCTTGAGTCTAGACAAATAAAACAGGTTTATATGGTCTTAATTAACTTTTAGCCATAAGTTACTTTTTAGAGTCAGAGAACTAGGTAATTTCACAGGACAAGCAATGGATTATAAAAAGCCTTTCACTTCAGGTTACTGTTTGAAATCCAGTTTGCCTTTTTATGTGTTTCTGTATAATGCCTATCCCTGTAGAGTATAAGCAGCTTAACAAATGTGCCATTTTAGCTAAAAAAAAAAAGCAAAAACAAAAACATAAAGGGGGTGGGGAAAAAAGGAAGATAGCCATGCCTAGCTTATTGCTGAATGAAATGCACTCCTATATTGTAGATGTTTGTTGTGACTTACGTGAAATGAGCTTGCTGGATTCATCTTTGTTCTTAATGGATTGTTATTACAGTTGCAGCCCTGTTCCTAATGGACAGCTGTCCACATTATAGTGAGTACTATGAGTTTTAGCAGTATTCAATCAACAAACATTTATTAAGCAGTCACTGTGTGCCCAGCCGTGTGCTAAGCATTGCTGTAGTATCCACAAGAGGCCAAAGACTAATTGGTTCATGGAGGTGGCTTTCTTTGGGGGATGGTGCCTACAAGTCAGGCTTCAGGCGTATTGTGCAAGTTTTTTTTTTTTCCTAGTTTAACAAGCATTTATTAAGCACCTACTCTGTGCAAGGCCCTCCCCTTGCATATCCTAAACCTGTACTGTGGTACCTTTCATCTAAAATCATTTCATGTTGTAAAGGGAAAAAAAAAAGCTTTACAACCAGAGATAGAGCCTATTGTGGCAAGTAAAACTGTATGATCTTCAAAGAAAAAACTTCTGATCATCCTTTGAAACCACTGAAAGATGTAACATCATATAGCTTGCAAATGCCATCGGTTGTGATCTACTAAACTGGGTGTTGGACTGCTTTAGTTGATGTGGTTGCTGAGGCCTTCATTTAAAGATCCCATTTCTGGTTCTGATTGTTGATTTCAGACTGAAGGAAAGCCAGGAATTTTCCATTTTAACAGCTGGGCCCAGCAGTACTGACAGAGGTGAACATATGCAGAATTAAGCCTCACTCACTCATGCTATGGAAGCTGTGTGCTATGTACAATTTGCACTGGTTTTTTTTTATATTTCTTGTATTGATATGATTTTATCACCTCAGATACAGAGCCTTTAAAATGAAGATTTCAAAATAACTGCCATTTATGTAAAATATTGTTGTGTTGTGACCAAATTGTATAAGTGGGAAATAAAATTTTCTTAAAAGGAAAAGAGCTATGTTGTGATTTATATTAAGAAAGCCTATTATAATTGTTTAGAATTTTTTTCTTTTGTGTGTGTATGTGTTGTGCCATTGTGCTAGAAGAAAATGGATACAATGCTGTACTCAGGCTGCTTTTATAGATAGATCATAGGCCCAAAGCTGGAGAGCTGGAAAGGACTTATCCTTAATGGTGATCTACTCCCTTCATTTTACAGATAAGGAAACTGAGGCCAGAGGAGTTTAATTTCAGTATTCTCTCCATTGTACAACACAGCCTTCCATTCCAAGCTATTACCAGTATGTGGGCTTCTCTCTTGGAATCTAAACTATCTACCAGTCTGCCAAATAAAAAGAAAGTCTTTGAAGCCCCACCTCATGTTGCTTTTCTGCAACACTAAAGTTCTTTTCTAAGGTCCTTTCATTAGGTTCAATAAATTGGTGAGTGAGCCTAAGCAAAGTGGATTTCACCCCCTTAGGGATTAAGAGTCAACGCCAGTTGATGATTGAGGTGACCAAAAAAAAAAAAATCCATAAATTTATGCCTTATGTTCTAGCCCTCAGCAAGACCTGCATTTGAATTCCTGCCCTGACACTTATTGGCCAGGTAGCCAGGGCAAATCACCCTTTCTGAACCATTTTTCCCCATGGGAAAAATGAAGATATTTCCTTTAATTATCTCCAAGCTTTTGTACACAATAATAGTGATACCTAGCTTTTATGTAATGCTTTAAGCTTTACAGAGTGCTTTACAAATTTTGTCCCATTTTTTTCCTCAAAGCAACCCTGAGAGGCAGGTGCCAATATCATCCCTATTTTACAAAGTTGAGGAAACGGGCAAACAAAGGTTAGGTGACTTGCCTAAGGTCAAACAGCTAATAAGTGTCTGAGCCAGATTTAATTCAGGTCTTTTTGACTGTAGGGCTATTCACCGTGCCACCTAGCTGCTTCGGTCAAGGGTTCTTAACTTTTCCAAGTGTATCATGGAACCCTTTTATAATCTGATGAAACCATGGAAAATCTTGTGAATTTTCCTTTTCTAAATAAAAGAAAATACTAAATTTCAGCGAGAAGTTAGTGAAAATAAAGATGTAATTTTTTTCTATCCAAGTTCATGGACCTCTTTGAAATCTAGGACCCCAGGTTAAGAACCCTAATCTAGGGGGCAGCTAGGTGGCTCAGTGGATAGAGCACCAGCCCTGGAATCAGGAGGACCTTGAGTTCAAATCCGGCCTCAGACACATAAAACTCACTAGCTGTGTGACTCTGGGCAAGTCACTTAACCCCAATTTGCCTCACCCCCCCCCCCAAAAAAAGAGAACCCTCATCTAGAAGATATGGGGACAGAAGTAGAAGCGAAATCAAATATGCCTGTAGGTACAGTGGCCCTTCATTTTTTTTTTTTTTAATTCAAGAGTTAGCATTTGGCCAACTGTATAGGGAAGGCATTTCTATTTTATAGCTACGGAAGAGATCTCAAAGGTAATCTAGCCCCGCTCCTGCCTAAAGCAAAAATCTTTACATCTCCATTAAGTGGTCCTCCAGCCTCTGGAAGCCACCTAAAGATGAAAGGACCATGAGTCCTGAGGATAATGTATTCTACGAGTTAGGTGAGAAGGAAAGATAGGATGTTTAAATTAGGGTGATCCTGTTACTATTTCATCAGTCTTCAGAGTATTAGTTACACTTATCAAGTTGCACTGTGAAGGCAGTTTCAGGCTTCCTTTTTCACCATGAGATGGGGAGAGAGAACCTTCATGGAAACTATTTTTACCCTGCTACAAATAACCCCTTTTGATGTATGCCACAATCGCCTACTATCAGGCATCTTTAAAGGATGTGGGAAAGTGGTGTCCCTTCTCTTGACACTAACCTGCTACAAGTGTAATTGTCAGCCTCTCAAGACAGCATTCAGTACTACCATTCCAGAAATACTTTATTTATAGGTAGGGTTGTATTACAACATACTTTGTCAGATTATCAAGGCTCATTTTTTTCCTCCGTTAGCTCAGACTGATATAAAATCAGGCAGTATGCATGTGAAGAGTGGTTCCAAGTGATCATGGGAAGTGAATTTAGATAATCTAGAGCTTCTGAAATTCTGTTGCTATGGAGTGACCCCTTTGTGGTAAAGGTTCTGGCAAGCTCCTTTGATTAGCAATGTAGCAGAAATCAAGGAGGAAAATTTAAGATCCCAGAATGTTTCCAAGTCGTCCTTTGTTCCAAATAATTTCTGGCAAACACATTAAGTAATAACATCTAAATAGGCCTTGGGGCCAACAATAATTCTCCCAAAGGCCTCACACTTATTAATGTATTTTCCCTGGCACTAAGAAGTTGTTCACCCATAAGATGCCTGAGCCTAACGTTCCTGCTTTGCTCGTCTTCACATGGAGCTCACAGTCCTGAAGTCTGGGAGGATTTCAGCTACTTTCTTTCGGAGTTCCTCCCTCCTTTCTTCCTTTAATTTTTCCTCTTTCATAAGTTTTGGAAGTTTTTTCCATGTCTGAAATATGGTTGAAAGAATTCTCCTTTAAGAAACAGAGAAAGTAAAATACAAAAGAAAAGGTTATTTTCTCTATTTGTAGTTAAGTACTTTGCAAACTTTAAAAATACAACACTACTTCCATCAGTGAGACCCTAGAGGGTGTGGAAGATAGAGACTTTAGACCAGGGGTGGGGAATCTGGGGCCTCGAGGCCACAGGTGGCCCTCTAGGTCCTCAAGTGCAGCCCTTTGACTGAATCCAAACATCACCCAACGAATCCCCTTAATAAAAGTATTTGTTCTGTAAAACTTGGACTCAGTCAAAAGGCCACACCCCAGGACCCTGAAGGCCACATGTGGCTTCAAGGCCACAGGTTCCCCTGCCCTGGTTTAGACAAAACACTGTCTCTCCCCTCGTGAAGCTCGTGGCCTGGTAGGGGCAGAAAGCAACAATACAGGCAAACATGACTCATAATAGTACATATAGGCAAAAAGAGAGTACAAAGCAAAGTGCTAGGTGAGGTCAGCCCTTGGTTTTGGTTAGCACTAAGTACAACATAAAAGTTCTAGGCCTCTGTTATAGCAGCCTCTGGCAATGGGTACTGCAGAAGGGGACCACTTTCTAAGACCCTTGGAACAAAAAAATAGTCACTGAACTGTGAAGTTTCTTTGATACGCAATCGCAGTTAACAATGGGTTGTAAAGCTTGAATCTTGGCAGGCTACTGGAATTCTGAAATCTAATCACAAACAAGAAAGTCAACCCAGCAATCCTGTTGTTGCTTCCTCTTTTTCCAAAGAGAGAAAAAACAAAACCCAAACAACTTTCTGAACTGGGAAAATGGAAGTGTGAACTCTCTGGCTTTGCAGCTGAGGGTCTCTTTCCATGGGAATAAGCATTTCCATCACACAGGCTTTCAGGATACCTCAGCTGTATTCCATGATCATAATGTTGTCTCTTCCACAGACAGAGGTACAGGGAATTTGAATGGCACCCCCCAGACCCCTGCAGGCCTACACTATCTCCTAAGTTGATTCCCTCTTTAGAAAAGAGGCTTCTGATGAAGTTGTGCCATGGTAGGACATGGTAGCACATGGCTACTCTGTTAATTCTAAGGAATATGAAAAAAGGAAATGAAAAGTTGGACCCCATGAGACCATATATTCATTTACATCAAAATCTTTACAATTCTCCTCTTTTCCCAATAAACTAGTTGTCTTTCATTTAATTCTAGTTTTGTACAAAAATCTGCATTTTATGGTATCAAAATTGTCCATTTTTCTCTTTCATGATAACTTTATCCTTTGGTCAGGAATTCTCCCCCATCCATAGTTGTGAAAGGTTACGTTTCCCTTCCCTAATTTGTTTGCGATAAGACCTTTAAGATTTAGGTGATGTATTCATTTGGAGCTTATTGTATATGAGATGAAACCTCATTTCTGCCAGACTGCTTTCCAGTTTTCCTAGCAATTTTGTTGATTAGTGAGTCTTTACTCTTTGGGTTTAGTGAATTGCTACTATGTACTATTTCTTTTGGGTCTTCCATACTTACTTCATTCCACTGATCAACTTTTTGATTTTTTTAATCAATATCAGATAGTTTTGATGATTACTCTTTGGTAGGTAGTTAGGTGGGGCAGTAGATAAGAGTGCTGGGTCTGGAGTCAGGAAGACCTAAGTTCAAATTTGACCTCAGATATTTGCTGTGGGGGCCCTAGGCAAGTCATTTAACCTTTGTCTGCCTCAGTTTCCTCAAATGTAAAATGGGGAAACTAATAGCACCTACCTTGCAAGGTTGCTGTGATGACCAAATGAGATGATATTTGCAAAACTCTGGGCAGTGGCTGGCATAAAGTAGGCACTATATAAATGCTTATTCCTTTCCCCTCTCTTTGCAGTATAGTCTGAGGTCTGGTATTGCTAGAGCCTCTCTTCCCTCTTTTCATGATTTCCCTTGAGATTCTTGACCTTTTATTTCTCCAGATGAATTATGTTATGTTGTCTGGTCTATAAAGTAACCCTTTGATCATCTGGTATGGTACTATATCTGAAAATTAAATTTAGATAGTATTGTCATTTCTATTTTAGCACACTCTTCCTTTTCTAGGAATTCCAGGTCTGTACCCTAACTATCTGCCAGACATTTCCACCACCACTTCAAGGTAAACATGTATTCGTTTTCATTTCAACAAGCATCAATCAACATTTGTTGAATTCGGCTATCAAATATTTGCCGTATATGCACTGACAAGACTCTGGGCTAGTTTGTCAGGATACAAAGATGAATGATATACTTGTTCCTGCCCTCAGAGGAACTTCCAGTTTATTATAGGGAGATGAGAGATTAGAATGGAATAACCTAGTTTCAAGTTTCTACTTTATTCTTATGTCAGATGAAATGCTTTGGACTATATGATTTTTAAGGCCTGACATTCTCTGTGTATAGAAGATGTGTGAACAAAATGTTCTGAGATTTGTAGAAGTAGCAGTCACTTTCAGCTTGGTTGGGGGTAATGGTAGTGGTTAAGGTGGAGGGAACATCAGGTATGGTTTTATGGAGGAGGAAATATATGGCATTTTACATATTACAAAGTAATTTTCTCACAACAGTACACCACCAACTTCTGTTAAAAAAATTAAAGGGCACAGGAATAAATGGACCCTTTCATAATATTGTAAATAATAATCTAAAACCAAGAGCTAGCATTATCCGAAAGGGACAAACACCAGAGGCCTTTCCAATAAAATCAGGGGTCAAGTAAGGATTGTCTACTGTCACCATTATTATTTGACAGAGTTGTAGAAATGCTAACCTTAGCAATAAGACAAGAAAAATAAATTGAAGGAATAGGCATAGACAAAAAACAGATAGATGATGGTTTACTTAGAGAACCCTAGAGAGTCAATTAAAAATTAATTGAAGCAGTAACTTAAGTAAAGTAGCAGGATATAAAATAAACCCATAAAATATTTGGCTTCTTTTTCTATTACCTACAAAATCTATCAAGAAGAGATAGAAAAAGAAATTCCATTCAAAATAACTGGATACTGTATATCAAGGAGTTCAACTATGGAGGTATGGAGGAATCATATGAGTACAAGTACAAAACACTTTGTAGAAATAAGGACCTAAATAATTGGAGAGTTAGAAACTACACATCTGATCTGTGCCAATATAATAAAAGTGACAATACCTTCTAAATTTACAGATTTGGTGTCACATCAATCAAACTACCAAAGGGTTACTTTATAGTACAAGTTAAAATAATAACAAAATTCATCTAGAGGATCAAAACGTCAAGAATCTCTAAAGAAATGTAAAATAACCAAAAAAGAGGGGAAAGAAGGGAGCCTATCAGAACCAAATCTCAGACTATACTATAGAGTGGTAATCACCAAAACTATTGGGATAGGTTAAAAAGTATAAAGATTGATCAATGGAACAGATTAGGTATGTAAGACCCAGAAGCAAACATGGTAGCATTGTGTTTGATAAACCTAAGGACTTCTACCTTACTTGGGAAGGATTTATTGTTCAACAAAAACTTGGGAAAAAAATGGAAAACAGCAGTCTGGCAGAATTAGGTTTAGACTAACATCTCATACTAAATATCACAATAAACTTCAACTAGATAGGAGATCTAGAGACAAAAGGTTATCATAAACAAATTAGAGGATTGGGTGAGGAGTTATCTTTTATAACTATGAACAGAGATAATGTTCTTGACCAAACTGGGGATGGGGAAAATCATAGGAGATTAAAATGGACAATTTTGATTATATATATAAAATAAAAGATGTTTTTTACAAATGAAATCAATGTATTTAGAAGAAAAAGTTAATGGGGAAAAAATCTTCACAGCAGATTTCTCTGATAGAGGTCTGATATCCAAAATAGGTATTATGGAATTTATGCAAATATGTAAGAAGAAAAGCTATTCTAAAATAGATAAATGGTCAAAGGATATGAGCTTAATCGGCTGGCAAAAATGACCAATTTTTTTGAAGGGATATGACTCTAATAGGCACCCAAATGAACTGTCAGTAGATTGGTGAGTCGTTCAACCACTCTTAAAAATAATTTGGAAGTATACTGCAAAAGTTTATTAAACTCTGAATACGTTTTATAAAAATTTTATTTTTCCCCAGTTACATGTAAAGACAATTTTTAACATTTTTTTAAAAAAATTTTGAGTTCCAAATTTTCTCTCTCCTTCCTTCACTTCTTACTTCCTGAGACAGTGAGCAATTTGATATAGGTGATACATGTTCAATCATGCAAAATATATTACCATATTGGTCATGTTGTAAAAGAAGACATAGACCCAAAGGAAAAAACCCACAAAAAAAATACAGAAAGTGAAAATAGTATGCTTTGATCTGTATTCAGACTCTGTGAGTTCTTTCTCTGGAGGTGGATAGCATTTTTCATCATGAGTCCTTTCGAATTGTCTTGGATCACTGTATTGCTTAGAATAGCTAAGTCATTCACAGTTGATCAGCATAAAGTATCGCTGATACTGTGTACAATGTTCTCCTTGTTCTGCTTACTTCACTTTGCATCAGTTCATGTAAGTCTTTCCAGGTTTTTCTGAAATCAGTTTGTTCATCATTTCTTATAGCACAGTAATATTCCTCTGCATACATTTTGACAAAGCAATATTACCATCAGGCATATGCCACCAAAAAAAATTCAAAGGGGAAAAAACCTGTATGCACAAAAACATTTGTTCAAAAACATTTTATTATAGCAAATAACTGGAAACAAAGTGATTGCTCTCCTCAACTGGAGAATGACTAAGCAAATTATGGTGAATGAATGTAATGGAATATACATGTAAGAAATGATGAAAGGGACAGATTTAGAGGAACCTGGAATAGCTGTATGAACTGTTCAGAATGAAGTGAACAGAAATAGGAGAAATAATTTATACAGTGACTAAATTACTGTAAAGAAAAACTATAAGAACCTTTAAAACTTCGATCAATGCAATGATTAATGATGACTCCAGATAATCGATGATGAAACATGCTTCCCCTCTTGGCAGGGGGGTGATGGGTAAGAAGAGCATAAAATTTCAGACATGGTACACGTGTAAATTTATTTTGCAAAACTATATTTATTTGTTAAGAGGGAGGGTTTTCTTTTTTTTTTTTAAAGGGTAGAGCTGGGTAATGACAACGATACTTAAAAAAAGAAAGAAAAAAGTGACAATGAAACATTATAAAAATACAGAGAAGAGAGCTGGAGATAGTTCAAAAGAGGACCCAAGAAGCAAGTCAAAGCTGGGACTACCATGTTAAACTGCATTTATGAAAACAAAAAACAAAAAAACAAAACCCCTAAGATATACATAGTGGAAAAAACAAACTAGATAACAGAAATGTGAAGTTTCATACAAAATACTCCTTTTTTCTTTATGTATTGAAATGTTTGTGTTTGTTGATGTTTATTAAGTACATAATCAAAAAGAATTTTTTTTTTTTAGTTCTTGGATAAATTCTGGAACCATGAGTTCAAAAATGTCAGCAAAAGGCCCATCACTATAGGACCAAGCCACAATTGTTCAAGCATCTCTGATCTTGAACCAGCAAGCCCACTCACCTCAAAGCTAACTGACACAAAGTAGAGGATTTAGAAAAAGAAAAGGTTCTGTCTTTGCTCTTTTATGCTTCTTTCTTCTAATGTTATACCTTTCTCCTCCTCTTCCCCTGCTCCTCTCATTCTTCTCTCTCTTTGTAGGTGTCATAGATTTAAGGCTTGAGTCCCTTCATTTTGCAGATAAGTACATTGAGGCTGAGAACCTAAAGGACTTGTCCCAAGTCGCAAAGTACTAAGTGGCAAAGCTGGTACCCAGACTGTGTGACTCCAACTAATCAACATTTTTATTAAGAGCCTGTGGCTACAGAAAGAGTCAAAAGACAGTTCCTGCCCTCAAGGAGCTTATAACCTAACGGAGAAGACAACACGCAAACAATCATATACCAAAAAAGCTACATACGGGATAAAAATGGAAATAACAGAGGGAAGGAATCAAGAAGTGTTGAGGAAGGCTTCTGGTAAAAGAAGGGATTTTAGTTGGCATTTAAAGGAAGTCAGAGAGTTGGTAGTTGGAGCAGAGAAGGGAGAGAGTTTCAGGCATGGGGGACAGTCAGAGAAAATGCCTGCAGTCAAGAGATGGAGTGTCTTGTTTGTGAAACAGCTAGGAAGCCAGGGCCACTTGACTGAAGAATCCATGCTAGGGAGAAAGGTGTAAAAAGACTGGAAAGGTAAGAGGGGGGCTAGGTCATGAAGGACATTTTGTATTTGTTCCTGGAAAAAACAGGAAGCCACTGGAGTGTATTGAGTAGGGAGGTGACATGACTGAACTTCAATTCCAATGCTTTTTTCACTGCATTGGGCCAAGTGTCCTTATTCCCCGTAATCTTCCCTATGTCACTTACAAATGGTGTGAAGAAGGAATTGAATTTCTTTTTTTTTTTTTTAAAGGAATTGAATTTCAATTTGAAGAACTGAATTTCCAGGAAATCTGTAAAAAATGGTTGGGGACAAAGCCAGAAAAACTGCATATGGTGAAGTTTGTCTCTATTAATTATCTGTAATTAGCCTTGAGCTCAGTCTCTTTGGGGGTTTCAGTTTTTTGTTTTTTTTTATTCCTGTTTGCTTGTTGTCTCCTTCGTTAAAGTGTCTTTTGCCCATTTTTTGTATCCCTAGCTGCTTAGCACAGTGCCTGGTGTTCAATAAATGGTTTTTTTTTTTTTTGTTTTTGTTTTTTTGATTGAGTGCCCCTACCCCTTCCTGTCCCTCGGGCAATTCTCTAAGTCTCTAAGGGCTTATCTGCAGTGGTGAGGGGAGTTTCCACTCAGGGAATTTTCTTAGCTAATGAAATCACAGAATCAATTAAAAAATGTGGAATATTGAAACAAAAATTTAAAATGACAGTCTCCTACCTCTAGGAGCTTAAAATCTAGGACAGAAGATGAGGCATGTGTACATGGTTCCTATTCTGGGCTAGGTACAAAACTGAACACATCTCCTTCCTGACTTTTTTTATTTCTGCTAATGGTACCATGATTTAATTAAACACCCCAATTCTGAAGCTCAGTCAGAATTTCTTTCTGTCTGCCTCATCCTGCCATATTCACTGTTACCAAGTCCTGTCAAATCTTTTATATCTCTCCTCTGTTTCTGCCAGAGAAAACATTGCCATAACCTTCCCTTTGCATTTTGCATCCAGATTGTTGCGGTAATTTAAGTGGCCCCACTGAACACCTCCTACTCACTAGCACCACCTGATCAGATTCCTCCTCCAAACCTTTCCTGGTTGCCTAATGCTGCAAGGACAAAGTCCAACCCCCTGTGTGGGCATTTAAGACCTGCCACAACCTGCCCTTTCCCAACCTCATCTTGCATCGCTCCCCCATAGAATCCTTTCACTCCAGCAAAGCAGTGTTCTCACTGAACCTCAAACAAACCTGGTGTTTGGCTGCCTCCACATATGTGTGTCGGCACTATTTCTCCCTGCCAGGAATAACCCTCCTTTCTCCTCTCGACTTAGGGGAATTCTACTCATTCTTTAATAGCATCTCCATTAAGCCTACCTTGACTACTTTAGATGGAGGTGATTTTTTTCCTCTTCTGAACCCATGACGCACTTACTCTCAATAATACTCATTTGGCATTTAGTCCTGGACTGCTATTTAACTGGACATATGTACAGTTATGCTATACATCTTCTCTAATGAAACTTCGAGCTCCTAGAGGGTTGTGAGCATAGCTTAGGCTTCTTTTATTCCCTCTACAATGACTAAAACAGTGCCTTACATTAAATGAGATATACTTATTTCTATTAGAGAGTGTGTTTCTGGTTAGAAAAGCAGTGCTATAAAAATTACCCTATATTAATGTCTGTTTTATTTTACTAGCCAAATTAATCTGGAATCAGTTCAACTGAGCAGAGTCGGATTGGAGTCTGAGTTTCTGAAATAGCTAAAATAGATGTCCAAAAGTTCACTTATTCTTTTTTAAGATACAGCTGGTTACTTGGTTTCCCAGTCCAAAACAAATTAGAAACTACAAAGGTGAAGAAGCCGTCCCTGCCTCACACAGCCTGCGCTCCAGCCATCATCCTCACCTTTGCCTCCTCCTTCCCCCACAGCCAGGATGGACTGTTCCTGGGGACCCCTGGCTCTGATAGGTGAGCTTTTGCCTTCTTTTGCCCAGAAACAGGTGTTAAAAGTACAGTAAAATAATTAATGTTCATAATGATGATCCTGAGTTATCTAGGAAGAGTAAAATTATATTCAGAATCATCTGTATAAGGGGGCCAGGAAATGTTTACTCCATTTAATAAAGGTGTTCATTAAAGATAGTTCAGATAAAAGTTTTGACACTTAAAAGGGCAGGCTTCAGTTCCAAAGAATTTACTCCATCCTTGATGGGACGGGGACAAGACCTGTGATTTCATTGGTATAAGGAACTCCCAGGTAAGGAGACTCCCTTTCTCAATACAGGTCAGCACTTTCTCTGCCTGGCACATAGCAGGTGCTTAATAAGTGTTTATGATTGATGAAGAGCATGAGGAGGTTAGGTGACTTGCCCAGGGTCACAAAGCCACTAGGTAATAACAGGAAGGGCTTGAGCCTGGGTCTTCCAGGCTTCGAGGCCCTCTGTTTATCCATGGTTCTACATTTCTTCTCATTACCTGATGATGTAGGATAAAGGAATTTCTTTGTAATAAATAGTAATATAACAACAATAATAGCAATTAATAGCACCTGCTTATACTTCTATAAGCTGCTTCCTTTTTCATTTATGTCAACTCATGTTATCCTACCACTGTCTTCTGTGGAATAGATAAGAAATCCATTTTGCAGATGGGAAAATGGGCCCAAAATGTTAAAATCTAAGGTCTAGGAGCAAAGTCTCCTGACACCTCCTCTGGGGATACTTACCCTGCTCCTCCAGTTCCTTGTTCTGCTCTCCCAATCAGTGGTATACACTGTAATCTGTACAGCAAGGTGGAAGGTTGCTGACTGTTTCTAGAACGCTGGACAGGCTTACCTGTCACTATGCCTGATGGCGATCTGAAGCTTCTTCTGAGCAGCAAGCTTTTCCTCACGGACCATATTAAGCCATGACATAAAAATATTCTTCTGAAGAAACGCAGCACTAAGTTTTCTTGCTTTTTTTTCTGCAATAGTTAGAGAATCCTTGTACTGGAGAGAGGAGAGAAGAATAGCAGTGAGAAACATGGCCTAACCTCTTGTTGCTTTGGATAACTCTTTAAGACTATAAATTTGAGAGAAGATGTCAACCCTTCATTAGTACAGGACAACAGTTCTCAAAGCATGGTCTGGGGACTCCAAGGGTCCCAAGACCCTTTCAGGGGTGGGGGGCACAAGATTAAAATTATTTTTATAAAAATACTAAAACATTTTAATTTCCACTGTTGTAAATTGCTGTTCAGTTGTTTTCAGTCATGTCTGACTCTTCATTTCCCCATTTGGAGTTTTTGTGGAAAAGATACTGGTGTAGTTTTTCCATTTCCTTCTCCAGCTCATTTGATAGATGAAGAAACTGAGGCAAATTTAAGTGACTTGCCTTTGGTCACACCACTAGTGTGCCTAAGGTCAGATTTTGAACTCAGGTCTTCCTAACTCCAGACCTGGTGCTCTTTTCATTATACCACCTAGCTGCCCCAACATGGTAAATATCAATACATATAAACCACATATACAACTAGTGCCCCTGAACACCTCCTACTCACTGGGGGGAGGGTGGTGGTCCTCAACAATTTAAGAGTATAAAGGGGTCCTGAGACTGAAAAGTTTGAGAATCACTGGTATAGGGAAGCCCTGCATGAAGGAACTCTGTTCCAGTGCAATCCTGGTACTAGAGAGAGGTATCAGGAATAGTAGTAAGAAAAATAAATGCAGTGGATAAAGATTTAGAGAAAATAAGAGTGGGTGTCCAGAGAGGAAGACATATACAAAAGCTAAGGAAGCCTAGAGAGTATGAGAACATATAAAGCCTTAAAAGTAGAATAATAGAATAGCTGCATACAAAGATAACAGAAACAGATTACAATAAGGATGTTTTCAGAGATATGGAATGAGAAACAGAAATGACCTAAGAATAAGGCCTGAACTGATGAGACTTTTATGGCAACCTTAATTAGTAAGAAGGATTTCAATTTTTTTATGCAAAAAGAATGTTATCCTCAAGTTGGAATATAAGAGTAATATTTGGATGGGATGTTGTCTGCCTGAACTGTCTGGATGGATCAGTTCTATCTGTGAAAAATTCCCAGAACATGATGAACTACTGACAATCTACATTCTATTTGCTTTTCATTTCATTAAACAGCAATCAAGTCATTTGATGTATTTCTGGTGCCTTTTGCTTTTGGCCTTACCTCTAACCAGGTCCTAAAGGCTCTCTTAAGCAATATCTCGGAGTAAAGTTTATCTGCCTGGGCCTTCTTCTTGGCCAGGCTTTCTTGGTTATAATGGAACCAGGTCAGTAGGTATTTCCTCTGAACTGTGGAGCAATAATGATTCTCTGCCACCTGGACAATTTTAGAAAAAAGAAAAGGAAGTAGTTTTTAGAAACACATACAGTCTTTGCAAAATCCTCCACAACTCCATTGTGCTTGTAAAGATGCTAGTGGGATTAATCTTAAAATTAATTCATGTGGTAATCAAAGAGCTTCCTTTGCCTTATTTTTTTTAAGCAGTTAAGAATTACATCATGATCTTTAAGTGCCAATTCAAATCAACAAACATTTATTAAAACCTATTATGTGCAAGATATTGTGATGGATGCTGGTGACATAAAAATTAAAAAATGACATTCTGCCCTCAAGGAGCTTACAGTCTAATAAAGGGGGGGGGCGCTGGGATTTGTCATCCCAAAAGTCTGGTTATTAAGGCTACAGACTAAGTAGCTGCCAAGTATACTCTTTCAATGAATGAAGGTCTGGGTCTAAGTGGCTGGCACTATCTGGGTCTCCTTCTCTGGAGGCATCAACTCCAAATGAATTTATTTTTCTTATGTACTTATATACCTTACCTCCACTTTCTAGAGCTCCTCTTTTCCTTTGAGGTGCAGTTCAGGCATGATCTTCTGCATAAAGTTTTCCCTGATCTCCCTGCCACCTCCCACACTCCACCTCCTACTGCTAGTGCCTTCCATCCCAAACTACATCATGTTTAATGACTATCTATATGTGCATATTTATCAACTTTATATTTATGCTATATCTATTTTAATTTCTGCTTATGGTCTCCCCCATCACAAAGTAAGTTCACTGATAGGGACTGCATCATGCCTTGTATTTGTACTCTTAGCAGCTAGCTTAGTTCCTGGAATACAAAAGGTGATTAATAAATGCTTATTCATTGATTACTTGACAATGACACAACTGAAAAAAAAGAGCCAAATATCCATCCATACACTTTGTAATTTAAATGTTATTACTGAAATGATAGTTTTAGAGTTGGGAGAAACTTCAGCAGCCAGACAGATAGATGGTTCAGTCACATTCTCCATTCTGCATAATCCACATGCTACTTGTAGACTGATGACCTCTAATGGCTAGAAGCCCACGACTTCCTCAGGTAGTCCATTGCACTTTTGGACAGATCTTCATTTTTAGGATCCTTTAAACAGTCAAACCTAAATCTTCCTCTTGGCAACTTCCACCTGGTTCTGCCCTCAGAGCCAAATTGCAGAAGTCCAATTCTCTTCCACGTGAGGGCCCTTAAAATAACTGAAGACAGCTATCCCCAGGCTAAAAATATCTCTAGTTCCTTTGTCTCGGGCTTGTGGCATGATCTCAAGACCCTTCACCATGTGTTTTATCAATGAATGTCTTTACTAATACGTGGGGCTCAGAATTACACAGAACAGCCATAGAGAGCCATTTGAAGGGGATATGAGGCTGTCTGCAAACAACAACTTAATGCTTAGCAATCTAAATGTGAGATCTTTTACTACTGAAGTAACTGAATCATATCAGTATTGATACGAGAAGGCAAAATGAAGTTGCACCTGAACGAATCAGAGAATATCAAATCCAGAGACTTGTATTTCCAGATACTTTCTGGCTATCGCTCTCATCATCATCATCATCATCATCATCATCATCAATATCATAGCCAGCAGGTGTATAGCACTTTAAGGTTTGCTAAACATATTACAATTATTGTCTCACTGGATCCTCACAAAACCCTGGGAGGCAGGTGCTATTATTATCATCCCCATTTTACAGATAAGGAAACTGAAGCAAACAGAGTTTAATTGATTTGCCCATGTTTGAGGTAGGATTTGAACTCAGGTCTTCCTGACTCCAAGTCCAGTGTGCTATCTGCTGCACCACACACCTGTAGTTAGAATTGGAGGCATAGTGAATCATTACACTTGGAATAGACATTTGAGTTCGAATCCTTCCTGTCTACTGGCCACTTCCCTACTGCCTACAAACATGCCCATGTCTCCAACCTTAAAAAAATCTCACTCTATCCATCCTTCCCAGTGAGCTATTATCCCATATTTCTCCTCCCTTTTGTGGCAAAACTTGAGAAGGTCATCTATAATAGGCACCTCCACTTCCTCTCCTCTCTTCTTAACTGTCTGACTTATGACCTCATCACTCAACCAAAACTGCTCTCTCCAAAGTTACCAGTCATCTCTCCATTGCCAAGTCCAATGGACTTTTCTCAATTCCCTTCTTGAACTCTCTGCAGCCTTTGACACTCTCAATCATCCTCTTCTCCTTGATACTCTCTTCTCTTGTGATACTGCTCTCTCCTGGTTCTCCTGCTTATCTGACTGCTCCTTCTCAGTCTTTCCATTGATGGATCTTCACCTAGGACATGTCTGCTAACCTAGGGTATCCCTCAGGGTTCTATTCTGGGCCTCTTTCTCTTTATACTATTTCTCTTGGTGATCTCATTAGCTCCTATGGATTCAATTATCTTTATGCTGATAATTCTCAAATCTATTTATCCACCCCTAACCTTTCAGCTGACCTCCAGTCTTGCATTGCCAACTGCCCCAGTCTTGAACTGGATGTCTTGTAGACCTCTTAAACTAAACATATCCAAAACTGAACCCATTATCTTTCCCTCCAAATTCTCTCTCTTCTAAACTTTCCCATTATTGTCAAAGGCATCACAATACTCCCAGTCATCCAGATTTGCAACCTCAGTATCATTCTCCATCTTCACCTGCTCTCATCTTACATATCCAATCTGTTGCCAAGTCTAGTTATTTCTACTTTAAAACATATCTCACATATGGCCTTCTCTCCAGTCATACCTACCATCCTCTTGCCCTAGCAGGTCCTCATCACCTCACCTCCATACCACTGCAATAGCTTGCTGGTTAGCCAGCCTGTAAGTCTTTCCCCACTCCAGCTGCCAAATTTTTCTGAACATGTCTCCCCTCTTACTCAGTAAACTCCAGTGGCTCCTTATCGCCTCCAGAATCAGATAGAAAATCCTCTGTTTCATGCTCAAAACCCTTTATTACCTAGATGACTGACTCTCCCCCAACTGCCTTTCTAGTCTTCTTACACCTAACTCTCTCATACTTTGATCCAGTAACAAAATTGTTCTAGCAATTCCTTGAATAAGACCCTCCATCTCTTGTTCAGGACATTTTTACCAGCTTTCCCGCATGCCTGGAATGTTATCCCTCCTCATTTCCATCTTCTGGTTTACCTAGTCTCCTTCAAGTCCCCGCTAAAATTCCACCTTCTACAGGAAGCCTTTCCCAATCCTTCCTAATTCTAGGGCCTTTCCTCTGTTGATTATTTTTTACATGGTGGTTTGAATGTTTTCTTCCCCATTAGATGCATGAGCTCCTCAGCTCCTCAAGGGCAGGGACTGTCTTTTGCCTTTCTTTGTATGCCCAGCACATAGTAGGTGCTTAATAAATGCTCATCAACTGAATGACTAATCATTTTAATAAGAATTTGACCAAACTGGTCATCAAGAAGAATGTAAATTAGGTACATGTTACAGGCCACTATTATAAAGAGTTCGACACATTTAATTTTTAAAATCAATTTTGAGCAACTTAGTTTTTTCACTGAATGTCATGTTGTTCAACTATAACTCTATATAAGAATCAGAAGAATGCTAGCAACCTCTATTTTAGATGAGTTTCTGTATGTCTATAATGTCTTTTCTTTACCTCGTAAAAAAGATACTCTTGATTGGGAGAGCTTATCCTTTTTTGTGTCCTGGACTCCTTTGGCAGCCTAGTGAAGTATATAGCCCCTTCTCAAAATAGCATTTTTTTAAAAAAAATTCATAATGGAACGAAATGCTAAATTGCAGTAAGATGTTAGTGAAAATAAAGACTTATCTCTGTGTGTGTGCATATTTACATATCTGTGTATATATAACTGAAATTCTCTATATCAGAAATATATATATACAGATATATCTTTATTTATATATATGTAGATATATATCTACGTATGTATATATACATATATAAATTTCAGTTAGATGTTAGTGAAAATATATATCTATAAATTTCAGTTAGAGGTTAGCAAATAAAGATATATGTATATATATCTCAATCAAATAAAGATACATAAATATATATCAATGCTCTATCTTCATTTGTGTATTGCACACACAGAGATATTTTTATTTTCACTAACCTCTCACCAAAATTTAGCATTTTCTTCAATTCTGAATTTTAAAAAATATTATTTTGAGAAGGGCTCCATATGCTTCACCAGGCTGTCAGAGGAATCCATGACACAAAAAAGGATAAGTTCTCTTGATCAAGAGTTTACATGGATCCATGTAGAAAGATATTCTGGATCAGGAATGCTTAATCCTTTTTTATGTGTCATGGATCGGAATTTAGATGAGGGAAAAATATATACATATATATCACAAAATCGATAGCTATCATCTATCTATCTCTATCTCTCTATCATCTATGTATCTATTATCAGTCTGTCTGTATCTGTTTCTATCATTTATCTATATCCATCTGTCTATATCTGTCTGCCTATCTGTCTGTATCTGTCTCTATCAATCTATCATCTCTGTCTGTCTGTCTGTCTATCTGTGGGTCTGTTTGTATCATCTATCTATCTGTCTACCTGTCTGTCTATCTATCTCTGTATCATCTGACATCTCTCTAGCTATCTCTATCAATCTATCATATCTATCTGTATCTGTCTGTATATGTCAATCATCTAACTATCTGTCTCTATCTCTATCTCTCTGTCTCTATCTCTGTATCTGTCTCTCTCTGTCTATATATCTTTGTATTTGACTGTCTATCTATCTCTGTCTCTACCTACCTATCTGTCTGTCTGTCTATCCATCCATCCATGGTTTTTCTCCATCCGAGCTCCCAGCCCCTGTGCCAATGATGTTGGGCCCTGTGATGGCCCCTGCTCCAGATGGGGGCTGCCCCTGTGTGCTGGGGCGGGGTCCCCTCACCTCCATGTTGTGCTTGCTCTGACTCAGGAGTCTCTTCCAGGGCTCCAGGCCCTTCCCCCGCAGCAGGGCCCGCTCATAATGGTCCTTGGCCTTGGCCTGGAGCTGCTGGTTCCTCTCAGCTCTCCTCTGCTTCTCTAGCTCTCTCTGGGGAAAGAAGGGACCCCCAAAGCTTTAGTGGCTGCGCCCCCCCCCTCCGGGAGGAGATCTGGGCGCCCGGCTTCATTTCATTCCCAGAGAGCAGTGTGGCCTAGTGGAGGGCTCACCCACCCCCAGCAGGGTGCCAGTGGCCTTGAAAACGAGGGAGGTCCACTCTTGCCCTGTCTGGCCACAGCAGGGACAGTGGGGAGGGGTCCCTGGTCACCTGGGAGGCTACCTGGGCAGCTCTGGATGGACAGGGCTCCCTCCTTCTGTCCCTCCTCATCCCGCTGTGGCTTCCTCAGATCCAGGAACAGGAAGGCAACAGGGGCAGGGGATATTTGCATAGGCCCCAGCCCTCCCCCCCCCACCAGGGGGCACAGGCCTTGTTCCTACTGGAGCCTGAGTGAGTGCGCGCGCACACACACACACACACACACACACACATACATGCACACACGCACACACGCGTACATGCACACGGATGTATGCAGGGCCCACAGGACACCAGGCCTGCCCGGCCCGTGGGGATCCTTTCTGAATGACAGGCAGCATGGGCAGTGTTTGATCATTCCTGGTAATGCGCCCACGGGCAGACAGTCAAATGCCACCACATGGCCTGTGGAGAGACCAGCCCTTCCTTTCTATTCTTCCTCGCTGAAAACAGCCTCTAAAAAAAATTTTAAGGACAAAAAGTGTCCACAGTGAATGGCACAAGCCAGCCAGAGTCCTGAGCCCCTGGGATGCCCCCGGGTATGGTGCCAGGGGAGACAAGAACAACAGCCTCCTCTGCGATTGACCCTGTGGCAGAAGAGCAACACCTAGGAGAATTCTGGCTCCCACTATCTTGCTTCTCAGCCTGGCCTTTATTTAGAGAGGGCTGGCAGGTTGGGACTCTCCTAAGTCCTCCCCCTGTATCTGAGCGATAAAAGAGGAACTAGAAACATAACTCCCTGTGAGGAGCCCTGGCCTCCCGTCAGAACCACTCTGGCCAAGCTCTGAAAATAGCAGGGGAGGAGAGGTGTGTGTGTTCTGCCTTCTGTGAGGCTGTAGGATGAAATACACTGGCCAAGCAAGCTGAGAGGACAAGCACGCTCCTCTGAGAGCCTCTGGGAATCTAAGCCATCCTTCCAGGAGGCAGCACTTGTTAGACTGTTAGAAAGAGGCAAGAGTCAGGCCATTTCTTAAAAGAGTTTACAATGGTTTCTCCTTTTAAACAAGAAGATGGAGTGGAGGGAGGAGGGACTGGGAAAGTTGGATAAACTTAAATTTCTATATCTATAAGAGAACAAAGATAAAAGAATAAAGGGGAATCTGATGAGACAATAAGCCCTTCAGGGGAAGCAGGAGTTTCAGTGACAAAACCAAATGTCCCAATGCCTGTGGGTGCATATCCTCAGTGTTTGTATAACTAATTCCCTGGAAAGAGTAAGTGATGATTATATGCTGTGGGCATCACATGGAAAAGCCACCTTTGTTCAAATGAGCAGTTCCCTTCTTAATGAGGCTGGCTAATGACAATGATGACGATAATAATAATAATGATAGAGCATAGTTGTAACATTAATAATAATAACATTAATTATCAATAATAATAATAACATTACAGCATAGTACTAGTAGTAATAATAATAACAGTTAGCATTTACAAAGCACTTTAAAATTTGCTAAATGGTTTAAATATATTATCTAATTTCACTCTCACAACAACATTATGAGCAGGGGTATGCTGGTAAACGTTCAACTGGTTCTCTGGCAGGGGATATGTACTCTTGTTAAACTTTTAAGTTTAATATGCATTATTAATGTTTTCTCTGGCACTTTCTTAGGTCTAGACCGTCAGTCAAACAATAAATCAAGCCCTGATTTGTAGTGTTTACTGATTTCTGAGGTGTAAATGCTCACACTGAATATTCAATAATCAGCTCACTAGCTAGTGGGAGATGGTTCTAGCATACCCCTACCTGGGAGGCAGGTGTTATTACTACTCTCAATTTACAGGTGAGGAAACTCAGGCAGACAGAGGTTAGGTAACTTGCCCAGAGTCAAAGCTGATTAGTGTCTGAGGCAGGATTTCTGACTCCAAGTCCATAACCTATATTTAAGTATGCCATTCTAGACAGAGATGTTTCTGAATTAAGTACAATACACAGAAGTATTTGTACTGTATGATTTTAGGGGTGGGGTGAGAGTGGGAAGGGTATGTGAAGAATCCTATGTCTACATGCCTAGCATGAAAGTAAAATCTACCAAAAGAATCACCACTGATATGGATTTCAAGTCTCAGAGTTTAATTAATTATGACTTGAGGCTTTTAACCTGTCCATCTGGCTCAAGCTGTTGACTAGGATTCTGTGAGAAAAGGTTAGCAGCTGTAACAATGCTGTGTATTTATTTATATAGTATATGTGACAGAAAAGCTGAAAGCATTTTAGCCCCAAACTTAGCTAGATTGCTTGGGGAATGGGATGTTCTGATTAACTATGTTTTATGGTTATCTGAGGGTCAATTCAATTTTCTGATTAACTAAAGGTTAAGAAAAAATGGCATTATATTTTGCTCCTTTTCTTATATTTTCAATTTAATTAAGCAAAGTTTTATTAAGCTTTATTACTCTGTACAAGATACTGGGTTAACTGCTGAACATCAAAGACAAAAATGAAGTAGTCTCTATCTTCAAAGACTTTCCATTTTATTATATATAGTAAGTATACAAATATACATATGTATATTTGTAAAGAAAAAGTAATTGGAAGAAGAAGAGAGTACTGGGAGGTACGGGGGAAATCAGGGAAAAATTCACATAAGAGGTGGCACAGGAGCTGAGACTTTGAGGAAAACAAGGATTCTCACATTGCAAACGTGAGGGATGACTTGTGTGAATGCATGGGAGTGAAAGGCAGAATGAGAAGTCTGAGAAGCAAGCCTGATTACAGCATAAAGTGCATGAAGAGGAATAGTATGAAATAAGGTTTCAAAGGAGGGATGGATGGCACCGGGTTCTAGTGACCCTGAAGTGCCAAGCTGAAGAGTTTGTGTTTTATCCTAGAAGTCATGTAGTAGAGATACTGAAGGCTTCTGAACTGGGAGATTATATGGTCTGATCTGTGCTTTAGGAAGATTATTTTATTTTCCCCCACTAAATAGTATTTTATTTTTTCCAATTACATGTAAAGATAGTTTTCAACATTCACTTTTATAAGATTTTGAGTTCCAATTTTTTTCTTCCTCCCTCCTCAAGATGGCAAGCAATCTGATATAGGCGATACATGTACAATCATGTCAAACGCATTTCCACGTTAGTCATACTGTGAAAGAATCAGAACAAAAGAAAAGGACCAGAGAGAGAGAGAGAGAGAGAGAGAGAGAGAGACAGAGACAGAGACAGAGAGACAGAGAGAGACAGAGAGAGAGAGAAAATAGTATGCTTACTCCATAGTTCTTTCTCTGAATGTGGATAGCATTTTCCATCATGAGTCTTTTGGAATGATCTTTTAGATCATTGTATTGCCGACAACTAAGTCTAACAAAGTTGTTCATCACACAATGTTGCTGTTACTGTGTACAATGTTCTCCTGCTTCTGCTCAGCATCAGTTCATGTAAGTCTCTCCAGGTTTTTCTGAAATCAGCCTGCTCATCATCTCTTATTGCATATTACATTCATATACCACAACTTGTTTAACTATTTCCCTATTGATGGGCATCCCCTCAAATTCCAATTCTTTGCCACCACAAAAAGAGCTGCTATAAATATTTTTGTACATGTGGGTCCTTTTCCCATTTTTATGATCTCTTTGGGATATATACCTAGTAGTGCTATTGCTGGGTCAAAGGGTAAGCACAGTTTTATAGCCCTCTGGACATAGTTAGGAAGATTATTTTAGCAGCTATGTGAAGGATGGGCTAGAGAGGGGAGGGATCAGTTTAGAGGCTGTCACAATAATCAAGGTAAGGAATGATGAGACTCTGAATTAGAGTAATGGCTATGTGAATGGAGAAGAGGTAGACACGTATATGTGAGAGATGTTGTAAAGATCGAATCCATCAAACTCAGCAACTGATTGGATACAGAGGGTGAGGAGAAGAGTCAAAGATGATTCTGAGATTACAAACCAGGGTGATTGAGATGATGGTGATGCCTTTAAAATAAACAGCTACATTTGGAGACAAGGTAAGTTTAGTGAAGAAGGGGGAGATAAGCAGTTTTGTTTTAGACATGTTGAGTTTGGAATGCCCCTGAGACATCCAGATAATGGTATCTAGCATGTGGATGGCAAAGGTGATGTGGTTCTAGAGTTTAGAAAGGAGATTAGGGCTGGATATATAGATCTGGGGGTCATCAATCCACCCAGCTGGATGACCTCAACAGGGGAGACACTATAGAAAGAGAAGTCCCAGAACAGAGTCTTGTGTTATACTTATGCTTAAGGGGATAGAGATGATGAACCAGCAAAGGAGACTTAACAAGTAGTCAAGCATGGAGAACTGGGAGTGAGCATTATGAGAAAGTGAGGCAAGAAAGTGAGACCAGAGCAGAGGTGACAGACTGGAAGAACAGAGAGGGAGGGAGGGACTAGAGGTCACAGTGAGGAGAAGAAATAAGGCAGAGAGAAAGACAGAAGCACAGGAGAATAGAATAGAGAGGGATATTTTTATAGTTTAAAATCACAGAAACATCAGTTATGGCTAATGGTGAGATCTAAAGTGTGACTGTTCTCATGGGTGGCTGAGGTAGAGTTAAGATGTTTAACAACTGACTCTACCCCCCCCCCCCCAAAAGTGTGCCCAACATAGTTCTAAGTTTAATCTGCAATTTTGTTTTATTTTGTTTTGTTTTGGCTAGGCAATGGGGCTAAGTGACTTGCCCAGGGTCACACAGCTAGTAAGTGTTATGTGTCTGTGGCTGGATTTGAATCCAGGGCTGGTGCTCTATCCACTGTACCACCTAGCTGCCCCTAATCTGCAATTATTAACATAAGTCTAGACAATCAACAAAACATTAAAACAAGCCCTGATCTATGGTTTGCTGATTTCTGAGGGCTCACACTGAGCCCTGGCACATCCCAGATGCAGGTCATAGAAGCTGAAGAAGTATATGAAGGTCAGGATGTTTTAGGTGATGTGTTGATATGGAGAGGAAGACTGTGACCAAAGGTACTGAACTCACTGAAAAAGAAAGGTGACTTGGAGACAGAGGACAGCCACGGGGTAACGATCAGGAAGGACAGAGTGGCCTGTAAAGGAGAAGTTACTGAGGCAACCAGGGAAGCCACCCAGGGAAGATCTGAATGACCAAGTGGAGTAAGGAGTGTGCTGACCCCTCCTTCGGGGGCTACATACGAGAAAGAGTGCCCAGCACTGGAGACAGGGACTAAGAATGATCTTCTGCGGTCCCCAGACAATGGCGTGTGACAGAGGAGTTCTAGAATGAAGATTAACACCAGAGGCTGGCTTTTGTGCAGACACAGCGGCTGCACAGGGCACAGGAGGGTGAAGGGTAGGCTTGAACTGGCTAAGATATAGAGTGGTAGATAAGTGGAAAAAATTATGTACACAATACACAGTAGTAAATGACCATAGTGACCATAGTAATCTACTGTTTGATAAACCCAAATATCCAAGTTTTTGGGAGAGGAACTCACTATTTAACAAAAATTGCTGTGAAAGCTGGAAAGTAATTTGGCAGAAACTAGGTATAGACCAACATCTCACACCATATACCAAGAAAAGGTCAAAATGGATACATGATTTAGACATAAAGGGTGATACCACAAGCAAATTAGGGGAGAATGGAATAGTTTATCTGTCAGATCTATGGATAAGGGAAGAATTTATGACCAAACAAAGAGATAGAAAGCATTGCAAAATGAATAATTTTGATTATATTAAATTTAAAATTTTTGCACAAACAAAACCAATGCAACCAAGATTAGAAGGAAAGCAGGAAACTGGGAAAAAGTTTTTATAGCAAGTTTCTCAGATAAAGGCCTCATTTCTCAAATATATTGAGAATGGAGTCAAATTTATAAGAATATGAGTCATTCCTCAAATGATAAATGGTCAAAGGGTATGAACACGTAGTTTTCAAAAGAATAAATCAAAGCTATCTATTATCATACTTTAAAAAAATGCTCTAAATCACTATAAATTAGAGAAATGCAAATTAAAACAACTCTCAGGTACCACCTTGCACCTATCAGATTGACTAATACGACAGAAGAGGAAAGTGACAAATGTTGGAGGGAATGTGAAAAAATTGGGACGCTAATACACTGTTTGGTGGAGTTGTGAACTGATCCAACCATACTGGGGAGCAATTTGGAACTATGTTCAAAGGGCTTTAAAACTGTTTATACCCTTTGGCCCAGCAATACCACTACTAGATCTGTATCCCCAAAAGATCAAAGAATAGGGAAAAAGACATTTATGTACAAACATTTATGGCAGTCTTTTTGTGGAGGCAAAGAATTAGAAATTGAAGGGATGCCCATTAATTAGGGAATTGCTGCATAAGTTGTGGTATATGAATGTAATGGAATACCATTGTGCCATAAGAAATTATGAACAGGATGCTTTCAGAAAAATCTGGGAAGACTTATATGATACAAAATAAGATAAATAAAACCAGGAGAACATTGTACACAGTAACAGCAATATTGTACAATGATCAACTGTGGATGACTTAGCTGCTCTGAGCAATACAATGATCCAAGACAATTCTGAAGAACTTAGAATGAAAAATGCTATTCTCCTCCAGAGAAAAAACTGATGGAGTCTGAATGCAGATTGAAGCATACTTTTCACTTTATTTTTCTTGGGTGTTTTTTTTTTTTTTTGGTCTGTTTTTCTTTTACAACATGGCTAATATGGAAATATGTTTTTCAGGACTTCATATATATAATCTATATCAAATTGCCTGTCTCCTCAAGGAGAGGGAGAGGAGGAAGGGAGACAGAGAATTTGGAATTCAAAAATTTTAAAAACAAATGTTAAAATTTTATTTTATATGTAATTAAAAAAGAAGAAAAGAGAGGAAAAAAGTTAAAGTTGGGTTGGTTTTATTTAAAGTGATATCTGTACTACTAAAAAGTGCTAGACAAAAGGCTAAATTTAAAAGAAAAAAAGCCTAGGTTTTGAAAAAAAGATTTGCAGGAAATATATCAGCTACAACAAGTCTGATTAAAAAAAAATCTCTACAGAACTGATCTGTCTCTATAAGAATAACAGTATGAACTCCCCAATCCAACTTAATTCGGCAATTTATTAAGTGGCTACTGTGTTTCAGGGCATTGTGGCTAGGCACTACAAATGCAAAGACAAAAATGAAAAGTCTCTGTTCTCAAGCAGCTTATACTATACTGGGGATTTTACAACATGTATATAAGTGAGAAATGTATTTTTCAACTCTCATGGGCTGGCCACGTTGTTCGAATGCCAAATGTACACTTGCCTAAAAGACTATTTTATGGAGAACTCACACAAGGCAACCCCTTACATGGTGATCAGAAGAAGTGATACAAGGATACTCTCAAGGTCTCTCTGAAGAACTTTGGAATTGATTGCATGACATGGGAGATACTGGCTCAGTACTGCCCAGCATGGCCCTGATCAAAAATAGCGCTGTGTTGTATGAGCAAAGTAGAATTGAAGTAACTCAAAAGAAATGCAAGATGTGCAAATTTAGAGAATCCACCCCAAATCTTCACATGGACTACTTGTGCCCGAACTGTGGTGGAGCATTCTGAGCTCGCATTATCAGTCTGATTAGCTGCAGTTGGAACGCTGTAACTTGACTCTAACATAGAGATATCATTTTGGTCCTCTTTGAGAAAGAAGGACAACAATCAATCAACCAACCACAAGTGAGCAAATACTGCAATGGCTTGGTGATTTCATTGATGCTGTAGTCACTCTATTGATTCAAATGGTAATCTATCTATGCCTGCCCATGCTGTCCTCCCATAACTCTGCCACCGGGGCTCCACTCAGGCAGCGTTCCCCTACGTTTCTTGACATTGTGTGGAAACCAAGAGAGCTTGTGAACTCTCTATGGTTTATGCCTTCACTCTTACTACCTGCCTAGTTTTCTTTCTTTCTTTCTTTCTTTGCTTTCTGGTCACATATTCTTTAAGCCCATTTCCTGAATAATTCCTTAGTTGAGGCCTTCCACAATTCTCCCTGACATTATGAGAATAGCAGTGGAGCACTCTGGCTGTCCATCGGTTACTCTTCACTTTTGCCACAGAACCAGCCCTCTTCTCTACCTATCATACATTCCCTGATGACATCTTTTATTTCTGTTCTTCTCTGAAGTTCCTCATTGCTTATATGTTATATTGGTTACATGAGGACACAGAAGTCCTCAATAAGTACTGATTGATGGCTATGCTCCACTCACCATTTTCTTCAGTCTTTTTTCTTCTCGCCTCTTTTCAAGTTGGATCTCTTTTTCTTCGGCTTCTTTTCTCTGACGTGCCTCTTCTTGAGCCTTCAACTGAGCCTATTTAAGGGGAAAATACATAGAAAGAACCAGATTCCCCAATTTTTTACCTGTGACCTTTGCAAAGAAATTGGATTTATTAGACTGGAAAAATCATTTCCCTGCTTCTTCCCCACCAAGATATCCACTGTCTCTGAGAGAAACCTATATTTACAGAATTATAAGATTTAGAACTAAAAGAGATCTGAGAAACCTACTTAATACAAAGGGAGCAACAAAGTGATGTTTAATGTCATCATGGGGGTGAAAGTGGATTTCTTTCTGAAAGGATCAATTTATGCTCTTGGATAGACAATTAATTTTTGGTCATAAACTATCCACTTTCACAGCTTTTACCTATGACTTTCAGAATCTGACTTATATACTGTATAAAAAATGTCTTCTTTTATTGAAGGAGATTTATTGTGTCATCCATATGGCAATTCCTCCATCACAAATCTAGTGTGCCAGGGGCCATAGGGGCCAACATCGCATGGTGGCAAACCATACATGTAGGATTTCCCTCTGTTCTTCCTGTGGCTCTCAGTAAATGATCTTTTTTGGTTACTTATTACTCTGAAGACATCCTTTACAATTCTTCAGTCCCACAATTCTTCACGATGTGCTATAACCTATTCATGCCCACCATACCCCTGTCCATTGCCCTTTTGGTGACTGACAATTTTAATTTTTTGGAGACTGTGGTTTTCAATGATGTGTAGTTATTACTTATTCTAAATTTGTCAGCCTATCATCATCATTTCATTTTACCAAGAAACTTGTCTATAATAGTGGTTCTTTTTCTCTTGGCACGTACATAGGCCTTCTTGTTATAGGCCTCCCTTGGCTCACAGCACCAAGATATGTGTAGTAATCACCCTTCAGCTAGGATTGTGGTAGAGGAAATCCGTTATATCAGGAGTTCTTAACCTGGGTATGTTTAGCTATAAGATGTGAACTAATGCAATCCTATAAATTACATTCCTCAAATTTCCTAACATTCATTTAGTAGTTTCCTCCTACTTAAAGTACATTTTATTATTAACAGAATTAATGGAATTAGCAGTCTTTTCTATTTGGCCAATATGTTGTTACCTTGTTTCTAAGCAAGATTTTATTTCCAAAGCCAGCCTAAATATCATTGCCTCTAAAAGCTTGATAAGCAAACAAAGCTGTTTTTCATTTAAAAAAACAAAACCCTACACACTCCTTTCCTTGTCTCAAGTAACCTTCCATTTCATTACCAATTTCTCTTCTTCTTGTTTTTTCTTCATCTCTGCTAAGGCTTTCTTACGTTCACTCCTCTGAGCAGCTCTCTCCTCCATAGCTGAAAAACAGTAACATGGAATTTCAATATTTCATACAAAATAAAGGCCTCCACTTTATGTTATAAGATATTTCTTTCTTCAGATTTCTTATATATATATATGTATGTTATACACATGTATATATACATACATGTATGTTCTATATATGTATATATACATATATGTGCGTACACATGTAATACATATATGTGTATTACAAACACACATTTGTACATGTTTCTATATACATCTGTGCTAGGGAAGAACAATTAGAAAAATGTATTATTTTTCTGTTTAAATTTCTGAATGGCTAAAGTAAGAGTCTGCAACTTGATTACAGGTCCTGCATAAATAAAACCTATTTGTGTTTTCACAAGTACCTTTGATTTTTACTGGCCTTTTTCTCATACTAGGCCTGACATTTTCACGCGGTAATACCTCTGATCAAAAGAGAGAGATTCAATTAAACAAAATGACTACAGCACACAGAAACAACTAGAAGCCTACCTCCTACCTCTAGTGAGCTTGCTAATTGTTCTTCTCAATATGCACATAATTATAGCGACTAGGTCCATGTGCATATAGCAAAAATTTATCAGTGATTTCTGGAGGGATGAAGGGTTTCCAGAACTTGACTGATGAGATCCTAAAACATGTATGTGTATCTGTGTGTGTATGACAGAGAAAGAACTCTAGGGTCATGACGACTATATTTTAATCCAACTTTGTATTTCAGATTACCCAGATGGGTGCAGGGAATGGAATTGTACCAGACATTTAGAAAACTGGCATCTGAAAGATGTTGACTGTTGGTCTCATCTTCTTGCCAGTCTACTAAATATCTAGCCAAAAAAGTAAAATGTGTAAGAAGCTCTGTTAACAGAAATCTGTCATCAATTAGGCTTTCATGGTGCGAGGGGGGAGTTCCAGATACTCTTCACCTCTGCCAGCTGAGAGAAGATTTCAGTTTCTTTGGCCATGCCACCAACAAAAGAGTATTAGAAACGAGGTTCTGCCATAAGTTTGGTCGAATAAATCCCAGTACAAGTTAAAAATAAGCAAAAAATGAAACAAACAAACAAACAAAAAACTCCTCACCTGGTACACAGAGCATTTCTGGTTCTGCCTTTGAGAGTGATCAAAAATTTAAATCTTTACTACATGGTGGGAAATTTACAGGTCAATACCACACTGGTGTAAACACACGGAAATAAATGCAGAGTGAGTACCTATCTTTCTAAAGGAGGTATAGGAACGCTGCTGCAGATTGAAGGAAAGAACTTTTTTGAGTAAGCAAATATATGACATGACAAAAGTGAACCATTAAAAAGCATTAAGTCTCTAATAATGTGCTCTCTCTTCCTTTCTATCTTGAGCTAAAAATAGAGGGCTACTCTTAAAAAGCTGCTCTGGTCCCAAAATATTAAAAAGATGCTAACTCTTAAAACAATACTTAAAAAAAAATCCATATCAAGAGTTTCTGTATTCCCAAAGTGCTCAACCAGATTCTTCCTAATTACTCAGACTAAAATGGGCAGAGCATGGCAGGGAGTCAAGGAATCACACTGAAAAGACTGCCCACAACTCCTGTCATGGCTTTAACTCCGTAACAATGTTTAAAAATCAGTAACCTAATAACTACATAATCATAGAATGCCCATCTGAAGCCTCAGAATTTTGCAGAATATAAAATCCTGTAAGGCCCTTCTTGTTCAGCCGTTTCAGTCGTGTCCAACTCTTCATGATCCCATCTGAGGTTTTCTTGATAAAGATACTAGAGTGGTTTGCCATTTCCTCCTCTAGCTCCTTTTACAGATAAGAAACTGAGGCAAACAGGGTTAAGTGTTTTGCTCAGGGTCACAAAGCTAGTAAGTCTCTGAAGCCAGATTTGAATTCAGGTCTTCCTCACTCCAGGCCTGGCATTCTATCCACTGAGCCACCTAGTTGCCCCAGTCAACACGTGGCTAGCCCAATCACAATATAATCACAGAATGCCCATGTGAAGCCCCAGAATTTTGCAGAATATAAAATTCTGTGAGGCTCTAATTTTGATAATCATCATAATCTGACTGATATTTTGATTCTGGTGTGATGCCAATCTTGACCAGTTTTTATCTGTGTAGGTACTGAGGTTATTCTCATTTGTATAAATGTACCATTTTGCAGTCATAAACTTATTACAAAAGTGTGGTTTTTGGCCACAAAATGATGAATCAAATTTACCAGTGGTTTCTGAGGGGATCAAGGGTTACCAGAACTGTTCTGATGAGATCCTACAAACTCCTGAACTTTGGGGGGATGTTAAGTGGCCTGTGGAAAATCACAAGGCTAATAAGTGAAGGAGGTGAGACTTGTCAAATCCAGGCGTTTTAATTACAGGTAGAGTCGTTCTTCTATCATAAGATTTTCAGCCTTGTGTCATCCTACAAAGCTGTCCCTTTCCATCTTAAGTATTCTGACTTCTGTCCCTTTCCCACGGAGAACAGGGTTCAAGATCTTCAGGGCCTTTGGCGTGGTGGAAGGGAACAAGAGAGCTAGATAAATTAAAATTGAATTCTCAAAGATCTAGAGCTGGAAGGTACCTTAGGGGCCATCTATAGTCCAATCCTATCATTTTACAGATGAGGAAACTGAGGCAAGACAGGTTAAGATACTTGCTCAAGGTCATACAGGGAGTAAAGGAGCAGAGCTGGGATGCACACTCAGGAACTCTGACTCCAAATGCAGTGAGTGCTTTTCCCAATCTACCATAATGCCTCTTGAAATCTTAGACTTTGGCCTGAAGGCTCTTCTAAGGTAGTAGTTAGGGAGCAGTGAGGAGAAAGAACAGCTAATGTGAAACATGGGAAGATTTGTGTGAAGTGATATGGAGTGAAGAAAGCAGAGTCAAGAGAGCAATATATCACAATAATTACAACAATGTAAATAAAGTCAACTTGGAAAAACCAAAAAAAAAAAGGTCCTAAAAGTTAACAGACTCTGAGTCACATTCTATGAGAGGAAAAAAAAAAAGAGTCCTGCCTTTCAGAATGGGGTGAGGTGTTAGCAACTGCTTTGACTTCTTTCTGGATGCATAAGGCAAACTCTGAGAATCAGTCTTAGGGCTGTCAATCCCAGAGGATGGACCAGGTGAACTGCAAAGAAAAACACACACATTCAGATTTAATAATTAGCTCTCCTAAAACCTTTTGGCTGATGATTTCAAAGCATTCGGTAAACTTTAGCTAATCTCTACCCTAAATAATAACGAGACTGTTATGGGGCCCATCCTATAAACTATTGATGCTGAGGTTATACAGTGTTCTCATTTCCCAGTCCAAGCAGAAGGGAAGGACAGAGAGAGGGAAGAAGGAAAAAAATAAGCAGGGAAGGGAGCATGAATTCTGAGGTTCTGGGAAAAGACAAGGGCATTTGCTTCTTCCGAAAGTTCCGAAGAAAGAGGAGATTTTGCAGATAGAAATATCACAAACTGAAACCAGCCTCTAGTCAAAACAGCCTAGTTAGGCTGTGGCCTAGTCATCTGACATACTTTGATATGATGTAGCACCCCTTCTTCATCTTCTCCTCTCTCGGGTTTGACATCAGCCGGTTGAGGGCTGCAGTCACGGCTGTGGCCCTCTCTGCCTCTTCTCTTGCCTCCCTTAGCCTCTGGTTTTCCTGTAGCTCAAGGATCATTTTCTTTTGTTCCTGGAGTTTCTTCTTTTGCTCTTCAATAACTTGTTGCTGGAAAATGTGGCGGTGGTGGAAATGGCCCATGTAAGGGGACACAGATTTCTGGCTGGGAGTTCTGGATTGCTGACTGCTGCAAATCTGATGCAAGGACTCACAACTTGGGGTCTTGGAACGAGGAAGCTCTGGGGAGTTTGGGGGGACTTGCTGCATGGGCACTTGGAAGACAGATTTGGGTTTTTTGAGTAAAGGAGGACTGCTCATGCAACCGTCACTCCCAGAAGGCTTCTCGCGGGAAAAGGTCACAGGCACCTGAAAGGGAAGATCACATTGCAGGTCATTTGACATTAATGAGATAATACATTTAAGCCAGTAGGCATTGCTGTGTTCAGGAGCCACAGAGCATGTGCCTTTAGCTCCATCCCACTGTCTCCCATGTTGTACCATTGACCCCAGTCAGCTTTCTCTGGCTATCTCCCTAATCCTGGGCAGGCCATTATCAAAATAACAGTTACAAAAGGGATACAGGAGAATAGAGAGAGATCACTGCAGATCCATTACCAGGTCAGTTGTGGTGTCACCTTCACATATGAAAAAGGACACATTCAATCAAAACTAATATTTGCACTTATTTGTTTTGGCATGGACACAAGAGAACGAGATGGGTTAACTCCACATACAAAGTTTGCAGGAGTTTTATTATGTACATTGTCCCACTGTCATCATAGTGCCATGTCTGAATGTGTCATATGGTTACTGATATTTGGCAGTAAATTGGTAATTTAATGATTTTTTTCCTCTAAAATATTTTAAAGCTAAAAAATATCTTAGCAAATCAAATATCACTTTGCTTTTTGGTTCTAACGTTCATTTATTCAACACACATTTGCTAAATACCTCTTGTATATGCTGTGGAATTAAAAAGCTTAGCTAAAACACTGTCCCTACCCTTAAGAACCCTGCAGTCTAGGAGGGGAAATAAGAGAAAAATATAGATAACTATTATTACATAATACCTGTATAATGTAAGAACCTTGGGGAATTACAAAACAAAGAGTTATGTTGGGCTAGAGGGGAAGGCTATTGTTGACCCAGCAGAAGAAGGGAAGCCTTCACAGAAGTGATAGCATTTGAGTTATGCTTTAAAAGACAGATAATAATTCATCTGTTGAATTATTGCAGGCATTAGGAGCAATGTGATAGAAAGCACAGAGCCAAGAGAGTGAATGTTATCCTTGGTGGCTGAGAGTACCCTAGTTTGGTTGGGGAACAGAGAAGGTGGAGGAGAGCAAAAGAGTCAAGCTGGGGGCAATCGGGTGGTGCCAGGATGTTAAATGTCAGACAAAGGATTGCAAGCTTTACCCAGGGGTTCTGGATAGGGAGGCACTGAAGATTTTTGAGTTGAAAAGTGACAAGACCAGAGCTACATTTAATAAAGCTTATCCTGGCAGCAGTATGAAAGACAGATTAGAGGGGAAGGAGAGAAAATGAAGGCAGAAGATGTGTTAGGAGGCAGATGCAGTATCCTCAGTGGTTGGTAATGAGGACCTGTATCAGGGGAGTGGCAGTAGAAATGCAAGAGGGGAACAACTGATGAAAGGGACATGTCAGAGATGGAACTTACAGGATCCAGTAACTGACTAGAGATAAGACGTTGAGGGAGAGGGGAAGATCAAATGTTACAAGCAGGAGAGACAGGATAGAATGGTGGTCCAACAGAGCAATAGTGAAATTGGAAGCCATGATAGGTTTGGGTGAGGTCAGTTAGTAGATAAGCATTTATTAAGCACCTCCTGTGTGACACTGTGCTATGTGATGGGGATACATAGAAAGGCAAAACACGGTCCCTGTCCTTGAAGAGTTCACAACCTAATGGGGGAGAAAGCACCTAAAAAACTATGTGCAAACATGATCTAGACAAGATAAACAGGAAATAATCAACAGAGGTGAGGCATGAGAAATAAGAGGTATTATAAAGGTTTCCTATAGAAGGCAGGATTTTAGCTGGGACTCGAAGGAAGCCAGGGAAGCCAGGAGGTGGAGATGAGGAGGGAGAACATTCCAGGCATCGGGGACAGCCATAAAAATGCCTGGAGTCAGGAGATGGAGTGCCTTGTTTGAGAAACAGGAAGGAGGCCAGTGTCACTGAATCAAAGAGTATGTGGTGGGATATAAGGTATAAAATGAGTAGAGAGGTAGAAGGGGACAGTTATGAAGGGCTTTGAATACCACAAGATTTTATACTTAATTGTGGAGGTGATAGAGAGCCACTGGAGATTATTGAGTGAGGTGGGAGGGGCAGGGTAACAAGGTCAGATCTGTATAGGAAAATCATTTTGGTGGCTGAACGGACAATAGACTGATGTAGGGAAAGATCTGTGGCAGGTAGAATAGTCATCAGGCTATTGCGACGGGCTAGGCTTGAGGAGATGTGGCTCTGCACCATAGCAGTGGCAATATCAGAGGATCAGATAAATCAGTCTATTTAAAAGACATTGCAAAAATAAAATCGATGGACCTTGGCAACAGATTGGCTATGAGGGTTAAGAGAGAGTCAGGAGCTGAAGATGACACCAACGTTGCAAATCTGAGGTACTGGATAATGGGGCCTTTGATAGTAACAGGGAAGTTTGAAAGTGGGGAGGGTTTTTGGGGAAAGATAACGAATTCTGTTCTGGACATGCTGTTTGTCTACAGAACGGTTAAAATTGGATAGTTTGAAATGTCTGCAAAGTAGTCAAACATTGAGATTGGAGATCAGGGCAGAATTTAGGGATGGATAAGCAGATTTGAGAATCATCAGCACAGAGATGATCATTCCATGACAGTTGATGAGATCATTAAGTGAAGTAGTTTAAAAGGAGAAGAGGGTCTAGGATAGAGCCCTGTGGGACACCCAGATTAACAGGCATGACTTGGACGAACATCTAGCAAAGGAGACCAGAGAGTGGTCACATAGGTAGGGGGAAAACCTAAAAAGAGAGTGGTGTCACAAAACATAGAGAAAGTATCAAGGAGAAGAGAGTGACAGTGTCAAATGTTTCAGAAAATTCAAGAAGGACGAGGCTGGAGAAAAGGTCAATGGATCGGACAATTAAGAGACCACTGGTAACTTTGGAAGGAGGAGTTTCAGTTGAATAATGAAATCAGAAGCCAGATTGGAGAGGGTTAAGAAGAGAGTGAGAGGAGAAGAAATGAAGGCACCTATTCTAGACAGCCTTCTCAGTTTTAGCCACAAAAGTCAAGAGAGATATAGAATAATAATGGAAATGGATCAATTGAGGGTTTTTTAAGGATTGGGGAGACATGGCTATGTTTATAGGCAGTAAGGAAGCAGCCACTAGACAGGGAGAGACTGAAGATAAGAGAATGGGGATGACAGAGAGGGGTATCTGCTGGACAAGATGGTATGGAATGAGATTGCTTGTGCAGGTTAGAAAGGTTAACTTCAGCAAAGAGAAGGACCATTCATTTTGTGAGACAAGAGTGAAGGAGGCGATAGTGGCAAGAAGACATCTGAGTGATGACATGAGATGAAGAGGAGGAGAGAAAAGGGAGCTTTTGGCGATTGGCCTCAATTTTTTCACTAAAATATGGGGCAAGAACATTGTGAGATGATCAACTATGATTGACTTAGCTCTTCACAGCAATACAATGATCCAAGACAAGTCCATAAGACTCAGGATGGAAAATGCTATCTACATCCAAAGAAAGAACTGATGGAATCTGGATAAAGATCGAAGCATATTATTTTCACTTTATTTTTTGGTGGTTTTTTCCTTTTGTTCTGTTTCTTCTTTCACAATATGACTAATATGGATATATGTTTTACATGGTTGCACATATATAACCTATATCAAATTTCTTACCATCTTAGAGAGAAGGAAGGAGAGGGAGACAGAAAATTTGGAACTCAAAATTTTATATAAAAAAGAATGTTAAAATTGTCTTTATATGTAATTGAAAAAAATACTATTTAAAATAAGGGGCAAGGTTCTCAGCTGAGTGTGGGGAAGAGTAGTTGTGGGATGTTTTGGGAAGGAAAGAAATGTTTGGAAGAGCCACTGTGGTCAGTGGAATAATGAGTTAATTACTGAAATGTAGAAAGATTTCCTAGCAGCAGTATGGGCCTAGCTGATGTCATGTAATATAAATTTTGTAATGGACTCAGATAGAATGGTTGCATGATTTTCTCCAACTTCATTCAGCAGCACCTGTGTAGGAGTGAAGGCAGTGAACGCTGGGAGTCATCCAAGGCTGAGGCTTGACAGAGCACAATTGGTGATATGATAAAGAGGCAAGGAATTGAAAAGAAATGTTGAACTGGTTCACCAAGGAGTCACAATAGGGAAAGGAGGAGAGTGTGGCTAGTGTAGGGGTGATGGCCTCAGAGCTGATGATTTGAGGGATTAGAGGTTACTGTGTGCCAGACAAGCAGAGTTTGATATGAGAAGGCATAGCCTTGGTGGAAAAGCTAATAGACTGATCAGATAAGGGAATTTCAGAGTCCATAAACATGAAGGAGGTACATTTGTAGGAGAATGAAAGATCAAAAGTATGATCAGCTTTGTGGGTGTTTGAAGTGAGAAATCAGTCAGTTGAGGAACTTGGATACTCAGGTATTTGAGGATGTATCAATATATATGTTGAAATCCCCTAGTATGAGGAAGTTGGGGAGGAGAGAAAGATTGTGTCTGGTACTGAAGTCATCGAGGAAGGAAGGGGAATGTCTTGGTGGTCTGAAGACAATAGCTTCCAGGATTTCGACTGGGTACTAGGTATGGATTGTATGGATTGTATGGATCTCAAAGGAGGAGAGGTTACTGAGTGATGGTGATAAGGGGAAAAACTGAAAGCGGCAATGGGGAACAAGGAACATTCCAACTCCTCCACCTCAACTAGTGAATTTGAGGGGAATGAATGAAAGTGCAGCCAGTTCTGTAAAGGGTCAGCGAGGCTATGTCATTAGGAGGGAGCCAGGTCTCAGTGAGAGCCAAAAGACGGAAGGAATGGGAAAGGAAAAAAACTTATGAGGAAATCAAGGTTGTTTCTTAGGGAGTACGCATTCAACAAGGCACATTTAAAGGTACATACAGGAAGTACCTGGCTGAGATTTTGGGGAGGAGGTTGAGGCAATTGGGAATAAGGAATTGGATAATGGGGGATGGGGAATGTAGACCTACAGGGGTTCAGAATCACTGGGATATGGAGAGTATGACCATTTGGAAGTTTGTTAATAATTAAGTGAAAAATTTAGAGAGATTTTCAAAGTCAATTGTATGACCTAAGGGTGGAGTCTTTTCAGAGCCTTTGGTAGTTCAGGTGAGGGAGCAAGAACTTGGAACAGAAGCAATGGTGATGATCTCCTTCCTTGAGGCAGGAAACCAGGCTGGAAATCTGATGGAATGGTACCTTTTCCCCATACCTTGACAACAGGTGACTGGTAAGATGGAATGGCACTTTTCCCTTTCCCACAGATGGCTGGGGAGGCCAGGCAGGAAAAACACGGGATATGAGGGTGGCCACCTCTCCGAATCATAATCCCAAGGGAAGTGAGAGATCAGGTAGTATACCCATGTAGAACAGGCAGGAGATGTGTATGTCAAGATGGAAGGCTCCCTCCTCTAAATATATACTGAAACTTGGGTTATGCAGAGTTTTAGGTGCAAGTGGAATATCAATGTGAAAACATCCTGAAGTGGTTGGAGCTATAAGACTGACCTTTCTGTTGCATGTATATATGTATATATGTATGTATATATATATATGTGTGTGTGTGTGTGTATGTGTATATATATGTATGTATATACACACATACATACACATATACATATACACATATGTATGTATGTGTGTATGTATATACACACACATATACAATACATATATACATGTATATATATATATGCAGATACATACATATATGCACATACATATCCTCAGGAACAGAAGACTATCTTTCTAGTCTCTGGTTGCTGAAGTGTGGGGAGAGGGTACCATTCCATAAAATTTCTAGCCTGGTCTCTAGCCTTGGGGAAGGAGTTTATCACCATTTTCTTCAGTTCCAAGTTCTCACCCCTCACCTGATCTGCCCAAGGCTCTGAAAGGACTCCACCCTTCGGTCATAATACTGTTAACTTTGAAAAATCTCTCTCTCTCTGTAGATATCTGTATATACACATAATCATAAATGCAGACACACACACATATATACATATGTTATCTGCTTAGAGGTAGGAATTGAAACTGGAATGAATGGGGTTGTCAAGGGAGAGACTGTAGACACAAAAGAGAAGAGGGCAAAGTACAGACCTTTGGTGAACAGCCACATTAAGGGTTCAGAAACGGGAAGTCAGCAAAGGAGACAGAGGAGTGGTTTGAGAGGTTGGAAAAGAACCAAGAGAGTGGTATCTCTGAAGTCAAGAAAAGAGAGACAGTATCCAATAGGAAGGAATGGTTATTAGTAGCTGATATTTTCATGGCAATTTAAGGTTCACAAAATGTTTTTCATATACGATTGTATTTCAATCTCAACACAAGCTGGAGAGGATACTACAGTAATACTAATGTATATATATTGCTCAAGTTATAGATGAGGAAACTGAGGTTTACAGAGATGAAGTGACGTTCTTGGGGTCACAGCTAGTAAGTGTCAGAGGTGGGATTCAATGCAGGTCTCTCCTGAATCTAAGTTCAGCATTCTTACCACTTCATCAGGGTGCCTTTCAAAATGCATCAGTTTTAAAAGCTGCCAAGAGGTCAAGATATTTGAGAACTGAAGAAAGGTCAATGAATTTGGTGATTAGGATGTCTTCAGTGAAAGCAGCTTCACCAGAGTGAAGGGTGCAAGAAACCAGATTGCAAGAGGCTAAAGAGAAAGGAAGTGATGAAGTTGATGTATTCAGCAGAGACAGTTTTTTTCAAGAAGTTTGGCAGTGAGAAGAAAAATGGGACAGTGGCTGCTTGGGATAAGAAGGGTCAAGAGAAGACTTGAGATATTGACGATCCATGAAAGAGAAGAGAGAGCTTCTGGAAGGAGGAGATGGGAAGGAAAGGGCTTAAAGGGTTAGTAAAAAAACAGAAGTACATTTTCTTCTATGACCAAAGAGAAAGAGGGAGCAGGTGATGATTTTGAGAAATTTTGAGGACAGGAGTAGGTGGGCTGGGGATTGCCTCAGTTTTCTTAGTGAAGTTGTCTGCTCTAAATGTGAGAGAGAGGGAGGGCAGGCTCAGAATGGGAAGGAGAGGAAAGAAGAGTTTTGGAACAGAAAGTGTGGGGAATGAGTCACAGAGAGAGTCCATAAAGGCAGAGTAAGAGGATTGTGGAGCAGGATCAAGGGCCAAGATGAAGTTATATGACATGAGAGTACAGTAGGTGAAGTCATCTTCCTTCTGCAATTATTTCTATTGATGCTCAGCAGCCTTGGAACCAGAGGTAAGAAATCAGACGGTGGTAGGCACACCAAATGAGGATTCACAGGTTGGGAATGACATAAGTTTAATGGGGCAAGGGATTCTAAGGAATTAATGAATCATTAAAGTACAACAGCATGTCAAAATTGGGGGTGGGGCAAGTGAAGCTACTGAAAAATTACAAATTTACCATAAAGTAGACTGACATTCTTGGGGAATGAGAGTCCTCAGGAATAGGATGTGCGTCTAAAGCTTGGGGTCACTGGGGTCTGCAGATTTAAGATTCAAGATTTAGAAATGGAAGGAAGCTTAGAGATTGCTCAGGTGCAATGTCTTTATTCTACAAATGGAGAAAATGAGGCCCAGACAGGTTGAGTGATTTGCTCAAAATCAGGCAGGTAGTCTGTGACAAAGCCAAAATTTCAAGCCAGGTCCCTTAACTCCAAATCTAGAATTCTTTTCATTCTATTGAACTGCCTCCCTATTCTCTTAAATCATCTGTCAGCCAGAGGTGGCTAACTCAGCATGTCTATCATGTAACCATGGTATTTAATAGTATGCTTTCATGGTGCTTTATGTTTGTCAAACACCTTTACATGTATTATCTCATTCAAAAGCTTGGGGCTTTCAGATTTAGTTCCAGGAAGACGGTAGAAGGAAAGGATAGAAAATCTCCCTAGTGAACTTATCTACTGCCAAAATAATCTTGTAATTAAAGTTGTCCTTCAAAAATGCTTTGATTACACAAAGTCCAGGATCTGAGTAGCTTTTGTATCTGCCCTCTGACGTAGTAAGAGAGAGGCAGAAAACAATAAACTGCCTTAGATTACGAGGGAGTTTTTAATCATTCTGCTGCCACTCCCCGTGCTTAAAAATTTTTCTGATAAGGTCTTTTCTAAAGACTCAAATGAGGTAAAAAGATGTGCTGTCTAGAAACTGACCATGTGATTCAGACCTTTGCATGTGACTTTTCATTTCAGAAATGTCAGAGGATAGTTATTCCTAGGAACAGTGACACCTGTTCACATAATTTAGCAACAAGCTGAGTTTGTGTTTTAGGGTTCTTTTAAACTCTGCGGTAATGACATATTATTAACTCAGCAAGACTGAAGAAAAGCTTGAAGTACAGCCACAAGATTTCTCTTGGATTATGGTGACTTTTTTAGTTGTAAAGCTAAGAATTAAAAAAAAAAGAAAGACATAATGGTACAGATTGTTCTTAATAATACAAGGCCAAGCAATCTGGCTTAATTAGGGAAAATCACCCGTCATCCAACTGATAATTCTGAACATTTTCAAGGCACAATATTCTTAGTATACTTAAATATTCTTAGTAAATCAATTCCTATAATTACATAATTAACGAACATCTAAAGATTCCACATTCTCATTGGTGCGTGTTATATTCTTCATCTGGGAGAATATTATGGTTTCTTTGGTTACCTATGTAGAATATTATAACCTTTTATTTTCATTTGCCTTTTTTTTTTTAACAGCATTAGTCTTTGTTGATGAAATTTTCTCTTCTTGGTTTCAGGTTTTTGGAGATGATTAAGTCCAAGAAATTAACAATTTGACAATGTTTTCAGTGAATTAAAATACCTTAAACAATGTTAATATCTTAAACAAGACTGCTTTCATTTTTAAGAGAACTTGGCAAAGCAATCCGGAATCTTTCGTTAAATGTTGAAAGGATTTCCTAAGGTAACTGACCTGGACTTCTAGGTACCATACACACCTGTCATATAAAGGCAGAATTTAAATACAAAAATATAACATAAATGGGTAAAAAAAATACCTCTTCTTTTCTTGTAGATGGATTTTGGGACTTCCTTTTCTCCCCATTTAATATGTCACAAAATCCATTTGAACTAAGCTTCCCCAGGGATGCTGCCTTCAGCAACTCATCCATTTTCTTCCTAGTTTCTTCTTTTTTCAATTCTAGCTGTCTCCTTCCAGTTTCTTTTCTATATAAGTGTTGCCATTGTGTAAAGTAGTGTCTTAGAATTCTCCTCTGGTTGAAATCTGTTGCCAGTTGTTGTTTTCTAGATAATAAGGCATAAAGGGGTTGAAACTCAGTTTTATGTTCATAAAGAAATCACATAAAATACATGTCCACCCCAGTTGCAACCCATTCTTTCATCCTGTGCTATCTTGGATTGTCTTATATATCCCCTCAGATTAATTCTCTTGCTGGAAGTATAGGGCCATTAAGATATTAACTTTGTGAAAAGGGTGATTGTTTTCTTGGAACAAGTTATAAAAACATATTTAAAAGTAGTTTGTGATTACCATGAAATAACCTGTAATAAAAGAAGGGTAAGGCAGCATAGTAAATAGAAATTTTAGTGCCCCCTGAAACATGCCCTGAGGCAAACAGGATAAAAGGCATACTGAAATCAACTTTTGAGTGTAAATTTAAGAGTGAAGGTGGGCGCTGGGTAGACAGCTGCGACTGTATGACAAAGTTGGAGAGAGAGCAAGCCTAGCATAGTGGCCCCTAATGGTGTGTAGGGGAGAGGCAGAGGCAGAAGTCTGGGTCACTAAGAGGCTAATGGGAGTTCAAGGAGGGGGAAGGAATGGAATAAGGCAAGATTAGGTACTTTTGGTGTAGCGGCAGGGGCAGGAAGTACACCATATGCCAATGTCTTAGTTTTACCAATTATTATTGCTTACTAGGTGCTAAACTCAGTTGTTTCTAATACAAATGCTATCAGCACCCTCTACATTTCAAAATCCTTAAGCAAAGCTCCAGTTGCCCCATCTTAGTCATAGCCCTTAGAGAGAGGAATAGGTAAGAGTTTTATAATTAACTGGTCATCTAATATTTTTTAAAAAGTGATATAAGAGGGAAGAGATGTTCAGATATAGTAAAAATGCTTAGAGAAAATGAAAAACAATTACACTGACTACTAATATACTTTTAAAATAAATAATAGAGAACAAGAGTAATTTGACCAAAGCTTCACAAAGAAAATAGATCTCTCTGTCCCGTCAATATGAATAACATTCTTACAGCTTGGCACATTTGCTCAAGTTATTATTTATCCTTGGGAACAGCTTTTCTCTTAGTTGAATTCCTATAAAGTCCAACTCCTTTATGAAACCTGGGTCCATTTCTTACATATATTTTATATACTCCATTTTCTAGGCTAGTGTTATACTCAATAAATATTTGTTACAATACATTATAGTTGCCCTGAGCTTTGCCAGATAAAGAAAATGTCTCTAAAGGTAAGTAGAGTCTATTAGAACTGCCCTGTTCAACACACGAGACCAAGGGATCTCCAAATGTTTTGCTCATGCACCCCATCATTACAGCATTTTAAAGTATGCTACATATTTACATTTATTGTTCAGTCGTTTTTCGGTCATTTCCGACTCTTTGTGACCTCATTTAGGATTTTCTTGGCAAAGGTACTGTAGTAGTTTGCCATTTCTTTCTCCATCTCATTTTATAGATGAAGAAACTGAGGCAAACAGGGTTAAATGACTTGGTCAGGATCACATAGCTAATAAGTGTCTGAGGCTAGATTTGAAATCAGGAAGATGAGTCTTCCTGACTCCAGGCTCAGTATATTTAAATATTGCATACTTATGCATACACATAAATGAATAAATCTATCATATTTATTATTTATATGTGAGACACATATACTACTGCACCAATAATTATTTTCACCACAAAATTTATAACTAAAAAAAAGTTTAAAGGACAAGATACAGATTAAATAGCATTTGATTCTAGAGTCAATAGGGAGCCACTGAGTTTCTTACATCACTTAACTCAATTCCTATCTACCACTCAATTAAAATCCTGGTAGCTGTTTATCTTCAGACCTCCAGGATACTCCCCTTCTTTCCTCAATGAATTCAAATTCAGCTCCTGGCTCACAGTTTTTCTCTCCTCCTTATAACTTCTGCCTTCAAATGAGAAGACTTCAGTATATTACACACTCCCCCTCAAAAACCCTAGTATCACCTTTCTTCAGCTTACTCACTTCCCATGACCTACTCCTCTACCCACTTCAGACACACGGTTATGCCCTGGATCTTTCAGTCACTCATAAATGTTCTTGAACTTTGAAATTCCCTTATCTGATCACAATCTATTATCATTCCCTCACTCCATCTGTCTGGCAATCCCAAACCCTGTTCTTCATCTACTCATGACCTCCAATCCTTCACCCCTCAGTTCTTTCCCAGGCCATCACCCCTGTAATAACTACACTCTCTCCCTTCTACATCTTGACCGCTTGGGGAATCAGCCCAACTCTACACTTTCCTCTTCTTGGTGGTGATAAGATATTGTATCACCCCTCTTGCCCTAACAAGCCTCAGGCTTGGATGATTCCCACCACTGATGCTACCTGTTTCAATACATGTGCAGTTGAACTAAGCTGAAGAAAATCACAAAACCATGCTGACTGGTCCACTACAAATTTATGTTCTATAACCTCAAATGGGCCCTCATTGCTGGAAGGCAATCCTTCTATACTTCCCTAATTAACCTACTATCCCATTCACCACTGTGGATTCTTCCAAACCTTTTTATCCCTCCTCAAATCTACCCATGGCTCTCCCTCCCTTTGTCCTCTCAGATAACCTTGCCTCATATTTTGCTGAAAAAATTTAGGCCATTCTCTAAGAGCTCTCTCTTTCCCTATCTCCTGGTCTCACATCACCCAGATACCTTCTGCCACTATCTCTTTCTTTCCTCCTGTCTCACATGAAGAGGTAGTCCTTATTTTTGCCAAGGCAAATGCCTCTACCTGCACAGGTGATCCTCTTCCATCCCATCTTCTTCTGCAAATCACCCCCACTCTCTCACTGATCTTCAGTCTCTTCTTGTCTACTGGTTGCTTCCCTACTGCTTACAAACACGTTCTTGTCTCCTCTATCCCTAAAACTCCCTTACTTGATCCATTCTTCCTCACTAGTCATTATCTCATATCTCTCCTCCCTTTTGTGACTAAACTCCTTGAGAAAGCTGTCTATAATAGGGGCCACCATTTTCTTTCCTCTCACTCTCTTCTTGACTCTATACAGTCTGGCTTTTGTCATCATTCAACCATTCTCTCTAAAGATGTTAATGATCTATTAATTGCCAAATCCACTGGTCTTTTCTCAGTTCTCATTCTTTTTTTACAGTTTTTATTAATTTATTTTTATTTTTCAATATTCACTTCCACAAGATTTTGAGTTACAAATTTTCTTCCCTTTTCTCCCCTCCCTCCACTCCAACGGTGTACATTCTGAATACTTCTTCCCCCAATCTGTTCTCCCTTCTATCACAGCATGCCCTTCCCTCCCCCACTTTATTCCCTTCCTCTTCTATTTTCCTGTAGGGCAGGATCGATTTCTATACCCCATCGCCTGTATATCTTATTTCCCAGTTGCATGTAAAAACAATTTTTAACATTTGTTTTTAAAACCTTCAGTTCCAAATTCTCTCCCTCCCTCCCTCCTCACCCACCTTCACTGAGAAGGCAAGCAATTCAATATAGGTTATACATGTGTAGTCATGCAAAAACTTCCATAATAGTCATTTTGTGAAAGACTAACTATATTTCCCTCCATCCTATCCTGCCCCTCCCTTTATTCTATCCTCTCCTTTGACCCTGTCCCTCCTCAAAAGTGTTTGCTTCTCATTACCCCCTCCCTTCTATCATGCCCCCCCTCTTATTCCTTTCCCCTCTATTTTCTTGTAGGTCAGGATATATTTCCATACCCAATTGAGTGTGTATGTTATTCCCTCCTTAAGAGAAATACGCTGAAAGTAAAATTTATTCATTCCCTCTCACCTCCCTCCTTTCCCCCTCCACTGTAAAAGCTTTTTCTTGCCTCTTTTATGTGAGATAATTTACCCCACTCTACCTCTCCTTTTCTCCTTCTCCCAGGACAATCCTCTCTCACCCCTTAATTTTATTTTTTAGATATCACCCCTTCATATTCAACTCACCCTGGGCCCCCTGTCTATATATTCCCTCTAACACCCTAATACTGAGAAAGGTCTCAAGAATTACAAATATCATCTTTCCATATAGGAATGTAAATAGTTCAACTTTAATAAGTCCCTTATGATTTCTCTTTCCTGTTTACCTCTTCATGCTTCTCTTGAGTCTTGTATTTGAAAGTCAAATTTTCTATTCAGCTTTGGTCTTTTCATCAAGAATGCTTGAAAATCCTCTATTTCATTGAATGTCCATTTTCCCCCTGAAGGATTATACTCAGTTTTTCGGGTAGGTGATTCTTGGTTTTAATTCTAGATCCTTTGACTTCTGGAACATCATATGCCAAGCCCTCTAATCTTTTAATATAGAAGCTGCTAAATCTTGTGTTATCCCCTTTGTGTTTCCACAACTCAGTTCTCATTCTTTTACACCTCCCCCAGACTTTGGCACTGTCAATTACTCCCTTCTCCTTGATACTCTGTAAGTTTTTTTTTTTTTTTGTGACAATACTCTCTCTTGGTTCTTCTCCTACCTATCTGACCATTCCTTCTCAGTCTCCTTTGTTTGGTCTTTATCCAGGTCACATCCACCAATGGAGTATTCCACAGGGCTCTGTCCTGGATCCTCTTCTCTTCTCCCTCTTCTCTATACTATTTCACTTGGTGATTTCATCAGCTTCATTGAATTCTATTATCATCTCTATGCTGATGGTTCTCAAATCCACTTATCTACCCCTAACCTCTCTGCCAACCTTCAGACTCCCAACTCCAACTACCTATCAGATAGAAGTCCCATAGTCTTCTTGACCTCCATTTGTCCCAAACTGAACTCATTACTCCTGCCCCCACCAAACTCTCCCCTCTTCCTAAATTCCTTATTATTGTTGAGGGTACACCATCGTCCAAGTCCCCCAAGTTCATAATCTTTGATCTCTCATTCTCTTAACCCCCCATATCCAATCTGCTGCCAAGGCCTGCTGATTTCACCTTCAACATACCTCTTGCATACACTCCTTTTTTCTCTGATACTGTACTCATCAATAGCCTGCTGGTTGATCTCTTTGTCACAAGTCTCTCCCCACTCCAGCCCATTCCCCTAGAGTGTGTCTGACCATGTGATGACCCTTCACCTGCCACCCAACAAACTCCAGTGACTCCTTATCACCTTCAGAATCAAATATAAAATTCTCTCTCTGGTGTTCGAAGCCCTTCATAACCTGGCCCATCCTACCTTTCCAGTCTTCTTACACCTTACATCCCCCCATGTACTCTATAATCCAGTAACACTGACTTCCTCAATAGTCACCAAGCAAGACACAGCATTCACATTTTGGGCATTTTCCCAGGTCATTCTCCATGTATGGAATACTCTCTCTTCTCATCTCTACTTCTAGGCTTCCCTGGATTTTTTCAAGTCCCAGTTATAATCCCACTTTCTACAGGAAGCCTTTCCTAATGTCACTTAATTCTATTACCTCTCCTTTTTTGATTATTCCCAATTTATCCAATGTATAGTTTGTTTGTAAATAGTTGTTTACATGCTATCTCTCCCATTATACTATGAGCCGCTAGAGAATGGGGGACGTCTTTTATCTTTCTTTGAATCCCCATCCCTTAGCACAGCACCTGGAACACAGTATGTGCTTAATGTTTGTTTGTTGACTGAAAACTTCTCACTGTCCCCAGGCAGCTCTCTAAGACAGTTAGTTGCAGAGGAGGTGCCAATCTGCTTTGGTAGAGGGAGTTCTACCCTGGGAACTCTTATGCTGATGAAATCACTGGTCTAGTTTAAAAAAAAAAATCTGTTATGCCACTTCTAAAATGCAAGTTTCATTAATACTATGCTATATCCTTACATTTACCATACAGTTCCTATTCTCCTTTGGAAAATCTAGGGTTTTGATTCTTTTGAGATTTTAGTGTTCCATGTCTCACTGACATACAGTAGAAAAATATGATTGTTAAAGAATTTGGGATTGTGTGTCAAGAACAGTTTGGGATTATTAAAAGCATTGTGAAGGCTTGAAGACTAGCCAATATGGAAGAGAAAGGGAAAATAGTACAGCCCAGTTCCCCCAACAGCTACAGCAACAATGAACTAAGATGAACTCTAGATTGAATATTGATAAAGAAATCAAATGAGAAGCAATCAAATCAAAGGAGTGGGCCATCTTTTCAGACCAAGATCACAAGTCTGACCTACAGGCAAGTGACCAGTGCAAGACCCATGGAATAGGAGTGAGCTGGAACCATGGACTTAATGCCCAAAGTTTGGAGGTAAGCAAAAATGCAAAGATGCCAGGGCTGATCAGTGACTCAACCTCATCTCAAGTCAGAAGCAGTGGGATCTCCCAGAGGGGATTGGAACATAGACTCAGCACCCAGAGCAGATCCCTCCCCACATCAGGCCAACAATTCAGATATCCCAAAGCATCCCGGAGCACACACTAAGCACTCATACACTAAGATAAACTAGCAGTGGGGAAGATTCCCAGAGCTGATCTGGAACTCAGACATGCCTCTCTCTAGGTGAGCAGTTCACAGTTTCCACACAGTAAATCTCAGAGTCAGGCCCCAGACCTCCCAGGTGGGCCAGAAACACCAATGGTGCCCAGAGAAAATTGTCAGAAGAATGACTAAATGAGAAAAAGATAAAGAGTTACTATGAGGCCAGGGATGCCCAAGACCCAAACTTATAAGTAGAGATTAGCTCCAAACACCTACAAAAAAGTCTCAAAGAAAAACATAGTTTGTTCACAAAATCAATTAGAATTTCTAGAAGAAATTATTCAAGAGTTTAAAAATGATCATATAAATGAGAGTGACAGTAAAGAATTTTTAAAAATGAGAGCTATGGAGGAGACACATGGAAAGAGAATTAACAGCCTTGCATAAGAGATACAAAACCTTACCCAAATAACAGATTCTCTGAAGCAAATTGAACTCAATGACTACACGAAACAAGAGATGTTGAAACAAAGTAAAAAGATGAAAAAAAAATAGAAGAAAATGTAAAGTATCCTATATAAAAAATAATAGACCTGGAAAACAGATTAAAGAGAAATAATTTAAGCCCCATTGGACTGGACACTACCTGAAAGCCATAACCAAAAAAAGAGCATGGACATTCAAGAAATCATTAAGGAAATCTACTCAGAACTCTTAGAACACAAAAGGCCAAATGAAACTAGGAAGAATCCACTGGTCATTTCCTGAAAGAAACTCTAAAATGAAAACTCCCAGGAATGTCACAGCCAAAATCTAAAGCTTCCAGGTCAAAGAAAAAATACTGCAGGCAGCCAGAAAAAAATGAATTCAGGTACCAAGAAGACAGTTGGGATCACATATGATTTAGCAGCTACCACTATAAAGGAGGGGAGAGCATGGAATACAATATTCTAAAAGGTAAAAGGTAGAGGTTTGCAACCAAGAATAACTTACCCAGAAGTATTCCTGATGAAAAGGTTAGAGCTGAGTAGAAAATATGAAATATAAACATGTGAGTAAAGAGAAACATAAAGAAGTTAAATATAAGTAAGCAATTGAAAAAGACTTTAGAAGGATGAAATGTTTGCATTCTACTGAGAAAGGGTGGAGATAATGGTACTCTGGTGGCTCTCAAAGGACTATTAAATTTTCAGTATAAGCATTTACACCTTGAAGATCTGCAAATATTTACAAATCAGGGCTTGATTTATTGGCTTGTTGATTGTCTAAACTTAAGAAGATGATGGAGAAAATCATTAATTATTAATAATTATTAATTAAAATTATTAATGCAGATTAAACTTTAAAAATTGTTTGTGTACTTCCCCTCTCCCCTCCTTCAGGAAGCCAGTTGTTAAACATTTTTAGCACAGCCTAGGATGTAGATGATATAAGCATCTCCTCAGAACCGTGATGTTAGGAGGAATCAAAGAGGGAGTCAAATAAGAGGAGGGGGTTATGTATGGTTATTGTTATCTTTTGATCAATTTCAAAGAAGAAAGGAAAGGATGTATTAGGGAAGAAGAGGGAGTAATGGGAAGAACTTATCTCACATAATTTGGGGGTATAAGTATTAGTCTATAAAAATAGGGAAGGGGTAGGGGAAGCAGGAGTCACTTGAACCACATTTTGAACTGATTCAGAGTGAAGGAAGCAAGAACCAGGATAATAGTTTATTATAACAGTGTAAAAATGAACAATTTTGAAAAAAATGTTAAGAAAACTACAGTTCTAGAAGACCTACAATTTAGAAAGCTGCCCACTTCCTGACATAAGGCAATGGATTAGATTTGTGAGTGGGATATGAATGTTTGGACTTAGGCAATTTGAGAATTTGTTTTATTTGACTGTGCATTTGTTGCATGGTTTTTGTTTTGTTTTGTTTTCCAATGGGAAGGGAGAAGTGAGGAGAAGACAGAGTCAATGCTTATTCACTCAAAAAAGAAAGCTCTATGAAGTTTTCCAAAGGCAACCCTATCTACTCTCTCTCCTCTTCCTATTTAATTCTGGGTCCAGGTCATTTTCTTTTTACGTTGCCCATCCAAGAAATACCGATAAACTAATTTAATGGACTGCCCATGGAACTGTATATCTTGGCAATAGGCATTCTTTTCCATTTGAATGTTTTTCCTCAGGTGGACAGGTAGGCCATTGTCTTCTGAGAAAGGTCATGAATTTTTATTGAAAAGGTCTGTGAATATTCAGAGACTCAGTTCAATCAACATGATTTCATTCAAAAACAGGAACACTTGGAGGATTTCACTGTCTATAACGAAACCTTTTTTTAATTTGGACTGTACTGTGGACATCCTCAATGAGAATGATGACTACCTTTGCTGAACATACATTTCCCTATTCAATGATTTACTTGACATTGACAGTAAGAGAAATATTGAACAAAGTTATCTCTGTGGTTAGATCCCTTTACTAAGGAATCTTGCTAAGGATCTTGACATTTTGTTAGAGGAAAGCCTTTAAGGCTGAATTTTTTTTCTTTACCACATCAAATTTTTAAAATTAACAATTTAAAAACTGAAGCATAGTAGGATCTTGTATGCTATCTATCTTTCAGTTGTGGGATCATGAAGACATCTTTGGCAGAAATTTGTTTGTTAAAGCTTGTTCAGTTCCTTCTTACATTTTCATTAAGGATACCTTCAATGTATTTGTAGCTCATTCTTATAAAGATCTTCAGAGAGGAGAAAATAAGCATATGGGTTAACAGTTATTTGAATTCTCTTAGTTGATTTTTAAAAAAGCAGCAATACTCTTAATGATTGTTTCTAGCTAATATCTTTCTTTCTTTAAATATCTTAAAAATTGATTCCTTGGTACTTTTAACATGGCTCTCTTCCATGTGTATCTGGCTTCCTGTCTTCCTTTTGTTAGATTTCCACTTCCTCAGATTGGGGTGTTATAATTACAAATATGGTAGTTTCAATGTCATGAATGATAAAGATAAGTCACTGTAAAAACAACGGGGAATGTTTTCCTATTTCTGTATATTTATTGTTCTACTCCCAGTTTCATTTGTAAATGCATTTAGGATGATCTGGCTTAGTTGGATCTCATGACAAGTCATTAAAAAAAAAAACATTTTGAATGATATCTTTCATTTTTACCTTAGTTTCATTTCACACTATATGCCTTCTATCTTCCTGACTAAGAAACACTTCTTACAACAAAGAATAAAGAGGGAAGAAAGTAATTCATCAAAACTAACACACCAACTAGATCTAACATTATATTTACAGTGTTCTACAGCCATAGTCCTCAGCTTCAGCAAAGATGAGAAAGAGTTGCATTTTGTTTTTGTTTTTTGCTAGGCAATGGGGTTTAAGTGACTTGCCCAGGGTCACACAGCTAATAAGTGTCAAGTGTCTGAGGCTGGATTTGAACTCAGGTCCTCTTGACTCCAGGGCCGGTGCTCTGTGCCACCTAGCTGCCCCGAAGAGTTGCATTTTCATATGATTTCTTTGGACCAAGCTTGGCCATTATAGTTGCTGTTGGTGGAGGTGATGTAGTTCAGACATTTCAGTTGTATCTGACTCTTCATGATTCCATTTGGGGTTTTCTTGGCAAAGATATTGGAGTGGTTTGCCATTTCCTTCTCCAGATAATTTTACAGATGAGGAAACTGAGGCAAACAGGGTTAAGTGACTTGCCCAGGGTCACATAGCTAGTAAATGTCTGAGACCAGATTTGAAGTTAGGAAGATTAGCTTCCTGACTTCAGGCCCAGCACTCCATGCACTATGGCACCACCTAGATGCCTTACCATTACAATTATACAATGTTTAGTTTCAATTTTTTCTTTTTTTCTACATTGCTGTAGTTACTGTAGTTATTGTTTTCCTGGTTTTGCTCACTTTACTTTGCATTAGTTCATATAAGTTTTCTCATGTTTCTCTATATTCTTCATATTTATTGTTTCTTATAGCACAGTAACATTCCATTACAATCATGTACCACAATTTATTTAGTCATTCCTCATGTACTTTGTTTACAGTTTTTTGCTACTACAAAAAGTAGTATCACATATAAATATATTGATGTATACAAGACATTTCTTTTTATCTTTGACCTCCTCAGTGTATAGAAATATATGGGAACTCTGGGTCAAAATATTAAAAACATTTTAATCACTTTCTTAGAAGAACTACAAATTGCTTTCTAGAATTCACAGCTCTACCAACAGTGTATTAACAAGCCTGTTATTTCCACAACCCCTCTAACACTGACTATTCATCTTTGCCAATTTGCTTCCCATGTGGTGAAACCTCAAAGTTGTTTTGATTTGCATTTATCTTACTAGTGATTTGGAGCAATCTTTCATATGATTGTTAATAGTCTGTAATTCCTCTTTTGAGGACTTTTCATTCACATCCTTTTATCAAAATTTATGCATTGGAGAAAGTCTTTCCAAGCCTTCTGCAGACTCATTTTCCCCTCCATTGCCTTTTGCAACGACAATTCACTATCTGATGTGAAGAGAGCATTTATAATCTTCTGCTCCCTCTTTTCTTTTTTTCTGCTCTTCATTTTGCAAATGAGTTCACATTCTACACAGGTGTCATACTTGGCTTTCTTGGCTTTACATTTGGTAAGGAGATCAAGTATTTATTTGCTGAAGTGGTTTCTGGGTTCTTTGGCATCATTTTGATGGATGATTTGCTTTTATCAGTTCAATTCCTTTAGAAAATGATAATCCACCTTAATGTCTTTTATTTTACCCATTTCTCAGCATCAGTCAATTTTTTAATAGGACAGGTTGGAGCTCCTGTTCTTGCCTTCAGGTTATTCTTACCTCTACTTTTTTTCTTTGGTTTGGTATTGCTCTTGGCTATGCTCTAACCAGTCAGAGGTATAACTGCACACAGACAACTGATTTGAAAATAAATTCCACATCTTTAACCAATCATTTCCTGTCTATTGAAATAGACTGTTCCTTTCTTTCTTCTTCTTCTTCTTTTTTTTTTTTTTTTTTTGGTGATGGTATCTGGACCTCAGCCTGCCCAGTGACTTCTAACTCCTTTCTAGAAGAAAGTATTTATGATATACCTACTCTGAGAAGTCTACCAGTCCTTGGCTTCTTTTTCATCTTTAATGCTGAACCCTATTTTCCAAAGTATTTTTTCATCCTCCTCTCTATATTCCCCTTCACAGTGAAATCAATGACTGTGCATTAGCGAGTGTGCTGAACTAGTTTGAAGGGTAACATCAGGTTCTTCATAGAACTTGTTTCTCTCTTCATCCTTTGCAACAGATGTTGATGAATAAGTTATAATTATCTTCATAGTCATTTTCAAACTCAGGCGCATCATCAATACTATAAGGCAAATTTGACCAAGCATCTCACAAAATGATGTTTCTTACTGCCTTTGGGAATATGATTAAACCAATTCCACCAATTCTGTCATTTGACTCTCCAAGGGGCATTTGCAAAACATCCTTCCATTTAGCTGCACTTTCTGTATGACTTTTGGTTTCATTTATAGTGATACTGTCAATCAGTATTGATTGATAGTTATTTACATGATATTTTCAACTTTATGTGGTTTAGGTCCTTCGGTAATATATTGAGCCATGGGACAAGAATATCACATTTAGAGTGCTAATAGTTAATGTTTATAGGAGGGCTAAAAATTGTGTGATTTTTACCATCTTCTTCCCCTTACTTTACCACCATGATTGTAAAAATAGAAGGGGGCTGCATAGGACTAAAGGTACATTTGGATATTTTGCTTAATGGGTTGCCATGATCAAAGAATTCATCACTCAGTGGCCAGCCTAATGGTGGTGAGCCACTCTGGACTCAGGCTGGTCTCCATGCAGTAGGCAGTCTGTTGTCAGGATGATGCTCAAGGTAGAATTTCCTAGAGCTTGTGCTCTGTCTCCAAAGCCTTCAAGCATTCAGGCCTACTACCCCCATGCCACAGTGAGGCATCAGAGAAGGACTTTTGTGTAGAAAAGCTACAAGTCATTATAAACACAGTGTCACAAAGATCACTTATCTTACCCTAGTGAGGAAAAATCATCAATTTCCACAGTATAGTAGCTGTAAGTTTCTCTGTCTGATTAATGTGAAATTTAATTTACATCAATCTGGCTTGGGAAGGGGGAGTGTGAAATTCACCTGATGTGTTAATTTCATATTTTTACAGTAGGAATTGCTGAAAGCAATCTTGGCCATCAGAAGAGGGATCATGTGGACTGTATGAAAAGTAAAAATATTTCTGTAAATAAAAAAGATTAAATTAAACAGCAGGGGAAATGAATAGAAGGTCCACTCATTAAAAGGGATTGTAGCTCATTTAGTGATGGTTATCTATGGTACTGGAACATCTAAATATATCCACATTTGTCCCTTAGGTGGAGGAAGAAGAAATATGGAGTCTGGAAACCCAGAATAAAGCTGTGTCCCACTCTCTAACCATTTCTAGGCAACGTGGGATACCTTTGAACTTAACATTTCCTATCTGCAAAGCAGCAACCCTCCTGACTACCCACACTGGAAAAGACTGCTGTTGAAACTATAATTTATTCAAAGCAGGTAGTCTAAAAAGAAATGGTTTCTTGCACAGTATCCTTAAGATTGATAGAGTATTCAGGGATAGAATATTTCTTCCCCAAACACCCTGACCCAGTGCTTCTCAAAAGCTAGTATTGAGGAACCATAGACAAAAATAACTGAGCTGATCACAAATGTCATGAAAACATAGAGAGGAAAGGAGAGAAGAGAGGAGAGGAAGAGTAGAGGAGAGGAGAGGAAGGGGAGAGGAGAGGAGAGGAAGAGGAGAGGAGAAGGGGAGAGGAGAGGAAAGGAAGGGGAGAGGAGATGAGACAGATATGCAGACAGAAACAGAGAGAAAGGAGAAACATGTCATGTAAGGAAACAAGAATCTTAGCCAGATAGCAGTTTGAAATTCTAGAATATTACTGACAAATAAGCAATCTATACAGATGTTGGAAATCAGGGGACTCGAGTTCTAGTCTAGCTCAGCTCATTACTAAGTGTAAGATTTTGGGCAAATCACCAAGCTGGGAGTTTCAAGTTCCTCAACTTGCAAAGCATTACAATAATACCTCCCTTGCCTACCTCACAGGGCTGCTCTGAGAACCAAATGAGGTAACACATACATACATTCATGTATATGCCTGCCTGTATATATAAATGCATATATACACACACGCATATACCCCTCTAAACATTAAAGCACTATAAAAATGAAAGGAATTTTTTAAAATTGTTATCCTGGTAAAAATCTGCTGAATAACCAAAATGTATTGTGAACATCTTAAATGGAAATCAAAAATGGTAAGTAAGGTTGAAAAGGGCAAGCATATCATTTGATATGATGTCTGACTCAAATTGGGATGCAGGTCTGTTTACCTTACAGAACAGTAAATACTAACCACTAGACTTTGAATAATTAGGTTTGGAAGCAATATATAAGCTAACAAAAACTGATGGAAATTCACTAATTCACAGGTAATCCACAAGAAGAAAGTGTCAAATATTAAGATGCATTATTTTTAAAGATTAATATTTTAAAGCCTATTCAAGATATAGAAACTGTGCTCTTCCTGCTTCCTGTATGTAATTGTGGACTCACTGTGGAATATAAGACATGCTTTTCTATTTGTGGGGATCTAAATTACTGGAGATCAAAGGAGCTGTAGGTATCCAAATGGAAATGCTGAATTAAATAGTAGAGTACAGTGTCTTACACATAGTAGGGACCCAGTAAATATTTGTGGAAGGAATAAATGAACAGATGACTATGATCATAAATGGGTTCAGTAACAATTCAGACCCAGCCTACCTTTTGATTCAATGTGACATTTGTTCAAGTGCCTATCACATGCAAGGCCACCCTGCTAGGCACAGGGATAAGAGCAAAAACAACCTTTAAATTTCTCTACAGTCAGACTGGTTTGCTCACTCTCCTCCAAACAAGTCATGTCCATTTCTGAGTTCCCTTTCGCTCAACGTGTCTCCCTTCTCAAGCACTTTGGATAAGAATACCCATGCAAATTCTGCCTATCCTTCCAGGCCTAGTTCAAGGCCCACAAAAAACTGCCACACCATTACAATCCATAATTATCTCTCCAGCTCTGAACTCCCCCAGCTCTTACTGCCTCTGCCTCACATTTGGCACTTAGCACATAAAGCCTCTGATGGTTAGTTAACTTTTCCTGTGTTCTGGCCTTATCTCCACGACCAGATTGTAAACTCCTCAAGGGGAGGCAGCTTGTCTTAAACTTCCTGTGTCCTCCAGAGCAGTGAGCACAAGACTTTACACATAGAAGACGATCGAGATCTTCTGATTCGAAGAATCCAAATGTTCCCAAAATAACACCTGGTTCTCATCCAAAAACAGGCAACAAAAATTAAACATTGAACTGAGGCTGAAGGTCATTTGAACTCACTGATTAAAAAAAATCATTAATTTGTTCTTTCAACTAGCCTACAACCATTTACTAGAGTTTATTAAAAACTAGTTAAAAAATAAAACCTGTGCTGCTGATTTGTTTTTCCCTCTAATAAAGGAAGCCAGCAGGTAGAAAAAATGAGCATCTGGGAGACCTGGCGTCCTGTTGTTCCCTTTTGTCTAGGCAAATTGGTCCTTATGTCAAGGAAGCTGCCATGGACCTTATTTCCCATAATTATCTTCACCCTCTCCAGTATCTTCCATCTTTCTCTCCCCTTTAAGTTTTTATCCTTCAGCCTCCAAATATGCATAGATCTTTTCCTATCTTAAAAAGAAAAAATGAACCCTTCACTTGACCCTGTAGCACCTATGTCTTACAGTTCTATTTATCTACTTTCACAGCCAATATTCTCAAAGAAGGGATCTACACCCAATACTTCTGCTTCCTTCCCTACTCTCCTGCATCTTCTTTTGTTGTTCAGTCATTTTAGTCATGTCTAACTCTTAGTGACCCCATCTGGGGTTTTCGTGGCAAAGATACTGGAGTGGTTTGCTGTTTCTTTCTCCAGATCATTTGACAGAGGAGGAACTGAGGCAAACAGGGTTAAATGACTTGCCCAAGGTCACATAGGTAGGAAGTGTCTGAGGTCAGATTTGAATGCAGGTCTTCCTGACTCCAGGCCCAGCACTCTACCCACTGAGCTTCCTCTTCTCTTGCTTAGACTCCCCCATTCCCTGATCAATCTGACTCTTCTTGACCCCCATTATGGTTTTCTTGACAGAGATACTGGAGTGATTTGCCATTTCTTTCTCTAGATCATTTTACAGATAAGGAAACTGAGGCAAACAGGGCTAAGTGAGCTCCCCAGAGTCACATAACCAGTAAGTGTCTGAGGCTGGATTTGAAGTGTCTGAAGCCGGATTTGAACTCAAGAAGACGAATCTTCCTGACTCTAGCCTGGCACTTTATCTACTGCACCACCTAGCTACCCCTTCTTTAAGCCCCTACAATCTGGCTTCTGTTCCTTGTGTTCTAAGACAACTCTTTCAAAAGTCAACAATGTTTTAATCACCTGCTTTTCTCAGTCTTCATTTTTCTCCTCTTCTCTGCATCATGTGATTCTGTTGGTCATTTCAGTAGCTCCCTAGTTTGTCTCCCAGTTTCCAGTCTTTTCCCTCTCCACTCCATCTTCCACACAGCTGTCACACTGATACTCTTTTGTTTGTTTTTGGTTTTTTTTTGCTTTTTTGGTGAGGCAATTGGGGTTAAATGACTTGCCCAGGACCATACAGCTAGTAAATCATATTGATATTCTTAAGTGCTAGTCTGCTCAAGTAGTGTTAGTAACTCCCTCTTGCCTCTAGGAAAAATACAAACTGCCTTTTCTTTACAATGGGGGCCCTAACCTATCTGCACAGATTGATAGTACATCTCTCCCACGAAGCTCTCTGAATTCTAGCCAAATTGTCCTATGGTGTATAGGAACGCTTCCGTGTATTGGCATAGGCTGTCCCTCTGGCCCTCCCTTGACCTGCTACTCTCTCCCTTCTCCATCACTCCTCATTGCCACCTCTTAGCATCTTGGGCTTCCCTTAAAACATAGCTCAGGTACTACCTTCTACAAGAAATCTTTCTTGACACCTTCAGTCATCTTCCCTTCTTTTCTCTCCAGGCTGCCCACATCCAAGAAATCACCAAGTTCTGTTGATTATTCCTTCACAGCATGGCTCAACTCCAGCCCATCTGTTCCACTCTCACAGCCACCCCTATTATGTAGATATTTACTACTTATTACCTCATACCTGAACCATTACAAGAACCTCCTTACTAGTTTCCCACCTCTGGTCTTTTTCTTCCTCCTGTCTCTCCTTTACTCTGCTCCAGGCCAGTTTTCCTAAAGCAATATTTGGTTCTATGACTTTCCTTCTCCAAACTCTTTCAATAGCTCTCAACTGCCTACAGGATAAAGTCTAAATTTCAAAGCTTAACATCTATGGGCCAACTTCTCTGGCATTCTTTCTTCCCTACGTAAACCTGGAGCTCCAGCCTAACTGGCCTATTTTGTCTCCCAACACCCTTTCCTCTTTTCTGCTTCTGTATTTTTGCTCTTGCTACTCTCTTCCCAAATTATTTTGCAACTAATGAACTCCTACCATCTTGAAGGACTTTCTCCAAGCCTAGTTCCCTCATGAAGTCTTTCACTGAAGAAATGTTTTCCCTTTTCTCTATCCTCCTATAATACTTTAACCTCTATTATTCATGTGGTTGGTATTATTGTTCACTTGTTTTTCAGTCGTGTCCAATTCTCAGCGATCCCATTTGGAGTTTTCTTGGAAGTGATACTAGAGTGGTTTGCCATTTTCTTCTCCAGCTCATTTTACAGATGAGGAAGCTAAGGCAAACGTGGTTAAGTGACTTGCCCAGGATTACACAGCCAGTAAGTGTCTGAGGCTATATTTGAACTCAGGAAGATGAATCTTCCTGATTCCACATCCAGCACTCTATCCACAGCACCACTTACCTCTCCAATTAATATGGTACTGATCAATCAATCATCAAGCATTTATCAAGTACCTACCATGTACCATGCAATATTCCAGGAGCTGGGGATGCAGAGATAAAAATGAAACAGTCCCTGCTTTTAAAGAGCTTACACCGTAGAGGAGAAGATATCATATGTATATATGAGCATATATTAAATGAATAATTACAAGATAATTTGGAAAAGGCACTAGTAGCTAGAAGGATTCAGAAAAAGCTCTTATAGCAGGCAGTTCTTAAACTAAGCTTTGAAGGAAACTAAGCCTCCATATGAGGATAGACTGTATTAGAAGCATGCGGGACAGCTGGTCTAACGGTCCAGAGATGGGAAATCGTCTGGTGTGGATGAAGGGGAATGATATACAATAAACCTGGATAGGTAGGTTGGAGCTAGGTTGTGAAAGGACTTCACTGTTAAGCAAAGGGGTCTGTATTTGCTCCTAGAGGTCAGAGGAAGTTACCTAGAGGTAATCAGAAGCTGTCTGGAGGATGGACTGGAGAGGGGAGAGACTTGACGCAGGGAGGCTACATATACAATATGGCCTTATATACTTGTAATTTTAGAACATGAGTTCCTGAAGGACAGGCAAATATTTTCTACTTCTTTATATTTCTTTCTGAGAACCTAGCATAGTGCCTTGCATGTAGTAGATGCTTAACTGATTTTTGTTGAGCAAATGAATGAATAAATTATATGATTTAAAGGACTCCCAAAGTCCTACTTGACCCCAAACACGTTCCTCAGCCTGTCAATATCTGAAATCCCATGCTTTAACCTTTGGTTAAGGCACTGTCTCCAGAAAAACCTTATTAAGCCACAAATATGTGATTGGGGAAGGGGCACATGTCAATCACAATGATTATATTAGTAGAGCACCAAACCACAAAAGACTCAAGACAAATTAACTTTGATGGGAGTGGTAGGAAAAGTTGAGAATACTGATCATAAACGAAGGAGTGGTCAGGTCACCCACCTGCGGTCAGGGGTTGGTGATAGTGCCAAGGGAGAAGTGAACATAAAGGTTCAGTAGCACTAAATTGGGAAAGCAGGCTATGCAAAGAGATGATGAATAATATTAAAGACAAGCTTTGTTTTTTCATAATTTTGTCTAGGATTGGTTGTCACACTGGGATGGGAGAGGGAATATCTGAAACATTTTCAATAATAGGGGTGCTAGGAGATCCCAAAATAGAATATTATCATCAGCTTCAAGGGACGATTCTAATTATTTGCTTGTACTAGAATTTGGTTGTATGAGCACTTTTGCAATAGCCTTTTTGTTAAAAATAGAAAGTTTTATTTCATAAGTCTCACTGCCATGAATACCCTTAGAACAAAAAGTTCAATTCACTTAAAAATGTCTAAGTTTAAGTCACTATTCAAGTACATGAACTAGTTACTGGGTATATAGAGATTAAAAAAAAAAGAGTATCTGCTTCAAAGAGTTTACAATCTCGAAAGGGAAAAGTGATAATAGTAATGATGATGATACAACTTAGAATATGATTGAATGGAGAGGTCAGAGCAGCATTTAGGGAAAGAAGGAACAGTCTTAGCCTGGAGGTAGGTAGGCTTAAGGAAGAATTAATGGAGGAGATGGCACCTGAACTAGACCTTGAAGGAAGAAAAGGAAGAAGGTTCTTGCAAATAATAGGGGCCTCAAACACACTTTGCTCTTTTCTGTTTCTGTGCTCTTGCCATACCCTTCTATCTGCCATTTTGAAATGACCTTCCCATCTCCACCTAATGAAATCCTACACCATCCTTTCCAACCCCACTTCTCTCATGAAGTCTTTCTTCTCATTTTGCAGCTTCATGGAGTCAGGTGAGGACATGACAAAATAAGGGAAAAGTAAATAGTCCAGTTTGACTTCCGAGTAGAATTCCTAAAGGCAAATAGTGGGAAATGAGGCTGAAAAGATGGCAGGGAGCCAGATTGTGAAAAGCTTTAAATGCCAGGTTCAGGATTATAGAATTGTAGAGTTGGTAGGAAGATCATCTAAACAGAAATCCTCTCTACAATATTCTGATGAGGAGTGTTTTGACCTCTGCAGTGATGGGTACTTGAGACAATTCCTGCTTTTGGAAGGCTTTAACTGTTAGTTCTCACAACACCCAAAGAGGCATTTTCCTCCTCAGTTCTGCCTTTCAGAATCCTTATTTTTCCTTCAGTGGTCAACTGAAGTGCCACCTTCTGTGGAAAGCTTTTTCAGAAACCCCCAGTGGCCAGTGCCTACTACATACAGCCTTCGGTAACCTTATTTTTTTCTTATTTGTATTCATCAGGCATTCTCCCCATAAAACATAAGGTCCCTGAAGGAGGAGACTATTTTTCATTTTTGTCTTTGGACACTCAGCACCTACCACAATGTAAGGGTTTTACTAAATGGCACTGTTGAATCTGCCCACCACACCTGAAGTCAGGAAGCACTGAATTCCAATCCTGGCTCTGCCATTTCCTACCTTTACTACCTGCCACACTACCTGTGTGACTTTGGGGAAGTCCCTGTACCTGTATGGACCTTTGTTCTTCCTCTGTAAAATAAGGAGATTGAACTACATGGCCTTTGAGGTCTCTTTCACCTCAAAATCTATGATCTCCCAGAAAAAGTCTGAAAGTTTGTACCTGACTTGTTCCTTAACAGAAGCCTCCATGGCTTGTGTCTCTTGTGTCAACTTCTGAATTCTTGTGAGGATCCTCCAGGCTTGCAGGAACTTGATCTGACATTTCCAATCTGCTAGGGCCTCAGCTTTCTTCATCTTTAATTTGTGTTCAAAAACTACCTTCTTCCAGGCAGAGAAATACTTTTGTAGGCACTGCATTGAAAACATTCAGAAAACAATCACATTTCAGGGTTAAGGAGAATTTTTAAAAATCTTCATATGTATGTATATCTATACACAGACACACACACATACACACAGATACACACACACTCTGTACCTATTCAATATTCTCTCTCGACTTTTTTCCTAATCATTTTCATGGAACACTTCCATGCTAGAAGGCAGAGAAAGAACAATCATATACCAAAATTTATCCTACGATTGATAGTTTCTCTCATGAATTACACTGTAATTTCTAATTCTCACTTGGACAAATAGTTAGACAGCTGCTTATGGAATGTTCTCTGGGCACTAAAAAGTCTGCCTCTCATAAACTAGTTTCCTTAAGAATCAGCTTTAAGGTTTGAGATTCTAATCACTAGGGGCAGCTGGATGGTGCAGTGAATAGAAAACCAGCCCTGGAGTCAGGAGGACCTGAGTTCAAATCTGGCCTCAGACACTTGACACTCACTCACTAGCTGTGTGACGCTGGGACCCCAATAACCTCACCAAAAAAAAAAAGAGAGAGAGAGAGAGAAAGACAGAGATTCTTATCACTAGATTCATATTGTGGAGAGAGTATTAGATTTAGAATTGACAACCTAAGTTCTGGTCTTGGTTTTTCTAATTACTAGCCATGTGATCTTGAATAAATCACTTAACCACTGTGAACCTTAGTTTATTCATCAGCAAAAAAGATGATAACGAACCTACCTTATGGGGTTGTGGGGGAATAGCTTTATGAATTGTAGAGGACTATATACATTATAGCCCAATGTGGTATAGCAGGAAGAGTATGGGATTTGGACTCAGAGAAGCTGTGAGGACCTATATCCTGTGACTTTGTGACATGGGTAAAGTACTGCAAGTCTAAGTTGGGCTTGTCTGAGCATGACCAGTTTGCCTAACATGGCAGCCTACTTGGTGAGCGAAGGTAACCCCCTTTGATTGGCTGCTCGCATCTTTAAAATGAGTGAGACCCGGCTAGCTCTCTTTTTTTTTTTTTGGCTGCTCTTTCAGACTTCTTCTTCCTGCTCTGTCCACAGTGTAGGCAACATGAAGTGACCTCGTGAGAAGGGAAGGACTTCCTTCCCCTGCTCTTGTTCTTTTTCCCCAGCTCTGAGAAATGGGCCGGGGCCATTTACTTCTGTTCTGTGTGGTTTGTCTTCCTCAGTTACAGACACTAGAGGTGATCCTCACAGGACTGGGGAGTTTGACTCATGGTGATGACCTTGGAGCCTGAATTGCAGGTGGGATGGTGCAGCTAGACTGCCCAGAATAAAATCCCTGAGAATCTTGAAACTTGAGTCCAAGGTGGGTCTTGGACTTAGAACTGGGGCTATACTCTATAGGAACCAAGCTAAGTTATGAACCTAATCACCATCCCTTCCTCAGAGACTGAGGAGGCATGAGGGGAAGGGGATTATGCCTCCCATGTGGTAGGGGGAATAAGTTTGTGTATTTGTGATAATGCCTTTTGAAGTAAATGTTTCTGTGTGAATGCTAATCTGTTAGTGGTGAAATGGAACTGGGGTAAAGAGGACCACCCCTTACAATTAAGGGAATATCATCAATGGGGACTGGAGCCATTTGCATAGAACCTAAATGTCCCCCTAAACCCCTTAAGGGTACTGGAGAACTCTGGGGGAGTGATAAAATTCAATTTACCTAGCTTTCAGGCAGTGGAGGCCAGGGTGGTCAGTGTTATACAAGTATTATCCCCATATTATGGATGAGGAAACTGAGGCTCAGCTAGATTAATAATTTGCCCCTGATAAGTACAGGAACTAGATTCAAACCCAGGTTTCTAGAATTTAAGCCAAGCTCATGCTTTAATATTATTATTATTATTATTGTTGTTGTTTTTCAGTAAGCAAGACTCACCAAAAATGAAACAAAAGCATTTTCTTGATTTCCTAAAAAACATTTAATTATTTTCGAATTATTTTTTTTTCAGGCTGAGTTTATATGCCTTCAGAAGGAAAGAAAATGGAAGGAATTAGAAAGAGTTCCCTCCCTTAATCCTTTTTCCAAGGAAAAAGATGATCAGGTCTATGTTCTACTGAGGAAAGAGGAAAGGGAGGGGAACTGACAAGACTTTCATAACCTCTTTCTTTTTCTCCTTCCAAAGATTTGCTTATGAGACATTTTCCTATTTGTTTCTTTTCCTCAGGTTTCCTTTTCAGAATCTGCAGTAAATAATGCTTTATGCTGTGTGTTTGCCTTGACTCACTTAGATGCCTACCTCATGGCTTTTTAGAACAAGGACTCTCCTTCACTATGGTGAGCACCGCTTCACTCAAGAGCAACTGAAAACTTCATTTGTAAAACACCACATACAGTTAGTTATGTCTACTCTTTCACTCAGTTCTTTGATGCTCTTGGCTTTTAAACATGCTTCTGCTTTTTTTTTTTTTAATTTTCCCAGCAGCCATCATCTCTGTAACATCACAGCTGTGCAAATGATTATGGCTTGATATGTGTGAATAAAGAGCAGGCAAACTTGTGGGAAGAAATGTTTCTAAGTTTATGACCACAGTATTTAAAAGGAAGAAAAGGAATCACAAAAAGAGGGCTGTTCAGATGGAGAATGATTTCTAAGTGGGATGCTTTTTCCCCCCTTTTGAGATCTTCCATGAGACATCATTTGGTCTTTTAAAGATTCCACTCAAGAGAACATATGACAGCTTACCCTGCTAAATTTATTACATGCACTGGAGTTGCCCTCATTCTGTTGGCAAGAGAAGCTCTTTCCTGAAGTGTAATCACACTGCTGTCACTAGAAATGATTGACGTGAGATAGAACAGCAATTTGCCATCTAATCTGCGTGGTAATTCTAACCCTGTCACTAGAGATGCTTAGTCTGATTAATGAAGTGGGTAACTCATCAGAATTCCTTAGCTATTTCCCTTTTGTCTCAAAGCTCAGTAGTAATTGCATCAAAATTCTCAGTCATGGAAAGATAAACAATGAATTGTAAAGAGGACAAAAATGTCAACAAGTTTACAATGCATTTTTGCCAAACAGAACTATATGTGGTGCAACTAGTGGTCTTATAAGGTTGGTAAAGGGCTTTTTTTCTTATTCTTTTTTTTTTTTCCTAGTCTGGACCTTCCCTGCTTGTCTATAAATATGCCCAGATCTTCCTGATCCTTAAGAAGCCCTTTCTGGCTATCCTGTTATATGTCTCCTTCCTTTCTCAGCAAAAATCCTAGAAAAAGCTGCCACTGGACTCCACTTTCTCTCATCTTTTACTTCTCAGCTTCTCAACCTAGCTTCAAACTTCACTGAAACTGAAACTGAGTTCTTCAGTTTCCAATATCAATTACCAAACCGAATGGCCTTTTCTCAATCCTCTTCCTTCTTGACGTTTATGCAGTGATCACGGTCTTGGTAACTCTTATTTCTTCGGCCCTTTGTGACTCTCTGCTCTCTCTTGGTTAACCCACCTGCCTGACTACTAATTAGTCTCCTTTGCTGGATCATCCTGCCCACTAACTGGGTGTTTCCCAAGGCTCAGGCCTGGATCCTCTCTCTAAGCTCTCATTTGGAAACTTCATCAACGCCTGTGGCTTTAAGTAACAACCCCCATGCACATGACTCACAGATCTCCATATCCAGTTCCAGTCTTGCCCTTGAGCTCCAATTTCACACATCACCAGCTATCTACCTGATATTTCAAATTAGATGTCCTGTAGCCATCTCAAACTCAACATATCCGAAACAGAACTCATTACCTTTCCTTCCAAACCCACTCGTCTTCCAAATTTTCCTATTTCTATAGCAGGCACTGTCATCTTCCCTGTCACTCAGATTCACCATGTCTGGGTCATCCTCAATTCCTCACTCTCCCGCACCCCACATATTGAATTATTTGCCAAAGCTTGTTGTTTCTAACTGCCCAACACCTCTTGCATCTGTTCCCTTATCTCCACTGACATAGCCACCACCCTACTTTGCGTCCTCATCATTTCTCACCTGGACTATTGCCACGGCCTCCTGACTGGCCTTCCCCCCCTCTCCCCCAGTCTATCCTCCACAGAACTGCCCAAGTGATTTTCCTAAAGGACAGTTCTAACTACATCCCTCTATCACTCAACAAACTCCCTGGGCTCCTTATTAACTCTAGGAGTAAATCACAAACTCCTTTTTTTGGCATTTTAAAAAACATCACCCCTTGGCCCTCAGCCACCTTTCCTGCCACATTACACAGTGCCTTCACTCTCTGGTGTAGCCCGACAGCTCTTACTGCTCTCCGTGCATGGCATTCTGTTTTCCATCTCTATGCTTCTGTGCTGGTTGCCCCCGGGCCTGGAATTCAATCCACCTTCACCTCCACCTCTTAGAATCGCTAGTCTCCTTTATTACCCAGCTCAAGCACCATGTTCTGCATGAAGACTGCCTTCCTGAACCCAGTTTTTAGCCCAGGGATAGAGAGCCTGCTGCCTCAAGGCCACACTTGGCCCTCCAGGTCCTCAAGTGCAGACCTGTGACTGAATCCAAACTTCATGGACAAATCCCCTTAGTAAAAAGATTTGTTCTGTAAAACTTGGACTCAGTCAAAAGCCCGTACCCCAGCAATATAGCCTTTCCCTCATAATTACCTCCTGTACAGGTGGTATCTACATTTACAGGTATGTGTTGTATTCTCCTCAGTAGAAGGTAATCTTTTTGAGGCAAAGTTATCTAACTCCTCAGGGCCCAGGAAAACCCTCTAAACCTGCAGAGAAGTTGCTGAGCAGCATTGGATGGAAGAAGTTTCCTCACCAGTAAGTTTCTACTCTGAGTTAAGTCACAGGTCCATCAAACAACACAGTTTATTAAGTACCTATTGTGTGCCAGGCCTTGGGCCAGATGCAAAGGATCCAAAGATAAAGGTGAAGCAGGCCCTGCCCTCCAGGAGATTTTCTTTCAGTATCTTTGAGAACCATGTGGATGATACCACACACCTGCCGGACTAGCCCAGATGACGCCATCCTAGAGGTTAACTGGGAATCTGCCTGCTTCTTACTGGGGAATTTTTTCTTCTCTTGGTGAGATCTGAGTAAAGGGGGAAGGCATCTAATTTGCAGGAAGAAGGGAAATACTGTTCTTTTCTGTAAAGTTTCAGAGAACAGACTCCATTTGTGATCATTTTGGAAATGCAGAATCTCATCAGGACAATTTCAGAAGCTGATGACAAGGAGAAAAATATCTAGGGATGTGTGATCATAAAAGCCCTCATGATATTCTGAAGAAAAGTAACTCAGATATACATGAAACTAACATTTACTAAGCTGGAGCCCAGCAAAGATTCCAGGGAAGCTCACCATCTTCTTTTTCTATCAAGACTCAAAGGTTGTTAGCGAGCAAAAACATAGAGAGAAATAAAGAAACAAAGAGCATCCCTAATAACAATAAGAAACTTGATATTTGCCTAAGAGTAGAAGGCTCTACAATACCATTTAAAACCTCCTAACATATGTTGCCTATAGGAAAATCCTACAGCTGTATGGGCTCACGTCTTTTCCACATGGTCTATTGGACAATCCTCTGTAGTTTTGAAGAGGTTTACCTACAATTCCCAGAAAAACCTTAAAACTTTTAGATTCCTTGTAGACTCACTTATCTCTCTTTGACAAAAAGAACCTGGCTTCAGTTTTGTCTACCGGTCGGAGGAAACCCTTAAAGTTTTAGAAACTGCCTTATTTCCCTTTGAAAGCAAACTTCCCCTCCTAGCTCCCTTCATTATCTATTTTCATTGTCTGTTCAAATCACTCAGACATTCCAAACGGAAATTCTCACCTGGACCCTTTTCCAAACGGCCCACCTCCCCCATCAACTAGCTTTCCCATTGTTTTGCCTTCCTGGCCATTCCCACCCTTAATCCTAGCTAGGCGCCAGTGTTCCTTTCGCCCCAGCTTGCTGGCCACCCCCATCCAGATCTCCCTTAACCCCTCCTCCCCTCACCCCAAACTGCTTGGCCACTCCTTGGACCCCTCCTCCCGTCACTCCAAACTGGATGGCCCCTCCCCAATCAGTCTGTACTAAAGACTCATCTTTCCCCCACCAGACGCTGGGAATTTCTCATGCCTCTAGAGGATGAGACCCCATGCCCGCCGGTAACGGGCATCACCTGGCCTATCCACCCCAGCCCCCACTCAGATGCTGAGCTTTCTAGACCGCCTCACGCTGCTCGTCCTTGCGAGCGTCACCTGACCACCTTGAACCCTATTTAGATCACTGATGCTTGGGTTCCTTTGGAGTCGGTCCTATATATTTATCTTTAGTAAACTTTTCTCTGGCTGGAAGATGATCTGAATTGAATTCATTCAGGCAGATCCGCGCCGTGATTTGGGCTTTTCCCCACGATCTTGGGGTGCCTCTGTGCATCTAAGAGCACCCCAAACCCCCCCCTTCAGTTTGATTTGCAAAGAAGCTTTTCTTGCTAAGCATGAGATAATATCACTCACTAGAGGATTACTGTCAAGTTTTTGCTCAGAAATGGTTTTGTTTCAGTGGTAGGAGGGTGACTCTGGTAACTGAAATCTTTGGGAATGAAGTTTGCCATATAAATGAAGGAGGGGGAATATTACAATCGTGGTCTCATCCGAAAGAAAAATAATCCAGGTTTTTTTTCAGTATGCCCTTGTGATCCTATGGTTCAGCTCAATGTCCTTTAGGTAAACTCTCTACAACATTAACAATGATGCTTTGGGAACAATTATTTCCTTGCTCTCTGACTTCTGTAAATGGCTCCTTTTTCTTTCATTATTCTCTTCAAATTTCAGGAGAAGGATCACAGGTTTTTAGAAATTTTTAAGAAAACATAAAAGCTCCATTTCAGAGTTGGGTGAGAATTAAGAAGGCCACATTTTGAATAGCTTAAAACTTTTCATCCACAGTCCCTTGTTGTTTTGCTAATTAGCAATGGCACTTCTGTGTGGATTTCTGGATCTCCTGGGGAGATTTCACTGCACGGATCAAAGAAAGATGAGATGAGCTCAAAGTAGAATGCTTCTTAACAGACATTTCTAATGAAAAAAAAAATCTCTGCAAATAAATGTATGGGAGAGACACATAAATAGTATTGCACCTGGATCTGTGTTTCAATAAGATATCTTGAGCCATCTCCCTCAGACAGGGAGTCTCATTTAACAACCTGGTCCAGATTAGAGACTGTTTGGGGACCAACAGAGAGAAGGAAAGCTAGGCCATAAACAAATCTATAAAGACAAATAAATAGACTATAGATCTGTAGCCCCAGTGCCTCCCAACAACTTCTTTTAAGTCTTCCTGAAAATGCTATTGGTTTTTAGGTTAATGTCAGAAAGCCAATTTGCTTGATTTGATGATAATTTCTGGCCATCCTAGCTGCAAGCTGCCTGGGCATTTTGTATGGCATCTAATACTTAGTGTGTATCTAGTATGGTATCTAGCCATACTAAAGTCATGGCTACTGTAAGCCTATAATCTACCACCTGGACCATGGGGGGGGGGGGGAGTCCAGGGCCATTCTAAAGGTACAAGCTGAAGCAAAATTAATACAGGTGTCCTGGTCACCCTTGCAGCTGCTCCAGAGTATCAGCTTTTGACTCAGGACAGTTCTGAGAGTCGGAATAATCTAGTTGAGGGATATGTGCATGTTTTATAACTATGCCAGGAAGTTCTAGGCCATTCTTGGCAATAGGAGCATGTTGTAGGGGACAGAGAATTGTACTTGGAGTCACAAAAACCTGGGTTCCAATCCTGCCTCATATGTTTCCTAGAGCTATGACTCTGAACAGGTCTTTTAACGTTTCCAGGTCTCAATTTCCTCATCTGTTAACTGAGGGGTTGAACTCGATGACCTCTGAGGTACTTTCCAGTTCTAAATCTATGATTGTATGATCTATGAGCCTATGGACATAAAGGAATTTGAACCAAACTAGATTCTGAGCAAATTGTGGGGGCAGCATGTGGTAAAGAGAGTATGTGGCCATAGAAAGAGCCCAGGATTTAGAATCAAGTCTTGAGTTCATGTCCCAGCTATAAAATGAAGAGTTGGACTAGATTATGCTGAAGGTTCCTTTTAGCTCTTAAATCTTAATGACCACATTTCCTTTAAAAACATACATACATTGGGGGCAGCTAAGTGGTACAGTGGGTAGAGCCCCAGCCTTGGAGTCAGGAGGACCTGTTCAAATCCAGCTTCAGACACTTGACACTTATTAGCTGTGTGACCCTGGGCAAGTCACTTAACCCTGATTGCCTCACCAAAAAAAGCAAAAATTAAAAAAAAAAAAACAACTTATATACATTGAGTGGCTACTTTATACAATAGTTGTCTTTTATGGATCAGCCATTGATTTTGTAAATATATTTGTTCTTACAATGTCAACAGAGTGAGCTAATTTTCTCATCTGAATTGACATTCGCCACCATTTAAAGTGGAGCTTAATTCTACCAAGGAAAGAAAAGTAAAGTGGGCAAAGCCACAAGGAAGGTATTTTGGAATCCTTGGACAGTGGTTACAAATTTCCAGATGTAAAATGACCACCTTTCTTATTATATATCTTTATCTTCATATTTATTCACATGTTATCTCCTCCATTAGAATGTTAGCTCTCTGAGAGCAGGGACCATGTTTTTGCCTTTCTTTGCATCCCTAGCCTGGCATACAGTGATCCCTAATAAATGCTTGCTTATTGACTGACTGATTTTTTCATTTACATTGTTATAGGCCTTATGCTATTCTTTTGGTTCTTCTTATTTTGCTCTGTGTAAGTGCATCTTTCCATGTTTCTCTGAATTCTTTATTTTCACCATTTCTTAATATATAAAAATATTCCTTTACATTTATATACAGTAGCTTTTTTAGCCATTCCCCAATTGATGGGTACCGATCTTTGCTTCCACAGAGTACTGCTCTGACTATTTTTGTATATATTGGAGTTTTGTTTCTGTCTTTGACTTCCTTAGCAGTATATTCCTAGTAGTTTACTTATACTTACTATGAGGTATGTTTTATTATTATGTCACATAATAACAATAATACCTGGAAAAACTGGAAATCACCTACGTGTCCAGTAATTGGATAGTAAATAAATTATGCTTTACTAATTTAATAGAATATATTGGTACCAGAAAAATGATAAATATGAAGAGTACAAGAAAATATGGAGAAAAACCTATATGAAGTGATAGGAAGCAAGATTGGTAGAAAGAGAGCTATACAATGACTACAACTATAAGCATATACACAATGCATACTCGTAATATACACATGCATAAACATACACAATACACATACATATAAATATACACATATAGAAACAGACATATACATAAAATATACACATACAAATAAACAAAAATTAAAGGCAATAAAAACTCATTGCTATTGTGCTTTGTTCGCAATTGTCACATTAACCCTGTGAGGTATGATTACGAATGAGGAAACTGAGGTTTAAATCACTTGCTCCAGATGACACAACAATAATTATCAGCCCTGATTTCAATCTAGGTCTGACCCCAAGGTCAGTATTCTTTCCACTAAATCACTAGCCTCTGACCCCCTATGGGCCACATGACCCTGGGCAAGCCATTGTCACTTCTAAGCAACCATCTAAGACTGTAAGTTGTAAAGAGGAGTCATGCTTTCTTGGAAGAGAGAGTTTCCTCACCCGATGAAAACACCTGTCCAAGCCTCATTTGATTGTTTTTGTTGACTGTTTTTGCCTTAAGGCTTTCTCCACTCTAATTCATCCTCCACCCAGCTACCAAAGTGATTTTCTCTAAGTGCAGGTCTGTCAATATCACTTTAAACTCCAGAAGTTCAAAATTGCCTCTAGGATAAAATGAAAACGCTTCTCTTCGGCTTTTAAAGCCCTTTACAGCGGTTATGTTCATATGGCTCTGATTGCTTCCAACGTATACATCATTATGGTATAAAGCAAAGTGCACTGGCTTTAGGGTCAGAGGACCTAACTTAAATCCTGCCTTTCATATTTTCCATTTTCCCTCCTGACCCTTTTTCTGATGGGAAAACCACATCTCATCTTGGAACTTCCCTTAGCACTTGAGGCCTCTTTGTCCTGGAACATCCAACCATCCTGGGGGTCTTCTCAACCCAGAATGTCCCTCCCACTAGGCCTGCACCCTCGTCCCACTGATGAGTTTCTCCTGGGGCTTCCATTTTAAGGAGGGGCCCAAGCCAGCCTTCATTCCTCTTCTAGCCCTGTTTCTGACTTCAAAAATAGGGTCTTCCTTCTCCCCACACTTTTCAGCTCCTTTTTGTGTGCTGTCTTCCCCCATCAGAAGGTAAGCTCCTTGAGGTCAGGGATAATCTTTCCTCTTTGCTTGTATTAGTATCCCCATCACTTAGCATAATGCCTGACACATACTAAATGCTTGATAAATAACTGTTTCCTTATTTCCTTACCTGTGTGCCATCTCAAGTGCCTTCACCTCCCGGCCCTTCAGTGTCCTCATCTGTAAGGGGATGGACTGGGTCAGATGGCCCCTGAGGACCCTTTGAGCTCTACCTCTATGACCCTATGATTAGTCTGTCCCTGCATCTATCAGCTCCCTCGTTTTCCTGACTCCTCTAAACTCTAGTCACGTGAATTGTTGATGTCAACTTCCACATCCTTCACATCATCCCATTCTTGTGGAACTTCCTGTTAACCCCTAAATCACAAACCTTCCTTTATATTTCAGCATGTTCACTAAGAAGACTGCTCACCTGGTGGTTTTCCAAGTTAATCCTGGCTAAGAGCTCCTGCTGTTTTTTCTTTTTTTCTTTTGCTACTTTTTCTTCATTCAGTAAAACTTGAGTGTTTTGGAAGGATACTTTTTCTAGATGTTTCTGAGATTTCTCCTCTTGCTTCTTCCTCTCACTGGAAACAAAACAACAGAAACAACCACCAACACCACCAACAGTGCTAACTAGGGAGGGTCACAGAGCGTCATCTAGTGAAAACACCACTGAGCCCTGTAATAAGGAAACTGAAGGTTCATAGCTCTGATTCTGTCACTGACTGGTGATCTAGGGCAGGCCACTTCATCTCAGTTCTCTCACTGATGAGATTAGGACAATACCTGCCTTACCTACCTCCAAGATTTGCTGTGATGATCAAATATCATCATAGGTATACAATTGTTTTGAAAAGTATAAAATGTCACATACATCTAACGTATCACGTTATTGATGGGAATTTTTTTTTTATTCATAGATACTGGTCATTGAGTGTTTAAAATAAATGACTATGTATTTATTTTTGCTCTAAAGTAAGTTCTACATCTTACAGTAAGAAGAATAGATTTCCTCAGTAAGGAGGGAATAAAATATTTATCAAAGGACTTTTGCAAGGTTATCAGATAGAGAGAAATAACAGAAAGAAAGTAAGGTGTTAATAAGTGAGGAAAAGATGGGATCCAGGAATGTTCTGAAACAGCCAAGCTATTGAACTACACAAAAAGAAAAACCAAATCTTAATAGGAACTCAGAAAAGCCCCCTAGGCAATCTCAAGAAGTTACTAGCAGCATGCTGTGGCTGATTTGCTGCCTACTCGTTCCTTCTACCTATGTCCTCTCACATTGTTCCTTTTCATCCTTCCAGCCTAACTATTATCACTGGCTCTCCCATTTACCAGGAACAAGGATCCCACCCTCTCCCCAGTCCCTCTTTGCTTTTCAGCATTTCTAAGTATATGCATTCTTCCCTTAGATAGAGGAGGGACATGTAATGAGAGTGTTAGACTACATGACCTGCTAAGGTCCCTTCTGGTTCTAAATTTATGATGCTATCATTCTATTTGGGGGTGTTGGAGGGTGTTTGTGATGGGAGGTGCATATACATGGGTATGTGCTGTGTGTGTGTCTGTGTGTGTGTGTGTGCATGTGTGTATTTTTTGTGTGTATTTTTTGTTGTACCTGTGGATGAGAAAGGGCGTATATGTAGGGAGCAAAGTATACATTCTAACTCATTAGTTTGTGAATGGAGATTATAGAATAGTAGACAGGTGAGATAAGATTGATTGACTAGGTCTAAATGCTGGTTCCTAACCAAGTAAAACAAAATCTTAGAATAACACGACTACTTTTAAGATTTGCAAAATGCTTTACAAATATTATCTCATTTTATCCTCACAACTCTGGGAGTTAGATGCTATCATTGGTTTCATTTTACAGATGAGGAAAGTGAGGCACAGAAAAGTTAAGAGACTTGCCCAGGATTGCACAGGTAGTATCTAAGGCTGGATATGAAGTCAGGTCTTCCTGACTCCAGGTGCTATGCTTTAGCCACTGTTACCTGCCTTTAAATGCCAGCTATAAAAATATCATAAAACTTCAGTGGATCTATGATTTCATCAGTATAGATGCTCCCTCCTTTGGTATAGATTACGGTCCATCCATGCCTTCTCATCCTTCATGATTCTTGTCCATGTTCTTCCATAGATCCTCCACAGAGGACTCGCCCAATGAGGGAAGCTTTCCTCTACACTTTCTTATATTTTGTGGCTACCAGTGCTACCCATTAACAGATGGCCTTGGCTCTGGCTACTGGGTGGCTCTACCTCCTTTTTATAATTCCCTTAATGATAGGGAGGGAGGTGGAGGGGAGGGCATAATTTGGCAATGTAGAAAAATTATCAATACATATTAATTTTTAAAAAATATCCCTTATGCCATGATTTCTGTGCAAGTTATGACCAGAAATACACTGCAGCCTATTTGTATTTTACAAGCCTCTCTCCATGGTCCTCTGGATCACTGGCAATTTTGATACCTGTACTATTGGTATATCTCAAGATTTGCCATCATACAGCATTACCAGGAGAACATTTGTGTTTAAAAAAAAGTCTAGTCTTTGCAATGGGAAGAAGTTTGGGATCATTAAAAGCCCTGTGAAATTTCCCAAATGCAAGGCAGCCCTGTGTCTTCCTCCAGTTTAATTCTGGGTTCAACTCATTGTCCATCTGCAGTGCAAGGTGACCCAAAAGACTTAGGGCACTCTTAAGATCGATGGATCTATCTATCTATGATCTATCTATCTATCTATCTATCTATCTATCTATCTATCTATCTATCTATCTATCTATCTATCTACCTATCTATCTACCTACCTACCTTTCTACATATCTATCTTTCTTGATCTGTCTCTTTTTACCTTTCTATTTATCTATCTATATTTCTAACTATCTATAGACAGATAGTAATTTTTTCATCCATTTAGTTTTTCCTAGACAGCATCTTAGGCTGATCCATTTTTGAGTATTCATACATGTCATTGAGGAGACCCTGTAATGTTATGGGGCTTGATGCAATCAGCATAATATCACCTACAAAAAGGGGCAGCAGAAAGACCTTGCCATAGGAAATTCCCTTTTCATCTGAATGCAGCACAAAACATCCTCTATGCCAGAAGTGAACACCTTTGTTGAATATGTATTGCCTTGTGTTCTGTCTCATTTGACATGAATAATTAGAGAACAACCGATCAATTAGCCTTGTGGTTGTATTTATCAAAGAATTATGCCTAATTTAAATATTTGCAGTATTTTCTACTTGTTGGAGGAGAGCTTTATCATTTTTGAAAGGCTGTTTCCTTCTCATATTTTCATGGAGGATATTTTTGATATGCCTGTAAATCAGTCTCAGATTTTATAGAGATAAGAAAATAGGAATATGGGCCAACAGCTATTGCTGTTGTCTGGGTTGCCTTTTTGGAGTATTCATATTATTTATGATTTTTTCCATTCTTTTGGAATCTTCTTGCTGAGATCTTATGAAATAATCTCTTAATGGTTGCAAGATTAGGTAGCCTCCAATTTGCATTTCCCTCATTGTGTTCTTGGTCTGGTCCAGTTGCTCTTTCCAACTTGGTCTTCTAAAATGCCTGCTTCATATGTGTATGTATGTATATGCATGTGTGTGTGTGTGTGTGTGTGTGTGTGTGTGTGTGTGTGTGTACCTATACACAGTGTAAATGGAAGGTGGTCTCAGAGGTAAGTCACTGGCATAAGGTGGGGAGGGTTAGAGGAAGGCTTCTTGCAGATAGGATTTGAACTGGGTCTTGAAGCTAGGGAATCCAGGAGGCAGAGGAGACACAGCATCTCAGGCATGGAGGATAGCACATGAAAATGCACAGCGCTGGGAGACAGAGTGTCATGTGCAAGAAATACAAAGAAAGCCAGTGTTATTGGATCACAGAGTGCATGGGAGGAAAGTAACATGTAAGAAGACTAGAAAGGCAGAAAGGAATCACGTTGTGAAGGGCTTTAAAAGCCAAATAGAGTATTTTATACTTCATCCCAGGGGCATTAGGGAGTCACCTGGTGAGACTCATGACTACTTTGGCAGCTGAATGAAAGATGGACTGAAATGGAGGAAGATTTGAGATAAGGAGACCAACAAGAAGGCTATTGCAACAGTCCAGGCTTTGGGGTGTACCAGAGTAGGCTGTGTGACTGGAGAAGGGGATGTTAATAATAATAACTAACATCTATATAGTACCTACTATGTGTCAGGTACTGTGTTAAGAGCTCTTACAAGTATTATCTCATTTGATCTTCACAATGGGAGGTAGGTGCTATTATCATCTCCAGTTTACAGATGTATAGGAGATATGTTGTTAAAGTAGAAATAAGGTGTGGGGGCAGCTAGGTAGTTCAGTGGATAGAGCACCAGCCCTGGAGTCAGGAGGACCTGAGTTCAAATATGACCCCAGACACTTACTAGCCAGCTGTGTGACCCTGAGCAAGTCACTTAACCCCCCACTGCCTCCAAAATTAAAAAAAAAAAGTAGAAATAAGAATACTTGGCAATAGCTTGGCTATAGGGGTTGAGTGCAGAGTGAGCATGACACTGAAGTTGAAAGCTTGGATGACTAGGAGTATGGTGGTGCTTTTGACAGTAAGAGACAAGTTGGGAAGAGGGGAAGGTTTGGTGAGAATGACAATGAGTTCTTTTTTTTGATGTATTGAGTATGAGTTGCCTACAGAGTATCCATTTCGAGATGGGTCCAAAAGGCAGTTGGTGATGTGAGACTAGTGCTCAGGAGAGATATTAGGGCTGGATATATGGATCTGTATCTACATTTACATCTACATGTGTATATATATATATACACACACATATATACACATATATATACATATACACACATATACACACATATACACACATGTATACATATATACATATACATATACATACACACACACATACACACACACACACACACACACACACACACACACATATACACATAGAGCTGATGGAATCACCAAGCAAGATGGTAGAGAATAGATAGAAGACAGAAGACAGAAGAGAAGAGGGCTCAGGAGAGACCTTTAGGAGACACTCATGTTTAGTTAGAGTGATCTGGATGCAGATCCAGCAAAGGCAACTAAGAAGGAGCAATCAGATAGGTAGAAGGAGAACCAGAAAAGATGACGTTCACAAAAACCTACAGAAAAGATAGCAGGTAGGAGAAAAGGGCGACCAAAAGTGATCAAAGGCTGAAGAGGCCAAGAGGACTGAAAATGTCATTAGATTTGGCAATTAAGAGATAGATGATCTGGCTTAGTTAGTTCTCATGCCAAGCTCTGTGTACCATTGTTTTTGTCCTGTTGTATGCACCGTTTTATGAAGTGCATTGGCTTGTTTTCTTCTGCCACCTTCCTCCATTCTTAATTATTTTAATTCTGTAATGCCCTTGGCTGATATCTCTCTCCACCTGGCAAGGTGATGACATTTTTGCTGGCTAATGTAGCTTAGGGCAGCTGGGTGATGCAGTAGATAGATTGCTGGGTCTGGTGTCAGGAAGAGCTGAGTTCAAATCTGACCTCAGACATTACTAACTCTGTGCAATCACTTAACTCTGTCTGACTTAGTTTCCTTGCCTGTAAAATGAGATGGAGAAGGAAATGGCAAACCACTCCAGTATCTCTGCCGAAAAAACCCAAATGGGATGATGAAGAGTCAGACATGACTGAAACGTCTGAACAACAATATGGCTTATGGGCTCTTTTGGTGTTCATGTTGTGGGAATTGTTTTACATTGATTAAACTTGTATAAAAAATACTAATGATCAAGGTGAATTCTTTGTCACTTCCCATCATTTTGGAACCAACAGTTTATGTGAATAGATCAGTGTAAAGTGTGGCAGTTCTTTGCAGTGTCTTCTCATCTTTAGCCTTTCTTCTAATGTTGATTTTGACCTGTGACCTTGGGCAAGTCACTCTGCCTCTCGTTAACTGGCCTAGTCTCTGGATAATCTTTAACGGCCCATTCCAGTTCCAAAAGTCTCTGATCCTATAAATGTAACTCTTTTCTTTCAGGGAAACCAGAGTACTTAACAGACTTTATCTCATTAATTGATATAACACTCTATGAATTAGACAGAAGGCAGGTCGCAAACAGGTCAAAAACAAAACCCCAGGATCTGCAAAAATTTCAACAACTCTTCTCACCCTTACTAATGTCATGGAAATTAATGCTGTCTCATACAGTAGTGGAGATCTTAGGCATCATATGGTTCCAGTCCCATGGGTCTTATTTATTACTTAATCCATGATTTATTTTAGGTCCAGTACAACTTCTTTCAGAGCTAGAACCTAATTTAAAACAGCTGGATTGTGTATATTAAATAGAAACTAGTAACCTGTAAATATAGTTTGAAACCCAGGTAGAACCAGACACAAAAGGAAGGAATCTAAGAGACACTATACAATCTGGGAGAAGAACAAAACCAAGGTATGGGCAATTTTGTTTTTAAAAAATTATTACAATGAACTGAACTTTATACAAGAAGAGCTGTTGAATGTTACATTCAACACTATTTACTATGGAGAGTATATTCAAACAACAAATAACTTAGCAATAATTTGTTCTAAATCCACCTAAGTTACATGTTAGATAGACTAGAGCAGATAAAAAATTAGCTGACTAAAATGATGCCACAAAGCCTGATTGGTAGAAGAGATGATTAAACTTTGTTTTTTAAACTCTTGTTTCCTATATTTCTATACTTTTACCACGTTGATCTGAATTATTTTCAATTCCTTTAGCTAGTCAAGATGCTTTGACAAAATGCATCACCTCTCACATATTGCACTCATTTTTTAGGGAGGGCTATGGAGGATCATGGAACATCAATAAAAGCTCACAATTACAACCCTTGACAATTTACAAAGCAGTCTGCTCACAATGGCATTGTATGGTAGCTATTACAATATTATTACTCCCATTTTGTAGATAAGGAAACTGAGGATTACACAGGTAAAGTGACTTTTCCACTTTCACACATCAGGGACTTGAAGTCTGACTCCGAGGTCAAGATTGTTTCCATTTTAGAGATGAGGAACTTTTAAAAAGGGATGTTAGAGATTATTGAAGCCAGCCCCAACACATCACAGATTAGGAAAATGAAACTGAGAAAGGTCAAGTGACTTGCCCAAGGTTATACAACTATAGTCAGTGCTTGGATAATGCTACTTATCTCTTACAAAAATTCTTGATTCGTCTCTTTTTTCCACTGGAGATCTTTTACTTTTATCAATGATAGTAAGAGAACAGTGACTGCTTGACATACTTACTCTGATACCTCAAGGATCTATAATTTCATAAGTGTGATTCCTCAGTGATCCCTCCATCAAAGCAGATCACAACCTCTCCATACCTAAGTAGATGGTCTTCATGCATGACTAAGGCTGAAAAAAATTCATCAACTAGTGATGAAAATTCTGGTAAAGACCCTCTTAAGAGCAAACTTAGCTAGGCTGGGCCTTGGATAATAAAATCACACAGTCTTGTTTACCTGACCCATACTCAAGTCTTTTCACACGACCTTCCAGGATGCTGTACACCACAGCCTCAAGCAATCTGGATCACCATCACATCAGGATGAAGCCCTTCACTGGATATACCACATATCAGAAACTACAATGCACCCAAGCCTTAGAGCAACTGCAAAAGGAAAAGCTTAAACTGAGATCCAGTTCCATCCTTTCCCACCACCAAGAGCTTACATTTTCCATGCTTCCTGAACAGTTCGCCTTCTCTCAACCATCTGTTTCCGTAACTTTACCATCTCCTTTTGAATTTCTTCTTCCTCTTTCTTGACCTTCAGAGCCTTTCTTTTTTTCTCTTCTTGTACCAGATACTGAGCTTCTAAGAAGGCTGATTTTTTTAGGGCCTTCTCTGCCCTCTGACGCTCTACTTCCTTTTGTCTTCTTAAACGATTTGCCTTTACCTGGAAGGGAAGAACGTAACGGGAATGGAAGCATTTGGTGGGGCTCATTTTAGGATCATTTTAGACAAGTGGAAATGAACAGGCAAGACCCTTCATCCACCCCTTGAAAGATAGGTATAACAGGGTAGGGATTGTGACATGTAAATGAAAAAAAATGTGGTATTAATATACAATGTATCAAATTCTAAAAATTCTGGCTTAAGACGTCACTGGAAAAGTCAACAGTGGTATTTTAGAGAACACCTGGAGGAAAGAAGTGGGAGTTTGTTTATTAGGGTCTGAGGCAGCTTCATTTGAAATCTCCTAACTCCTGACTTAGGCAGTACTCTTTCTACTTGAGACATCAGGAAATTTTATAACAAGACTTCAAAATATTTGGGAAGATTCTGTGTCTAATGAATCACATCCAGAGTCCTGAATTCTAAATGTTCCTCACTCACCCATTCGCTGTTTCTTTCATTTTTTCAGTCAATAAGCATTTATAATATATATTATCTTTGTTTAGGTTATCTATGTGCTATGGCCCAGAGAATGGGAACAAGATTCCAGTGTGTAGCTAGATTACATTATGAAGGATAACCACTTGTTAGCTTAAGTTGTATTCCATGCTCTCTTTACAATTATATGTAGTTATAATTATATTATACATGCTGTCATTTTGTGAAAATGCCTCTGAAGCTGGGTGTCACCAAGAAGCCAAAGACATGAAATGCACCTTTGTTGTTTCCAGCACATTTTATCTTTCTTAAGTTCTAATAACAGTAAGGAAATGAGTGGACCATGGTTCAAACATACGACTAGTGCTAACTGATAAAAGTATAAACCTGTTCCTGCCTACTGCATTCCCTCTATTTTCTGGGCCCATCTCTTCCTTTCAAAGATTTTGAGGAAGAAAAATAAGATTCCACCCCCTCCGCTGCATAATTTCACTTTTGGCAGAAGCAACAGTCTTAAACCTCTGAGGCTCAGTAAAAGAAATAGAAGATCTGTGGACTGTGTTTAATTAAGTCCTGTTCCCAGAAATGAAATGGGAGAGTTTGTTAATAATCTTCAGCAGCTCTTATCAAACTCTCAGAAGCTCTGGAGAGAATTGCTGCTGCTGCTGCTGCTGTTGTTAGTTACGAGAAATTATGCTATGGGCAGCAATGCTTTGAAGGCTTGTCCTGCTGGGCAATTCCTGCTTGCATAATTCTCTCTCCCTGGCACTGCCTCTTTCATTTTCATGGTAAAATATCAGAAGGGAACTGAGGAAATTTTAATTAGTCACCCAAAACATGCATTTTTTTTTTTGGTATCTCCAGCACTTAGCACAGTGCCTGGCAAATAGTAGGTGCTTGATAAATGTTTATTGACTTTTTAAAAAAAAAATGTTTATTAAGTACCCTTTGCATGCCAGGCATAATGCTAAGTGCTCTTGGAAATACAAAGAAAAATAATAACTTTAAGACATGTTACCTTCAGGTAGTTTATGATTTAGAAGGGCAGATATGACATGTATAGAAATACTATAATACAATAGCCAACAGGAATCTCAAACTCAACATGTCCGAAACGGAATCTATTATAATGACGACAGCTAGCATCATAGAGTGTTTTAAAGTGTGCAAAGTGCTTTACAGGCTATTTTATTTGATTCCCTCAACACCTGTGAGGAAGGTGATATTATTATTATTTCCCTTTTGTAGAAGAGGAAACTGAAGTTTAGAAGTTAAATGATTTGTCCCTGGGTCACACGGCTAGTAAGTATCTGAGGCAAGATTTGAATTCTGACTTCCTACCTAAACCCACCCCTCTTCTAAACTTTCCTCCAGATGTTGAGTGCCCCACCCAGGTTCACAAGATTCTCCCTTCTTATTTCCCGCTCCTATATCCAATCAGTTGCCAATCTTTGTTGATTCCAACTCCATGACATTTTTTTTGCATTTGTCCTTTTCTTTCCACTCACATAGCTCCTAATCAATGCATTTTTCCTTCTATTTTCTGGGCCTCTCACTTCTTCCCAAAGATTTTGAGGAAGAAAAATAAGATTTTAGTTTAGGACTTCCTAATCAGACCTCCTGTTTGCAGTCTCTCCCCTCCAATCCATCCTCCACACAGATGCCAAAATATTCTTCCTAATGCTCAAGCCTCACCATGTTACTCCCCCAGTCAAGAGCCTTGTCTCTTGCCTCTAGGATGAAATTCAAACTCCTCAGCTTTGCTTTGAACATCATTTTAAAGCCTTTCATAACTTGGCTCCAGTCTACATTTCCAGACTTATTATATATCACTCCACTTTACACATTCTGCGCTTGAGCCAAATTGCCTATTTGCAATTCTTCAGACTTGGTCCTTCATCTCTTACCCTTGACCATTTGTACAGGTTGTCTCCCACGCCTATAATGCACCCTGCCCCCCTTCACCTTCTTCTTTTAAGGTTCAGCTCATGTGCCATGTCGTAAGGAAATCTGATCTCCTTAGTTGTTAGTGCTTGCTCTCTCTACAAATGATGAGGTATAGTAGACTTACTGGTTTACATGTGATATGCCCCCACAGCAATGAAAATTCAAGGCTAGAGATTGTTTTTGCTTTCTTTTTAGCCCTAGCACCAAATGCAGGGGCTTGTATCTAGCAGGTGCCTAATAAATGTTTTTTACATTGGACTGAAACACAGGACAAAAGGCAACAGTACATGACAACTTTAATAAGAGTAGAATGCACCAAGTGTTATGGTTCTTTGGAGGAATAAAGGACCAGTGTGCCCTAGGACCTTATCCAATGGAATGAACACTGAACTTGGAGTCAGGACACCTGACTTTGGAATTCTGGCGTTGTTGCTTAGTCATTACCTGGACAAGTCATTTAACCCTTCTCGGTCTCTATTTCTCCATCTCCATCCCCAAAATGGGGATAATAACAGCACCTGCCAGAGGCAGCTAGGTGGCACAATGGATAGAGCTCTCGCCTTGGAGTCAGGAGGACCTGAGTTCAAATTCAGCCTCAGACACTTGACACTTACTAGCTGTGTGACCCTGGGCAAGTCACTTAAGTCCAATTGCCTCACCAAAAATCAAAAAAAAAAAAGGAAAGAAAAAAATAATAGTACCTGCCTCCCAGAGCTGCTGTGTGGATCAAATGAGAGAACATATATAGCAGTGCTTTGTAAGCCTTAAAGTGATAAATGTTAGCTGTGGTTATTATTGTTGTTGTTATTATTTCCCTTTGATTCCTAGTTTTCTTCATCTAAAAAATGGAGTGGGGCGAGATGATCTCCAATTCTAGAAGCCTACCAATCTCTAAGAATTGACACTAACTGGACCCATAGAAGCATGGGAATGAATTGGCAGGCATGTAGGTCATGAAGATCAAATAAATAACTGATGTAAAAGGTTTTGGAAATCTTAACGTTATATATAAAGTCAACTGTTATTAACTATATAAATGCAAGCTATTATGGTGACAACAATACTAACTAATAATAGCCAGCATTTACATAGTGCTTTAAGGTTTGCAAAATGATTTATCATCTTATCCTTTTATGATGATGAAAGTACTCAGCGTACAATTCTATCCAGGTACAAGAGAAGACTAAACAGGCTTCCTTTAGACAAAACTACAAAGTCCCCAGTTGCTTCTGACATCTAGCCCATTTCATGCTTTGTCACCCACAACACAAGTGGGAAGGGCCTGATGCTCATCCACAAATTGACTCAAATGCACTCATCTCTTAGAATCACAATCTCAATGTCCTAAAGCAGAGGTATCAAACTCCCCTACTGCTGACCAAACCAGATTAAAATGTTAATGGGGAAAGGTTTAACAAAATAAACAAAAATACAATACACTAGACAATGTCAAATTAGTGGTTTTCAAATCTGTTTCTATTTGAGTTTGACACCACTGTTATAAAGGACCTCAGAGGTCATCTAATCCAAACTCTAATTAATACCAATTTATTAACTGCCAGGTTTTTGCACTCTTAAGCTTTTGGACACTAATTGTGGAATTACCTAAAGAAACTTCAGGCCACAGACAACAGGTAATTGATTTGGGGGAGGGGAATTAGTGGGCTACCATAATCCTTGCAACGGCATAATGCTAAAGCTAATCTGAATTCAGGTAAATCTACTTTTGTCATGTTAAGTTGCTTTGGTAGTAGAGGGGAGGGAAAGAGAAGAGAGAGGTGTTATCATTCCAGACATGGAAGGCCACATGAGCAAAGCATTTGTGATAACCACCATTTATGGAGAGGAAGTCTTAGGTTCATTTTCACTGAACACGGCTGAATATACTAAGGTGCAATGTGAACTTCTTACCTTTTCAAATAAGAATCATATAGTTATTAAATTGCACAGACTTAGAAAAGACTCACAAGAGCCTTTGTGCTATTCTGGGATGACTATCATAACTCAAAGATCATTTGAAATAAAAGCCTAGAATGTATATTTATAATAAGAAGTACCATACATCAAAGCTAATTCTATCCATCTAGATGAATCCATCTCTCCAGTCTGTTTTCCCACCTCTTCAAGAAATCAAGATCATTTATTCTTTCTTTCTGTTATTCTTATACTGTTGGGGGTGAACTACTCCCTGTCTTCAGCCCTTCCTTCTCCTTTTAGTTCTTAATTTGGCTTTCATTCTAACACAATCACAGATGGTACCCTTATTCATAACAAAGTCTAAATCTTTATTGAAGCTTATTAAATGTGTTACACAAAGAACATTTCCTGTTATCCATTTCAATTTTGTTGTTTTTTTCCCTCCCACCTGCTTATGTCTCATCTCCATGGTAAGACGGGGATCCTTCTGCTTTTTCTTTTCTTGGTTTTCTTTCATTCCAAGATCTTCCAATATCCCAGAATCCACTATATCTTTATGGAGAAGATGGTCTATAAATTGTTTCACCGTGGTACTTTCCTCTTCCTCTTCCAAATGACCACACAAATCTGAAAGAAACACAAGGCTATCATAAGTCTAACATTCTTCACTCCCAGCTCAACTCACTGTCCAGATTGTTCTAGTTCCTCCCAGCGTCCTTAACCACCTCAGGATACCTCTTTCCTGAGGCACGCTCTCCTGATGGGTGAATTCTGGTCAGGATGATCACTTCTCAAGGGGCCCCAAACAAACTCACTTCACAACTGGCTCAATTCACTCTCCAGATCACTCCACTTCCTCACCTTCAGCCTTGCTTCACAGAGATACTTTCTTCCTCCCTCCTTCCCCATTTTGCAGTTTTCCTTTATGTTTTATCTTCCCATATTAGAATGTAGGCTCCTTAACAGTAGGGACCATCTTGTTGTTTTGTAAATACAAGATCCCCATCCCTAGCACTTAGTATAGTGTCTAGTCATAGTAAGCACTTAATAAATCCTTTATTTATCTATATATCTAATAATTACAAATATAGTTTCTTGTAAAAAACAAATACACACCTATAAGTCTTCAGTAGAATCCATAATTTGTTACCTACAACCACAATGAAACAGATCAATCTTCATTCACCAGAAACTGCACTTTCTGGTGTCAACAATTTGTTCTAATCTTTCTTGAAATCTCCATTCCTTTTACCCTTGGGGGACATAACTTTTTTCTAACCATGGCCATTAGTTCTGTATCCTGACTCTTGGTCTGTTTGTTGGCTCCCTGACTGTGAGAGATCAGGGTAGATTTAGAATGTGCTATAGAACCTACAGATAACAGGAACTGGAGCTTTTGTTTGTTTGGTTTGATTTTCTTTTGTCTGTGGTGACTTGGGAAAAAGAGGCAACCCACATGGCAGGTGGTGGAGGAGCTACACCATATGGTATGGTTCCAGCCACCCTGCAGGTTCCAACTATCTTAGAGTAGTTCTGGAATCTGTGAATCAAAGGGTTCCCAAAAGAATTTCTAAAGTGGTTCAGAATCTCTGATAAGGGAAAAGAACCAAACTGATCTATCCTCCAAGGTTATTCCTTGGAGTAGAAGCCATCTTATGAATGAAGCAAATCCACTGTGGAAATTGTAAGTATCCTGACGACCATATCATTACAGACAAAGCAAAGAAATACAGGCTGGATAACAGTACAGTTATCAGATGACTTCAAAGCTCATTGGACTACCATACCCAAGAAGTGCTGATTAATTAATGAATCAATGTAAAGCTTGAAAGGAAGTTTGGAGTCACTTTAAACATTTCTAATAGTGATGACCTTGAAGGAAAAAATGGCATCCTTCTTAAATTTTCAGTTGGTAGCTTAAGGGATATCTAATACATCTGATGACAGAATTTTGATTAAAAAAAAAGTTATCTCCAAGTTAGAATAATAGGATGGAATCAACAGAAAAATTTGGCAGAGGCCTAAATGTAACTCTTACACTTATGTTCAAAAATCAGTCACGCAAGGAGAAAAACCAGCCTGACAACAGTTTGTATGAAAAATATCTAAGATCTTTGCTCATGAGCTTAATCTAATAATATGATTCAGCTGCATACACACATGTATGTATATGTATATGTGTGTGTATATATGTATATATATATATGTGTGTGTGTGTGGGTGTGTATACACACCCACACACACACACATATACTTCTATCTCAACTTTGAGCTGCACATCCAGGGAAGCACAGCACTGAAATCAAGAGAATTCACTGTCTCGCCGTACTCTGTGAACGACATCTGGAGTACCACTTTCAACACAAGACTCTATGGTTTAGGATGAACAGCAAACTGCAAGGTATTGAGAAGGTGATCCCAATGTGTCTGGAAATCAAGAACAACTGGGGGAACCGAGACCATTTAGCCTGGAGAAGAGAAGATTTAGGAGTGATTTGGTGAGTGCCTTTAAATGCCTGAAGGACTTTGATGTGAAAGATGTTCTGACTTGCTTTAGAGGGCTGAACTAGAACCACTGGATGGAACTTAGAAGAAGGCAGCTTTTGGCTCACTATGCATATGGGTAGAACTTTTTTACCTTCTGAAGTTATTTGACAATAGAACCAGTTGCCCTGAAAAGCACTGAATTTTGTTTATCACTGGATTTATTCAATCAGTGTCTGGAAGACTACTCATTAGGATGTTGTAGAAAAGTACTCCCGAGTAAGAAAAATAGTTTGGTCTAAATGAACTCTAAGGTTCTAAGGCCCCTATAAAATCTAGGCCTTAGACCTGATTCTCACAGGATTGTGGGTGAAGGGGTTCTGGAGTGCAGTACTATACTACAGGGAATGCCCTGCAGTGGTCACTATCATCACTCATTAAAAAAAAAGAAAGGATCACTGAGGGAGATGCTCAGTCAGTCCAATGGTTTAACTTGCTTTTATGATACCTAGCATGGCACTAAGGCAATTAAATGCTATTTGGTGATGGTTCATTAGACATACTCAGCATCAATCTCTTCTTATGAAAAGGGGAAAAAGACTTTCTTTAAAGAATTATGATAAGCAATGATTAAAAAAAAAACCATGAGAACATAATTTAGGGAAAAACTTTAACTGTTATGATTATAAGCAGAATTTGAAAACATAATTTTAATTGGAGCTGGAACTACAATAGCATGATCTTTTGTCTCACAAAGTATCATTAATATGTTCAGGTTATAGCATAAGACATTTAAATAGAACCAGGATAAATATGACCATTAAAACTAGAAATAAAACTAAGTAGGACTAAGTAAGACAAAGTCAAATTGTACTTCAAAAAATCCCAAATAATTCAAAGATCATTCATAGAACTAATTTTAGAGCTTAAAGTTTAGGACTTTTCAGATGTGTTCTCACCATCAAAATTTTCATACTTCACAGGATCAACAGCACCATTCTCTTCTGGTGAAGAAGTAACATTGGGCACAGCATCCCCATCATCTTCTTTATCACTTGTTAATTCCATTTTAAGTTTTGAGTTCATCCAGTCATTAAGCAGTTCCTGAGCTAATAAGAAAACAAAAATACCTTTTTGTTAGTATTAGAAGTTATCTTAGAGGCTATAAGAATAGCGAACCCTTTACATTTTAAAAAAAATTTTGAACTTGACAAATATCAACAAACATGAGCATTTCCAAATCAAAGACAAAAAAAAAAATGGATTGAAGACCTGAGTTCATATCTGGCCTCAGACACTTACTGGACAAATCACTTAATATGTTTGCCTCAGTTTTCTCATCTGGAAAATGGAGATCATAATGGCACCTATAAAATGGGGATAACAATAGCACTTACATCCCAGGGTTGTTGTGATGATCAAATACAATAGTAATTATAAACCATTTAGTACAATGCCTGGCATATAGTAAGCACTATATAAATATTAACTATTATTATTATTATATGCAACCACAAAACTCTATTACATATACCATACATTTTTAAAAAGGCATATAACAAATTCAAAATGGTAATTGAAACTTTGGTTTCAAGATTGTCCTGCTTGTTCATGTCTCCTAAACCTACTGTACTGTGTATTTAAAAAAATGTTTCAGTGACCCTCTTTTCTTTCCTCTCACTCCCAAATTTCTCTCCCAATTTAAAAAGGAAGGGAAAAAAACCCATTTCAACAAATAAGCATAGTAAGGGAAAACAAATCCACTCATTGGCTATGTCTGAAAATATATGTCTCAATTTGCTCCTCAAGGTCCTCACCTCTCTGTCAGTGCTGGGTGGCATCCCTCTGTAGTTAGACTTGGTCACTGCACTGATCAGAGTTCTTAAATCAATTTGTTTTTCTTTATACTGTTGCTATTGTACATTCTTATCAGTTTATATAAGTCTTTCCAGGTTTCTCTATGTCCCTTTTGCCATTTTTTTACAATACAATAATACTCCATTCGATTCATATACCATATGGCTATCTCCTAATTGACGGGAACCCTTTAGTATGTTTTGTTTTTTTTTTTGCAATAACAAAAAGTGCTGCTATGAAGATTTTTGTACAGATGGGTCCTTTCCTTTCTTTGATCTCCTTAGGGTATAGTCCTACATCCATTTCCATTTAAATTACTTTCATAGTCATCTAAATGCCTCCCTAAACTTTTAACTATAATTTTTCAGATGTGGGTATCAATTTTTTATTACCATCAACTATGTATGTGTATATCTATATGTATGTATGCACACACACATACATAGTTGATGGCAATACAAAATTAAATTATTTTTCCATATACATACATACATAAATATACACACACACACACACACACACACACATATATATATATATATATATATATAATTTGCCTACTATGAAAAGATTAAGATAGATAATGGAGATATAAACAGGTATAAGAAACAGTCCTTTATTTCAGAGGGCTTCCAATGAAATTAAGGATACAGGATATGAGAGTCAGCATAGTTAGTGCAAGGGGAACAGCAACTATAATTATACCACTTAGAATCCCATTGGACTTGGAATCAGGACACATGTTCAAATCCTGGTCATGCCACTGACTTCCTTTATGAACTTGGGTGAATCACCTAACTTCCCCTGAATTAGAAGAATTTTTAAAAGGGAAGGCTTGTTAAAGATTTGTTGGTTCTGCCACAAATATCTACCTCATAGGGTTATAAACCTTGTGCATTTATTATCTATAAATCACTATTGCAACTACCTACATCACAAGCAGTTTGTAACCATAAAGTACTATATAAATATAGGCTATTATGAAGAAGCTTACATTGATACTTTAATGGATCTGTAAGACCACTGAACTGTGTGCTCTTTCAACTCATTCATGTTCTCCTATAAATCCACCACAAGGGGGTCGATCCAGTGTGCTGGGGGTCTTCCTTTAGATCTCTTGACATTGGAAGGATAACAATAGAACATGTTCTCTCCCATTCCTATTACATTACTGGCCTGCCTCCTGGACCAGTCATAGATCTCTTTGGAGAAAAGTGGGGTCATGGCAGAGCAGATGGTAAGATATCCAAGCTAGGTTTGCCCTGGTTTCCTAGTGGAGGGCTGCCTAGGATGTGAAACATCCCTTATCTCTTTATCATATTCCCTCTCTCTCTATCTACTGCTTCCTCCCTTGTTGTCTATAACCATCCCTCAGACTTTTTTCATCTTTAAACAACCTTCACTTGAACCTCAAGCTATTGTCCTCTCTCTCTCCTCCTTTCCATTGCCCAATTCCTAGGACAAGCTGTCTACGCTTGTTGCCTACACATCCCCACCTCCTTCCCTTCTCCTGCTCAAGTTCCTGCAATTTGGCTTGACACCACTCCTCTACTAAAAAAAAAATGCTCCATCCAAGACTAACAGTGATCTCTTCAATCCAATATCGTTTTTCATCGATGTCATTCTTCTTGACCTCTTTGCAGCATGTGACACTGCTGACTACCTGTCTGTCCTAGATGCTCTCTTTCCCCTGGGTTTTTGTGACGGCATACAGTTGGGGTCCTGTTCCATCTGACCACTGCTTCTTGGTTACCTTTGAAGGATTTTCACCCAAGTCCCCCTTCCTATGTGGGAGTGTGTTTCAGGGTTCTCGCCCTATATTACTGCAGACGACTCAACTAACTTCTCTGAGGCAGCTGCCTTTACACAACTAAAATGGAGGCAATAGGACTTGGCAGAGTGTGTTGTACCAGAAAGAATTTAGACTTTGAGTCTGTAGGGAATGTGAACAAGGTACAATTAGATGGGTTGATACTGGCCAAGAGAAAGGCCCGCTCTTGTGAAACTGGAGCAAAGGGGGACAGGAAGGAGATAATACCTACACGACTAAATTAGGGCTACTCACTGCAGCAACTGGAATTAGGGCTCTCTGACTTAAAGCAATTTTTAAAAGGGCAGGAGGTTTGGGCCCTCTCTCCCTCTCTCTAAATACTCTCTCAGTGATCTTATCAACTTCCATGGTTTTAATTACCATCCCTATGCAGATAGATTTCCAAATCTACATATTCATCTGTTGTCTCTTTCCTGAGCTCCAGTCTTTCATCACCAACTGCCAACTGGACATTTCCACTTGGATGTCCCATAGGATGCTGGAACTCAGCAATCCAAACCAGAACTCATTATCTTTCCCTTGAAACCCACTCCTCTTTCTAATTCTCTCTTTCTGTCAAAAGGACCACCATCCTTCTAGCCACCTAGGTTTGCAAACTTGGAGCCAGTCATTCTTGACTTTACTCTTCTCTCTCATCCCCAGTACAATCAGGTGCTGAGGCATACTAATTCTAGTTCCACTATATCTTTCACATCCATTCCCTTTTGTCCATTCATGTGGCGACCACCCTAGTTTGGGTCCTTATAACCTCTGGCCTGGATTATCAGAATGACTTCCTAATTGGACTTATTGCTTCCCGTCTCTCCCTTTTCCCTTCTCCAATCTACAGAGCCACCAAATTGATGTTCCTAAAGCACATCATCTACTCTTGCTCCAGAAACTTCGATGGCTCCTTTTCATCTTTTAGGATAAAGTACGAACTCCTCTGTTTGGCATTTAAAGTCTATGGTAATCTGGCTCCAGTCAATCTTTCCAGATGGAAAAATTTCACATTATTCATCCCCACTGTCCCCCACTCCAAAGTCTACATTCCAGCCATACTGGCTTCCTTGCTGTACTCCATACACAACATGCCATCTCTGGCTTATGAACAAGCTGTCAACAAGCCTGGGTGTTCTCCTGCTTCACCCCTACATCTTGTAAACCCTTGCTTTCTTCAAGGCTCAGATGAATGTGCTCTCTTTCTTGCTTTTTTCTCTTTGTATCCCCAGTGCTTTGAACATAGCATGCACTTAAAAAGTTGTTTTCATTCATTCATTCAAATGAAAATACTTATTTTCTATGTATTTTACATTTACTTATCTGTGCATATGTTTCCCTGGGTAGACTTTAAACTCCTTGAGGGCAGTTTTGATCCTTAGCGCCTAGCAAAATCCTTGACATACAGTAAGCACTTAATGAATGCTTATTGAATCTTAAAAGATAGAAAGCTGCTGTGATGGCCTCTCGGAACAATTCTAAAAGGCTCTGCTATGAGAGTGGAATGCAAGCTACTGCAAAATAAAGACAAATATAAGATGCCATACAATAAATACTAAGTGAATGGTAAAGCAAGTGCTACCAAGAGTTCACAGAAGGGAATCCCATCTGTCTGACCCCTTCCCCTCCCAGGTCTGCACTCACATGTCGACTCCTTAAGTCTTCATAAAAGACACAATGAAGCGAGAATCACAGTCCTGAGTAGTTCATCTGTCTAGTGAATTGGCCCCAGGCTGACAAGAGCAGGAGGAAAAACTAGAGAAGGGGATTTAGGAAGGTGGTGAAAGGATTTCTCTAAAGACCTCATGATTTTTATCCTTAAAGAGTGGCAACCCCTATCTGATTAACCACAGATCTGACCGTTAAATCCTTTTCAGTGGCAAGAAGATACACTGCATAACTAGACAATTCTGCATCTAAAGTAAATCCAAGACAAAATTTTAATAGGAACTAGGCCCAGAAAAAGCACTATGCAGGGTCAGCTTATGATTCCCAGATGAACATCTGACAGAAAACAGATCAAAAAAAGTCCCATTCTCCTGAACGTCCCTCCCTCATCACGATATTTTGTATAGCTAGCTAAGCTGGACCAAATGTATACATAGTCAACATGCTGCACAAAGAGATAAGATAAAACAATCCATTCTTATGATGGGAAAGTAAGTAGTACCAGTAATATTACTACTTATTTCATTTTGGAAAAATATACAAAACTGAAGAGTAAAGGCATATGTGTTCATTTTAGAGAATTGTTTTCCTATTTGGAGAGGAGTTCAGAGAGCACTTGTTCTCTTTCTCTCCTTGAAAGATGTTTTCAGATGGGCTCAGAAGTCCTATGCATATTTTTTTCCTCCTTCCCTCCTTCTCCCTTTCCCTTCCCTCTCCTATTTCTTGCCAAGTAGAGAGTAAGCTATTGCTGGCAGGCTCTGAGACCCTTTTGCTTCCTCTGCCTACTTAGGACTTCAAATACATAACAAGTATTGTCCAAAGTGACTGTAAGAAAGATGTATTTTTCTAAAGATGTATTTCCTTTTCTGTTAACAATTTTCTAGATATTTGTGAGCATCTTCCTCTCCCTCCCATGTATGTTTTGTTTAATTCTCTTCTGTGTATGCACTTTCTCTGACTATGGAATGAGTTACTGCTGGAAGCTAATGAAAGTAATGTTCTCAGGAAAAGTGGTTATTTGACTGAACTAATTTTGATTTTGATGAATAGAAATTCGATATTTGCCTACAAACTGAAATTTTTCACTAAGTGATCTATCAATCCATTTATCTAACATGTTTAATATATTTTCACTTTCATTTTCAAAGAAGGACCTATTTGAAAGTAAGTTGTTGTATACAATTTGCTAAAATGCACTAGTGAGAGCTCAAAGATCCAAGATTCCCTAGGAACATGAGGCTCATTGACAATGGAGAAAGTGGTACTTAAAGCTAGACTGTGAAGGAACAGTAGAATTTAGGTAAACAAAGAAAACATGCACTACGGCAGGAACATAAATATGTCATGTTTAGAGGACATGGAGAATGCCCATTAGTTTGGATGGAAAGTAGGAGTTCCCATAATGGATTTTGATAAGATAAAGTTAGAAAAGTAGGCAGGGGTGAGATTGGGAAGGATGTACTTGGTAGGTTAAAGACTTTGGATATTTTTCCTATAGGCTGCGTTAGAGATAGCCTGAAAGCAGGGTGCTCAGTTAGATTATTTCCATAGTAAAGATGTGAGATGATCAGGGTCTGGCTTGGGTGGTGGAATTGGAATTGGAAAAGGACAGAATTAACAAACTTTCCTGACTGATTGTATATAGGGGAGGAATCAAAAATAGCTACCACAACCACCTGGACAAAAGGAAAAACTAGATGAGGTAAGAAACAGTTCAGAAACCTGTAATGGTAGCAGGCTACTGTAATAATGGAGGGATTCAAGACCATTTCTGGGGCTATTCCTTTGCTCACAATAGATGACAAATTATTGACAAGCTTCTAAGATGATTTTGTTTTTCAAAAGAACAGGTGGAACTACTAGTTTGGGCCTAATTCTGACTAATAAGTGGCAAAAACAGAAATGATGAGAACTTTGGGAAAACAAGCCCATTCCATCCTATGAATCTGTGATAGGTAAGGAGAGAAAAGCCAGGTACTGATGCACATCTAGATTTTGAGAAAATTGAGTTTTACATAATTAGATATAGGGTAGGTTAATATTCTAGAGAGGAAGTAAACTCATGAATGACCTAAAGAATGAAGTTTTGACAACAAAAATTATTCTAGTGAAAGAGGAAACATCTGAGACATGGATGCACAGGATATTCATGGACCACCTTATATTTCAAAGGCATGTACAGAAGATGGAAGCAATGGCAGACATCTTAGAACAAATACAAGAATGACGATGTTAAGACAAATGTCAAAGTCCTGACAACAAAAAGATAAAAAGAAGGCACTTGAGTTACAGAAGTTGTGTAGCTACATTTTATGCATTGCAATTCATTTACTTGAGATTAAGAGTTTTAAAACAACGTTAGTTGTGTTGATATTGAATACTAAATTTACAATAAATCCTTTTGAAAATGAAAAAGAAAAAAGAATAGCTTCCATGTTTTGAGCCTTGGTGACCCTGACAAAAATAGAGAAGTCCAAAGGAAAATTTAGTTTTGAAGAATATATGTAATCTTGGTTTTAGATTTCTTTTACATATTGCAGAAACTCCTTTATAATACTAATGATTAGTACTATAGTAGTAGTGATTAGGATAAATGGTGATGCCAAAACCTATGTTCTAGAATTAACATCCTATAATACTTAGAGGTTAATTCTGCTATGTCGGAATTTAGTTTTATTTTTTAAGGTACATAAGCTGATCTGTCAAAATTCAACATCCATACAGTATAATGAAGTTATGCTCTATCATGTTTTAATTAGCTTAGAGGAAGCTTAAGAGAATCAAAGATATCAAAATTAAGTAAAAGAGAAATAAAAGCTTCCATTCTGAACTTTTAAGTAGCTCAGTGAATTAGGTCTTTTACACATAGCCCCAAAGTATATTTAATGTCTCACCTTCTTCATGAGCTTCATCATGGTCCACAAGTTGCTCTGTTGTTTCTAAATCTACAACTTTGCCCCATGGTCTTCTGGGAACATTTGAATTTCTTGGAAAAAATACTTCAGAAACTGCAAATTCTGAGGCCTTCTCAACCCTCTTTAAGTGAAAATAAAAAAAAAAATTAAGATGACAAGTATTTTGTTTAACAGAATTCCTGTTCTATATAAGAATCTGATTCTCTACTGATGACTAAAATGCTTTCACATTTAGTTTCTAAGAATTTCTAGTTTGTGAAAGTTACCTCCTAGAGTTGAACTGATTTACCCAAGAAAAAAAATCTTTGATCATTTTTGGTCAGCAACGTAAAACAAACTCTGGTATTTCACTTAATTTTATCCAGAGTCTATGTTCTTTTGTTTTCATGTGGTGAGATTTTTAAAAACTGTGGTAGTGCTCACTTAAGTACTATTTGTAGAACCTATGAAACCTGGACTTAAATACTGCTAACTTAATTCATAATATTAAGATTTACACAGAAATATTTTTTCAGGAAGGAAAAAAGAGAATTATATTCCAGGTGGCTACTTGTGAATAGCAACCAACATACTTTAACATATAATATTTTAGAGCTTTAAGTAACCCCAGAGTTTAACATCCTCATTTTATAAATGAAGAAACTGAGGCAGAATCAGCACTTAAACCAAGATGTTTTGCCTCCTAGGTTAGTACTCTTTCCACTAAACTGATATGCTTGATAACACTAGTTCTGGTGTCAGAGGAGCTAGATTCAAATCTTGCCTCCGATGCTTACTACCTGCCATTCTGAACTAGTCACTATATTTGCCTGAACCTTAATTTCCTCAGATGGCTCTAGATATGTGACCTATTATCCTAGGAATCTGTGACTCTAGAATGAGCTGGGTGGACAAATTCATAGTCTATCCTTCACTCTTCTATAACTCAAGAATACAAAAGGACTTAGCTTTCGAGGTTTCATTCAGAGGAAGTACTAAGATAGCACTTCATGCCTCTCATTATAAATATTCTATAACACATCTACAGCAGGGGTAGGGAAGCTGCAGGATCGAGGCCTCTAGGTTCTCAAGTGCGGCCCTTTGACTGAATCCAAACTTCACAGAACAAATCCCCTCAATAAAAGGATTTGTTCTGTAAAACTTGGACTCAATCAGAAGGCCGCACCCAAGGACCCAGAAGGCCACATGGCTATAGGTTCTCCACCCCTGTTCTAGAGTGTATTATAGTTATATATTTATATTTTTAGGATCGCAACCCAGGTGTCATCCTTTACTCCTCTCTCTCATCCTCTATATCCAATTTGTTCAAGGCCTGTCAATTTTACCTTTGTAATTATTTCCAACATGCACTCCCTCCTTTCTTTTGACACTGGCATCACCTTGGGGCACACCCTCATCACCTCATGCCTGGACTATTACAATAGCCTTCTGTTTGGTCTCACTGACTCAGGTCTAGTCCAACTCGGCTCAACTGTCAAAGTGATCTTCCTAATTCAAAGGTATGACATATTGTTGTTGCTGAGTTGTTTCAGTTGTGTCTGACTCTTCGTGACCCTATTTTTGTTTTTTTGGCAAGGACACTAGAGTGGTTTGCCATTTCCTTCTCCAGTTCATTTTACAGATGAGGAATTGAAGCAAACAGACTTGCCCAGGGTCACACAGCTAGTAAGTGTCAGGGGCTAGATTTGAACTCAAGAAGATGAGTCTTCTTTATTCTTAAGCCCAGTGTTCTCTATCTATTGCATTACCTAGCCGCCTCATCATTTTCAGTCATGTCTGACTCTTCATAACCCCACTTGGAGTTTTCTTGGCAAAGATACTGGAGTGGTTTGCCATTTTGTTCTTCAGCTCATTTTATGTATGAGGAAACTGAGGCAAACACAGTGGAGTGATTTGCCCAGGGTCACACAGCTAGTAAGTATCTGAGGTACAATGCAAAAGTATGACATGCTACCCCACTATTCAATAAACTCCAGTGGCTTCCAATGATTATTTACAAGATCAAATACAAAATCATCTGTTTGACATTCAAAGTCCTTGATCCCCCTCCTACCCCATACCTAGACACACTCTGAGATCCAGTGACACTGGCCTCCTTGGTTTTCCTTTAACAAGATACCCCATTTCCCAACTCTGGGCATTTACACTGGCTATTCCTCATGCCTGAAATGCTCTATCTTCTCATCTCTGCCTTTTGGATTCCCTGGCTTCCTCCAAATCCTAACTAAAATCCCACCTTCTACAGGCAGTCTTTCTTTCTCTCCCTCAATGCTAGTACCTTCTTTCTGCTAATTATTTCCAATTTATCGTATCTATAGCTTGTTTGTATATATGTGTTTGCATGTGGTCTCCATTAGACTGCGAGCTCCGTGAGCAAGGACTATATTTTTTGCCTTTCTTTATATTCCCAGTACTTAGCACAGTGCCTGGCACATAGCAGGTGCTCAATAAATGTTTATTAACTAAGTAACATGTCTTTAAATGCATACCATGTCTTTTTCAAATTTTTATACTTTCTTATATTTAAACAAGTTATCAATGCTAAAAAAGGGATAAAAACAGAAGAAATTGCATAGAAACAGACTACAATAATTTCAAATAGAAGTTTAACCAATGTAAATCAACTGTCATGACAAGAAGACCAAAAAAGCATGACAAGTGCTCCTAGTAAGCAAACACAATTTACTTCCCAAGTATACAGATGTGGCATCCAAAGACAGCATTGGTTTAAAACATAAGTTAATTTATAAAATCAAACAGAGAAGAATGATAAAAGATTATGAGTAGTATCCACTCAAAACTGAGAGGAGAGTCAAGGGTTATTTTACAGAAAGCTTGGTGAGAGACTCAACTAAGAAAAGCCATCTTATGGACAATTAGGGATGAAAATAGGAGAACAACAAAGAAAAGGAAAAGGGTTTCTGCAAACTCTTTTTCCTATCAAGGACATTAGAGTAACCACAGTTGGACTCTGGCATCATAGTCCCAGGTGTGTTTATAAAATGGGAAATGATAAAAGAGATAAAGAGACCATAGACAGAAAACGCAGCTGGATTAGACCAAGTGTACATAAAGGAGGTAATACAATTATGAGGGCACTTAATAATTGATTCACAAGGGAGCTGAATAAAAATATACCAAAGTCATAGAAAAAAATCTTGGTCTTTACTAACGTTGGAAAAAAAAAACAATAACCAAGAAAACATCAGTGATTACTGATTCTCTATTCTACATAAAATTCTAATGAAAATCATCTGCATGTGCATTGAGTACATTCTTGATGAGGGTATTAATAAGGAGCAGGTAGGTTTTTACATATGATATTCCATAGTTAACCACATCTTTACCATCACACAACTGACTGAAAAATATGGAGAATAGGTTCTACTGTGCTTATTGTCAGATTACAAAAAAGTATTTGATATGTTGGAGAAAAACAATGCCCTGACAGGCTTTTTTTTTTCCAACAAGGTGTTCCCCATTCATACATCAAAATCATTCAATATTCCTTGACATATAAACTAGCAGAGATAACTTTGCTAGATGAAATTCAACAAATTTCTCCTAGAAACAAAGGCCTATTTTAAAAATACCAGTACTTTAGCAATGTTGAATTGCTTGCTACTAGTCATGAAATATGACAATCTTCAAAGAACTAAAAATTAGTATTGCTCAAAAGGAAATGGGGTTATAGATTCTTTGTGAGGATGAGCAGGCTAAAATACATAATAAATAAAAAAATATAAAAAAGAGCTGGTATAAAGCAGCTGTGTCAAAGTCAAATAGAAATGGCCACTAATCCATGCATCATTGGAAAGAATGTTAACATGAGATCACAGTGTTGCGTTTAAATATCATGTCTTTCCCACCAGATTGCAAATTTTGTGAAGGTACCACTAGTTACTACTGTAGCCTGCCACTGAGCTCAGCTTACTTGAATTTATTACCCAAAGAGGCATGGTCATGGTGGTAGATACCTTAGAGGAGAACTATCTTGGAGTTGATTTTTAAAGTGAACCTTCTGGAGTAGCCCCACTTATGATGCTGGCTAATACTTTACAAATCAGTGCTAAGCTCTTGCTGGTAGTGGCAATAACATGCAGTAAATCCCTTTAAAGATTTAAAGGACAGGGAAAAAATCCCAGAAAAAATGTGCAATTTAAAAAATAAAACAGGACATAAGTGAATTGTGGATATCAAGATGCCAATAAAACGTTCAGGGAGATTCCTTTGAATATCCATGAAAGCTTTAAAATATAACATAATCTAACTCCAAAACCTCTCTTCTAGCTAGTGTTGGCTTCTTAGGGTTGCTTTCCGTTCATCCTAAGTTTCTTACTTAAAAAAAAAAAAGATATTTTATTGTTATGAACTTGAGAAACACAAGTGTTTCCATAAACAAAGAACAATCAAAAAACAGAATTACATTTGAATTCATTTACCACATAAAAATTGTTAAAAAATGTTTTATCGATTTCCTTCATAAAAATGTTTTATTTTCTTCCTTCCTTCCTTCCCTCCTTCCCATTTTTCTTTTGTTGTTGTTGTTGCTGCAACTACTACTGCTACCATTTCATTCTTGCTAACTGTCTCCTGTCCCCAGGTTCACCTTTATGACAAACATCATCATAAAAAAAAAAAAGCCACACATTGACTAGGTCCAAAAATACGTTTTATTCTGAATTTCAAGTTCCCAACAAAGGTTTAGATGTAAGAACTTTATCAGAAATATCTGCTGAAGAGATTTCCCCCCATTTAACGGTTTCCCTTTAAGGGCACTGATTTTTTTTTTTTTTTTTGGTACAAAACATTTAAAAATCTATGTGATCACAATTGTCCATTTTACCTCTGTGGTCCTCTCTATTCCTTGTTCAGACAATAACACTTCCCCTTCCCATAAAGGTAAAAAGTATCTGAACTGAAACTATGCCCTAAAGGACCCACAACTTCACTATAACTATTGCAGATATCCTAGAACTAGTTCAAGAACTATCAAAGAACTATCAAGAACTATCCTGATCTCACTGGAAAGTTCATTCTATTATTTCTAGATAACAACAGAGCTATCTAATACCAGTTCTTGGTATTTTGCTTTGCTAATTTTTGATGCTATCTATCACACTGAAGAATAGGCCATTTATTCCAGTGCTTTTAACATAAAGTGGTGATGCATTTTTCAGAAGCTTTTAACATTTGTATTGATTTTGTTATTAATATGACCTATTATGTTTATAGTTTTTCTAAAATTAAACCAACCCAGTATTTCTGCTATAAACATAACGCAGTTATAATGTATAATTTTTAGTATGTAGTTGTAGCCTCTTTGCTAATATTTTATTCAATATATTTCTGTATCAATAGTCATTAGAGATATAGGACTATAGTTTTCTTTCCCTGCATTATTTTTCAATGATTTAGGTATCAGGATTGTATTTGTCTTATAGGAAGAGTTTAGTAGGATCTTCCCATCCCTATTTTTGCAAACAATTTGTGTAATACTGGAGTTAATTGTTCTTTGAATGTTTGATAGAGCTCATTTTAAAATCTGTCTGGTTCTGAAATTTTTTCTTCGAGAGTTCTTTTATGATTGGTTCAATTTATTTTCTTATTTATTTGTTTTTTCATTCATTTTAAATGCAACAGATTTTTTATTTGCAGTCACACATTTTACACAATCTGATATTAGGCTTGCAACATTTTGATATATATTCTTTATTTCTTCATCATGAAATCATGTTATTATCACATTGACTATTAAGCAGGTCTTTGATGAATAGTCCTTTTCTTCCAAGTCTAGTCTTGATTATAGATCATAGCTCAGGGGTGGGGAACCTGCGGCCTTGAGGCCACATAAGGCCTTCCAGGTCCTTGTGTGGAGCCTTTTGACTGAGTCCAAGTTTTACAGTACAAATGCTTTTATTAAGAGGATTTGTTCTGTGAAGTTTGGATTCAGTCAAAGGGCCACACTTGAGAACCTAGAGGGCCACATGTGGCCACAAAGCTGCAGGTTCCCCACTTCTGTCACAGCTTTTCTTTTTTCTTTTATTCATTCATTTATTTTTAGTTTTTAACATTTGCTTTTGTAAGACTTTTGAGTTCTAAACTACCCGCCCCCCCTCACCCCTCCCCAAGACAGCATGCAATCTGATATAGGCTATACATGTATGATCATATTAAACATATTTCCACATTAGTCATGTTGTGAAAGAAGAAGAAGAACAAAAGGGAAAACCATGAGAAAGAAAAAAACAAAAATCAACAAAAGAAAGAGAAAATAGTATGCTTTGATCTGACTCCATATTTCTTTCTCTGGATATAGATAGCATTTTCCATCATGAATCTTTTGAAATTGTCTTAGATCATTGCACTGCTCAGAAGAGCTATCAATTTGTTTTTTCTGCGATGGGGTTATTTAAATTTTCTATTTCTTGTTCTGTTAATCTGGCTATTTTATGCTTTTTAAACTATTCAACCACTCCACTTAAGTTTTTAGTTTTCTGGGAATATGATCGGGCAAAATAGTTTCCAATTTCATTTATTTCTTTGTTATTTTATTGAATTCTCTTAATTTTTCTTGACAATTTGTCACTTCAATTTCTTTTCAATTCGTCTTCTTTGATTTTTTAGAATTTCTATTTTTTATTCAGTTCAGATTTTTTGATTTGTTGTTTCTTCTAGTGTTTTAGACTTGCATTCCTAATTCATTAATCTGTTCTATCTTTTATTGATCAAAGGGTTTAGAAATATAAATTTCCCTCTGATGACTACTTTGTCTGCATCCCGAAAGTTTGGGTATGTTTTTGTCCTACTGTTACCATTTGCTTTGATGAAAATATAGTTCTTATTTATTTATTCTCTGATCTACATTTTTTTTTTAAGCAATTGGGATTAAGTGACTTGCCCAGGGTCGCACAGCTAGTAAGTGTTAAGTGTTTGGTCTGAGGCCGGATTTGAACTCAGGTCCTCCTGATTTCAGGGCTGGTACTCTATTCACTGTGCCACATAGCTGCCCCTACATATTCGTTAAGATTGGATTACTTAGTCCCCCTGTAAGTTTGAACCTTTTTTCAAATGCTCTTTATTCATCATAACTTTGTGTTTTTAATTAATACATGGTGTGCTTAATATCTGTTTTTTCTGCATTTATGAGGTTTTTATGCTCTAGTACAAGGCATTTCTTAAATGCCTTGCACATGTGAGAAACATGTGTTTCCTTTTCTTGTGCATTCTCATTCATTAATCATCTGAGATCTATCATATCTAAGTTTTCTAAAATTCTTTTTCAAATTCTTTTTTATTGTTCATCTTTTTGTTAGAGTTATCTAAGTTTGAAAGGGGTACATTGAGGTTTCCAACTATTATAGTTTTGCTATGGATTTCTCCCTGTAATTTGATTTACTTTTAATTTAAATATTTAGATCCTATGCCATTTGGCACATATATTTAAGTATTAATATTACTTCACAATCTATAGTACTTTAAGCATAATGTAGTTTCCTATTTATCTCTTTTGACCACATCTGCTTTACTGTTATCTTGCTTGAGATAATGAATGCTACTTCTGCTTTTTTGAATCTGCTAAATATAATAAAATTCTGGTGTAGTCTTTCTTTTTAATTCAATGTAAATATTTGTTTCAAGTGTTCTTTATAAAAAAATTGTTGGATTGTTTTCTAATCAATTTTCCTACTCTTCAGTTTTATGGATGAGTTCATCTTATTCAGGTTCACAATTATTGGAATACACAAGAGGAAAAAAAATGTGTATTTCTTTTCATTATATCCACTGATACTTTTTATTCTTTTACTGCCAAATCCCTCTTTACAAAAGAGTAGACAGAGAAGGAGAAAAAATCTAATACTTGTAATTTAAAATTGCTCTTCCCCTCTTTACTGAGCCAGATCCTAAGATCTAGCCCACTTTCTTTCTCTCTTTTTAATCCTATCTTTATGACCTACCTTCCAAAATTGAACTTTGTTTTGCCTAAGACTAATCCCTCCTTGATTCAGCCCCCATTCTTAGACCCCATCTGTTTTCCCTGTCTCCACCTCTTTCCCTAAAATGTATTTCTACACTAACTCTGTGTGTTCAATCCTCATTTGTTTCAGATAAGTGTAAGATTCATGGCCTGCTCTCTCCACTCTTTCTTACATGTCAGTGTACACTTCTCATGCACATCAGTTAGGAGAAATAGTAAGCTCCTCCTTTTTTTTTTCATTTTTTCCTTACTGTATTTTTTTCTTCTCTTAAAACCAACAAAACCAAACCATACCTAGGTCTTGTCTTCCTTAATTTCCTTGAAGACAGTGGAATACTGAAGGGACTATTGTTTCTTCTTCCCCTATTAAATGGAAGAATCTCTTCATCTTTAGCTCCTTCCAATTATTCACATTTACCTTTATACGTTTCTCTCTTTCTCTCTCATTTCAAAGTTTCTACTAAGTGCTGATCTCAGAAATGCTTGCAAGTCCTCTATTCCATTAAAGATCCTTTTATCCTCAGTTTTTCAGGGTAAGTTATTCTTGGTTGAAGCCTTGATCTTTTGTGTTTTTTCAGAACCTATCATTCCATTATTTTCTGTTACCGAGTACAGTTGCTGCCAAGTCTTGTGCAATCCTGACTATGGTTCCTTAGTATTTGAACTTTCTTTCTGGCTGCTTGTAGTATTTTATCTTCTTTGTGATGGAAGCTCTGGGTTTTGGCTATGACCTTCTTGAGTATTTGCAATTTGAGATTTCTTTCAGGAGATGACTGGTGGATTCCTTCTATTTTCACTTTGCTTTCTAGTATTAATACATCTGGACAGTTTTCTTTTCTGATTTTTTGAAATATAATGTCCAGATTTTTTGTTTGGTCATGGTTCTCAGTAAGTCTGATGATTATTAAATGATCTCTTTTCAATCTGTTTTCCATGTTGGTAGCTTTTGATAGCAGATATATAGCATATTTTCTTCTTTTTTTTTTCCAATCTTTTGCTTTTGTTCTAATATTTCTCGCTGCTTCATTAAGTCATTAAGTTGTCTGCCCCATTCTATTTTTCAGCCTGTCCAACATATGGGTCACTTTCTACCTTTTAAACTATTCTAAACTGTATATTTTCTATTTTTCCTTCTCCAAAGGTCTTATTTCAATCTTAATTTCATTTTTCATTTCTTCCCATTACTTTAGTAGTTCTTGTGGCCATTTTTTTCTCTGAAGCTTTGTTTATACTTTCTGTTCTCTTATTCTGGGTTTACCTCTTGGGTTTCTCTTAACCTATACTATTTCTTCATTATGTTTGGAGTTATCTTCTATGTATTCCTCTTTCTAACAATAGTTCCAAAATCAAGACTTTGTGCCAAGGTCTGGATGTGCCCCCTCTCAAACTCTGGATGAATTAGGTAGTATCTTTTTGGTCTTATTCCTTCTGTAGTCTGGATACCACCATTGATACCATTCTGAATGGGGTGGCTGAACTATGCACCAGGTTTTGCCTCAGTCTTTAGCTTCTGTCTCAGTCTCCTGGTGGTCCACTGTGGATATTATCCATCTGTTTCCTTCTCCTCGCACATTCCCAATCAGGAGCTTGTCCCATCTTATACAGTGGACCTGGTAGGCCCTATTCAGATGGAGACTGTGCAGTTCTAGGCCTAGTTCTAGTTTTGCTCTGAGGAGAGCAAAACTGTATTGTTTCCCTGTGCAATGACCTATTGGGGCTGGCTCTGCTCTGACAGACCAGGACTAAGGTCCTCCTTATTTCAACCAACTAACAAGCACTTATTATCACTGTGTGCTAATCCCTACACTAAGTACTAGGGATACAAAAATAAGAAAAATTATTAAGAAGGTCCCTAAAAGAGCTTACAAATAAGTGAGGGAGACAACATGTAAATAAATAAGTACATACGAGATAAATATACAGTGTAAAGAAGGTTACCAGAACTCAAACTGGGTTTCACCCACCATTCCCCCACTCAGACTCCTCCCTCCTGAACCCTACCCAAAGTGTCATCATTCATGGCACTTGCAGGTTTTAGACCTCTTAATGGAGCTCAAATTGGCTTCCCCAGAGCAACTTTCTCCAGTGTCCATTGAGTTGTACATTCCTGGACTGGACAAAGGAGTTTCCTGCTGTTTCTTTTTAGTTTTCTCAATCACTGTTTTGTCTGGTACTCTTTAATGATATTTGTTGAGGTATATGTAGAGGAGCTTTCACATTACCATCTTAACTGCAACAACCTAATAACTTTTATGAGAAGGCAGAGAATAATAAAAAAGTGTACTTTACCAAGAAGACAACATAAGTTATCAAATGTAGACACCAAGAAATAAGAATAACATGTAACCCAGGGAACCACTAATGGAACTCTAGTTTGAAACCTATTTTATTTATTTATTTTTCAATCCCAATTTTGAAATGTCCTTACCTTTGTCCAGTACTCCAAATTCTCAGAGTCAAAATCATGCTGCAAATAATATATTCAAAATATTAATATACAGATATTTCATTTTAAATTCACTTCACAATTTCAAATTGTCTTCCCAAAGTGAGTATAATAAAAGGTCTTTCATTTTCTTCCCCAAATCATCAAAAAGATCAATAAAAGATTATTGTTATAACAGTGAATAATGGATTGAGGGTAGAAACTATCACATTTTGGTTTTTGTATCCCCCACAACCTAGTATAGTTGCCTGGCATATAGTAGGTGGGCACTTAACAAATGCTTATTGATTGCAACACTGCATACAAATATTATAGGGAAACTTTAGAATGACATTCTCTTTTAAAATTTGGTCTGTTTGTTATCTTTAGTGTCTCTCAATTTCTGATTCAGCTACCCGGGGTGGGAAACCTGTGGCCTTGAGGCTACTTGTGGCCCTCCAGGTCTTCAAGTGCAGCCCTCTGACTGAACTCAAACTTCACAGAACAAATCCTTTTATTAAGGGGACTTGTTTTGTGAAGTTTGGATTCAGCACTTGAGGACCTGGAGGGCCACGTGTGGCCTTGAGGCTGCGGGTTCCCCACACCTGACCCAAATGCTGGATTGAGGGAAGTAGAACGCTATACCAACAGTAAAGAATAAATCTGGGCTCTCCAGAGAACCACCTTAAAAGGTTACAAATAATAGCACATAAAATCTAAAGGATAAAATTTGCTGGGATACGAAACAGAAGGATCAATTTTCTTGCTTCAATACTGCTACGTTGGACTTCAAGATGCTGAACAAAAGTAACTTCTTTGTGCTTGTATTTTGTTTCCTGAGAACTAAGAGTAGAGAATTAAACCAACGGAGGTTTTGTTTTGTTTTTGCAAAATATAGAAAACTAAGGCAGAAATCAAGTAATTAAAGTTGAGCATCTATTATGCTGAAACTACAACTGACGCTACCCAGAACAAATCCTTTCCTACATAACTCCCTTCATATTTATGAGAAATGTAGAATTACCTCTAATGGTTAACAAAAAGAAGCATTTGCTTTGCTTATGATACAGCTGGGTTGGTTAGTGAATAAGATGAAACTACTTAAGCCAGCAATATTACTGATACACAGATGTGAGAAAGATAGGTTTTTTTACTTCAAAGCACCTGAAAAATACCAAGCAATTTAGCTGCACTACTCAATCATTTTTCACTACATTCAAAGAAATAGCTAATCCTATTACAATTAAACTACATTATAAGGTATTCATGTTCTTCAGTTATCTTTTTATTCTCTAAGGACAAAGCGATGAGTTCTATTGAGACCCATTCTGGAGACTTAGGAGCTTTTCCCCAAACTGTTTAATCAATGTCTCTGTGCCTCCGTTGTATTTCAGAGTGAGGCCATACATGGGCAAGAAAGGCTACTATTCTCCTCATCTTATACTATGCAAAGCAAAGGCATCTATTTGCCTAGCTGACAGGCTATTCTTATACTCCAGTGAGAACTGACTCCTTTTTTATACTTCCTTTTCCATGTTTAAATATTCACTTTCCAATACTGGCAGAAATATTTTAAAACAGTAGAAGAGTATTTTACCTTGATTCTTTAAAATATTATTAACATGCCCACTGCATTGTCCAGATGGGTAATTTAATAATATGTAAGAATTATTGCCAGTGTATTATCACATGGCCAGCTGTCTTAAGAGATTAGTATTAATACATTGTGACTTTAGTTGAAAAATGTTGGAGAAAGTGTTACATGGGTCTTCAAGTTGAAAGTTAAGAAACTTCACTCTCTTATTACTTTGACTTGTTTTTATAATTGCTCAAAGTCTGGTGAGCTAAAAATATTTTGATAATACGCGGTTTTGTGCCTTGGAGTTTCTCCTGCTCTAAGATGAAGACAATATTAACCTTTTTCATCTTCCTCTGGATATTGGGAGAATCAGATAAAATAGATGTAAAATACGATTTAGAATTATTTAGTTTGTTGGCTTGGTTCCATATTTGAATCAAATGTTAATAAAGTATACTATCCATTGGGAATTTCTGAACATATTTTAGGTACTTCATGGATATGGTTTAAGACATTCATTTTATGTCAATACCCTAAACAAAAGTTGAGTAAGCATTATTATAAAGATAATTTTCCTTTGATTGGGTTCCCAATATTTGAAAAGTCAGGATCAGCTGGGAATAAAAGAACAAGTCAGTTCACACTTCTGGACCTCAGTTATCTGATTTGTAAAATGAGAAGATTGGACTAGATTATCTCTACAATCCCTTCCACTTCTAAATCTTACATGAGCTAGGAATGCCTCCAAAGAACACTGAAATGCATGGGGAAGTGATCTTCCTATTAGGGAGAGGGAAGTCCTGAAGATGAGACGGAAGATAAAGAATTTTCTTGAAAATAAATACTCTGATACTTCATTAAAAAAAAAAAACAGACTACTTTTACATGTAATTGGGAAAAATTTATGAAATAAATTAAAAAAAATTTTAAAATCAGACCCCCATGAAACATGCATAAAAGAACAAAAAACTGGAGTTTGTAACTGCAAGTCTCCCATTTTCTGTGCCCATTTTTCAAAAGGGCTATTCTGAATGGAGTAAAGCTTTTAGAATAATCTTTTAGAACAAAGTTTTCCACATCACTCAAGAACATTGAGACGAGCCCGAGCTCTTGGTTTTTTTGGGGGGGGGGAAGGAAACTCTTCCAAGACTGGGTGTGGCTGACTCTAGGGCTGTCACAGTTGGGGCCCCATTGGCCCTGGTGCCATCTTCAATTCATTTCAATAAACATTTATTAAGCGCCTGCCACGTACCAGGCACCACGCTAAGCACTAAGGATACAAAATTAGGCAAAAGACAGGTCCTGCCCTCAAGGAGCTTACAGTCTAATAGGGGAAACAAGGTGCAAACAAATATAGACAAAGCAAGCTGCATAAAAGCTAAACGGGAGATAATTGACAGAGGGAAGGCACAGGAATGAAGAAGCATTGGGGAAGGCTTCCTGGAGGAGGTGGGATTTCTGGGGGGAGGAGGTCAGTGGTCGGAGTGGAGGAGGGGGATGCTCCAGGCACAGGGGCAGGGCTGGGGCTGGAGCTGAAGGTGGGGCAGGGAGTGAGGACCAGGCGGGAGTTGGTGGGGGAACGGCCAGTCCCAGTGCCAACCTCCACCTTGAATAGGGCTCCAGGGACCCCAGGACTGTTTCTTGCAATCACCTTGGGATTCGGCTTCTTGGTGAACCGTTTCCAGCGATAAAGATCCGTCCTTTTCCCCGAAGAAGCCAGTTCCCGGGTTCCCACCGGCATCTTTCCGCCGGGTCCCCCACAGGAGAACTTATTTCCCAACCTCAGCCTGGGGATGCGGGCCGTAGTCGCATCTGCAGCGGCTGCGTGAGTTTTCAAAAGCAGCTGCTCCGGTGCACACTGGGAAGTGTAGTTCTTCGGTCTAGCAAAAAGGCTGCTTCTCAAGTGCAGCTGAACCACAATTCCCGGGAGGTTCAGCGCACAGGAAGAACGCGCCCGCACTGTTGCCTAGAGCAACACCCAAAACTCTGTTTCCATTATTGTCCACCCCACTCCGGGACCCGGGAACTTGCGTTAGCATTGCGTCGCGCGGTCTGATGACGAATTTCATTCCAATTGGCTGGGCTCGGAGGCGGGGCTAGGAGAGAATATCCTGCGACCCGGAACACGTGTGAGCGAGTCGGTAAACGTGGGGACTGGCGGGAGAAGGGTTTTGGGAGCATCGAGAGGGTAGAACTTTCTCCGGCTTGAGGTGGGCAAACTCGCTTGCGGGCTGCCGGTACAAATGCTGCAGGAGCTGTGGCCGCCCCTCTTTTGTCACCTTATACAGTTCTCTTTTTCCTAGACCCCACTCAGGTCATCTTTTCCAGTCCCACGGTGTTGCTGTGAGCAGGGGACTGGGCACTCACGAGACCTTCTAGTCCAGGGGTTGGTTTCGTCCCTGGAAGCTTGGCATCGAAGATGCCCTGGTGGGGATCTTAGCGATGATCGTGGAGCTGCAGTAAATTGTACATGGCTACAGTCGTATTGCACAGTGTACAATCAGTGTAGTAATTTTACAGATGAGGAAACTGACCGGTGAGTGAATTTCAGGGCGTTGCTAGAGCCCGGGATTTGAACTCCCGGCTTCCAATTCCGGGGTTAGGGCTCTTTGCGCTCCTCCTCCCAGCCACACTCAGTGGTGTTTCCAGATCCTGCCCCGCACCGGAGGGATGTTTCTCTGTGTGCTTTTCACCTTGATGGCATTGCCTGAGGTTTGGAGACAGTCAGATTGCTCCTGGGGCCCTGGCTTCCAAATTAAAATCTGATGTAGAATAGGAAGAGTTTGATTGAGGGAATTTGGAACTCATGTGGAAGAGGTGTGTTGATAGTGTGACCCTGGATTAAATGTGAGGTTAGCCCCAATGCTGGGGGCCTTTATCAATTATAAGTACCTCCTTGGTAAGTAGTTGAAAATGTAGTTTATCCGTTGTGAGTGAAGGCCGAGTAGACTAGAGACCCCTTTTTAACTACGTAAATATAGCGCTTCGTCCCCCTCCTCCCCGCCCCCCCGTGTAAATGTAAATATGGAACAACTCTGGCACAAGCACAGTAATACCCATGCAACCCTGATAACAAGTCCATAGGCTCAGACTGTGGAATCACTTACCTTAAAATTCCTAGTGATTTTTAATAATAAATTTAATAATATTCTTGAATCTATTTTCATCCACATAGATGAAAATTAGCACAGGCATTTTAATGTTAATATATACATGATAAACAATGACTTTTTTACTTTTAAAGTTTTCTTTTTGGTGCTATCTAGAGGGTTGCCATTTTATCTCTTTTCACTAGTAGTAATCTAGGCAGCAGTGTAAATAGACGGACAGAGTTGCAAAAAAAAAAGACAGTTTTTAAAAAGTGCTTTATATACCTTAATAAATAAGAGCTATCATTATTATTAGGAAGATTGAAGTATATTAGAAATCTTTGCCAAGTTCCATTTTGAGGAATATTTTTAATTTCTTGATGTCTTCATGAGTTTCCTTTTCAATGAACATAGATTTTAATTATGTTCTTAGAAAAGAACAGCAAAGAACATTTTTAAAATCACTTATCAGTTGATCAGTGAGTAAGGAGAATATAATTCTTGTTTCTGGATAAGGCAAAGTGCTGTATGTTGTTTTCTGAAAAATATTTTACTTCTGTTGTCATAATATGTTTTAACGATGTATTTATTTAGTGTTCCCAATAGTGGATTTATTAACATTACAACAAAACCAAAGTCAAACAGTGCTTTGTCTAGTTCATTACTTCCCAATTCCTTGCAAAATTCATTATTTCCTGATTTTTCTCACTAATCATTACCATTTTTTAAAAAATATTTCTACTCTTAAGCGATCACATCCTCCATAAGAAACCTTCCATTTACTCTACCATCCCCTCTATATAATCTTATATCTCTCTTTTCTCTGTTAAACTCCAAGGAGCATACATCTGCAGGTGCTGCTGCCAACTCCACCACCCATTGTCTCCTTAACCCTTCATTCTTACTTCTCATTCGAACTAATGTACTGAAACTGTTCTCTTCAATAACCTTCTTAGACCCTTAACCTTTTTGACTTTTCCAGAGCCTTTGACTGCTCTCTCCTCTCTTTAATTCTGTAAGACTTATCTCTCCTGAATCCTAACAATTTATCTGACCCATTCTTATTCATCTCGTTCACTTCCTGAGCATTAGTGTGGTGTTCCTCAAGGCCACTTGGGCTTTCACTTTTACTTTCCATAGAGGGAAGTGACTATTCCATCGTAAAAATGTTCTCTTTGTGATACCCCCATTTCCCCCCCCCAAAAAAAAGAAAGGAAAGTTTGACTTCGATATGTACCCTAGATTTGGAGAAAGCAGATCTCAAAGTGTTTAGAGAAAGGAAGGGAAGTAGTAAGTGTTTATATTGTGTTACTGTGTGCCAGGCACTGTGCTAAGCTGATCAGTGCAGGAAAAGTGCTATTATTATCATCTCCATTTTACAGTTGAGGAAATAGGTTAAATGACTTGCCCAGGGTCACCCACCTAGTAAGTGTCCTAGTCAGAATTTGAACTCAGGTCTTCTTGACTCCAAGCCCAGAGCTTTATTCCTTTTACCATCAGCTGCCTGAGAACAGCTCCTGTGGATTAGAATCCTACAAAGGATGTCAGCCTAGGAGAGATCATAGTTCTAGAGCTAGGAGAAGCCTCAGAGGCTGACTGGCCTAATGGTTGCAATCTCTATTCATTTCCAGTTTTAAAAAAAATCAGGACATTTGTCCTTCTGTGGTTCTGTAGCACGTTCCCTTTTCTCCATGATTTTTTTTTTATTTTCCGAATTTAATTTTATTATTTTTGCCAATTAACAAGCATTTATTTTCACTCCCTCTCATTTTCCCCATTGAACAATTAAAAAAAAATGAAATAGAAGGCCCTAATAACAAATATGCATAGTCAAACATAAATTTCCATAGTGGCCACATCCAAAAATATAGGTTTCATTTTGCATTTTAGCAGGAGATGAAGAATGTGCTTATCTTCAGTTCCCTGGAATCATGGTTTATCATTGCATTGATCAGAGTTCTAAAATCTTTCAGAGTTGTTTTTTTTTTATGATGTCATTATATAAATTGTTCTAGTTCTGTTCAGTTCACTCTGCATCAGTTCTTAGAGTTCTTCCCAGTTTCCTCTGAAATGTCCATTTTAGGGTTTCTTGTTGATACAATAATATTCCATTACATTCACATACCATAATTTGTTTAGACATTAGACATAGGTAGGCACTCCTGTAAGTTTCTAGTTTTTTTGCTGGTATAAAAAAGCTGTCATATTTTTATACATGTAGGTCATTTTCTTTTTTTCTTTAATCTTTTTTGTGGATATTTACCTTGCAGTGCTATATCTGAGTCAAAGAGTGTGTAGAGTTTGGTAACTTCTTGTGCATTGTTCCAAATTCTTTTTCCGAAAGGTTGGACCAATTCACAGGTTCGCCAAGAGGGCATTAATGTTCCTGTTTTCCCATAGCCCCTCCAACTTTTGTCATTTTTCTCTTTAGTCTTCTTTCCCAGTATGATTTCCATGATCCTTCACAAACAAACAGACAGACAAACAAACCGAAACCACAGTGGTTCAGCAGTTACACCTTGAAGTTCTTTCCGTAGTTCGTCTGTGTGTGATGACTTGGACTTGTCAGAGGCAGCCAGGAGCTCTTCCACTATTTCCTTATTTACATTAGTGTCCACCCCCTATTAGCCATTTTCTTTCTTTTCCAGTTCATTCTCTGCGGCAGAAAACACAAAATCAAAATAAATTGAGCAATTTCATTTTCTCATTAATCATTATCATTGCCCCATCTACTTCAAGTAGAAGGCCTGTCCCTTCTTTGATCCCCCTTTTTCCCCCTCAATAGACTAAAAAAATTTCTTTTTCAGTCCTTAGAATGTTTCAGTAGGCTCTACTCATTTTGAGCTTTGGCACTCCTGAAATTATTCTTAAGGGATTGTCAGTTCTATTGTATTCATTCTCCATTACTTACCCTTAAATCACTTAACCTCTCTGTGCTCTAGGTAATGCTTAAAGACTGTAAGTTGCAGAAAAGGTACTTATCTGCGTTGGTAGAAAGAATTTCCTCACCCGGGAGTTCCTTGTACCAGTGGAATCACAGGTCTCCTTTCTAACTTATCCTTAAATTGCCTTTGCCTCCATCTTCTATACCTGTGTTTTAAAAATGTTTATTGATATATTCCCTGAATATCCACACAGATAATGCCCTTCTTCATTGTAATTGTTTCTGTTTGTATTTAGAATTTTAATTCTTAAAGGCTTACCATCCCATGGGAAACAGAATGGTTCAACAGAAAGAATGATGGTCCTAGAGTCAGAGAATCTGATTTTGAATTCTGATAATGCCTAGATCTCAGTTTCTTCACCTATAAAATCAGGGGTCTGTATTAGATTGGTTAATCAGGAGAATATGTGTGTATGTGTATATGTGTGTATGTATATATTTATATTTATTTGCATAGGTTTCCCAGAACATTTCATAAAGCTTTTCATGCTGTTCTTGTGGACAAAATAGAGAGATCTGTTGGCTCAAGATTAGTATAGTTAGGTTAATTTGGTGCTATTTAAATGGCCAAACCCAAACTGTAGTCATTAATAATTTGATGTCAGCTCCTGGATGTGTGCTGTTTAATCTTCTTATCAATGACATAGATATGCTTATCAGATTTGCAGATGACACAAAACTAGCAGGAATAGTTAATACATTGGAGAATAGAGTCAGGATGCCAAAAGATCTTGACGCACAAGAACACTGAGCTTACTCTAATATATGAAATTTAATAGGGATAAATGTGAAGTTTCATACTTGAGTTCAGAAAGTCAACTTCACCAATACAAGATGGTTAAGTATGGTTAGAAAGCAGTTTGTCTTTAAAAAGATCTGCAGGTTGGGGCAGCTAGGTGGTACAATGGATAAAGCATTGCTGAGAGAAATGATTATTTCTCTCTTACATTAATAACCAGTTATTGGATTTGGACCAAGGTTTTTCCCCTTTCTATCTCCTCATTCAGAAATCAACCCTTGTAGTCTATTCAGACGGCCTTCCCGACCTGGAAAAGATCTGATCAAAAGGTTAAGAAATTCTAGTTTAGGTGAATTGGTGGATTCTGGCCTGTCTTAGTGAAAGTGGATTCCCCTTTTTATGTAGATTGCCCTAGACTGGGGTGATCTGGGAAGAGATAAGTTTCATTGTCCAAGACTGAGTGGTCAATGTCCCAGAGACCCTCATTAGAATAAGCCCACCTGTCATTATAATACTCATTCTCTCATTATTAACCAATAAGAGTTGATTTTCACTCTCAGGACTACCAGCTCTTCCTAGGGCATATAAGTGTGGAGTGGGTTCCATTAGGGGTCTTTTGGTTTAGGAGAGACAGCCAAATTATCCTTTAATTATCTGCCAACCACAATTAATAAAATGATTAATTACCCAGAAACTATGTCTTTCGGACTTTTTATGTATAACACTGGCCCTGGACTCAGGAGGACCTGAATTCGATTCTGGTCTCAAGACACTTATTAGCTGTGTGACCTTGGGCAAGTTGCTTAATTCTGATTGCCTCCAACCCCACCTCCCCCCCCCCAAAACAAACAAACAAACAAACAACAAAACCTTGCAGGTTTTAGTTGGTCTTGAGTTCAGTGTGACTCAACAATGTAACATGGCGCCATAAAAGTGAGTATGTTTAGGACTAAGGAGGTGATGGTCTTTTTGTATTTCTGCCCCAGTGGAATTGTGTTGGTAATACTATGTTTCATTCTGGCTACCACATTTTAGGAAGGCCGTTGAAAAGCTGGAGTGTTATCTACAAGAGAGTTGGCTGGGCTAGGTGGTGCCTAAGCTCCCTCCCAATGCTTAGATTGCCTAGTTCTGTGACATTTCTATATCTAGCACCAGTCCTGTCCTTGGGCATTAGTCCTTTGTTTTTTTCTTCTGGCTGGATACTGATCTTCCACGTTGATGTCCAACAGGCCTCTCAGACTAAACATGTCCAAAACGGAATTCTTCATCTTTTGGCTATGGTTTGCCTTCATTATTCCCTCTTCCTAGTGCCTTGTATAAAATTTGTTGCTCAATCTTGTTGACTTTACCTGGATAGCATCTCTTTGATACGTTCTCTACTCTCCCCTCCAAGTGCCACCACCTTGTGCCAGGCCCTCAGCGTCCCGTACCTGGACTATTGTAATAATCCCCAACTTCTTTCTACCAACCTCCAGCTTGTTCTTTACAAATCTAAACAGGTAACTCTTCTATTCAGAAACCTTTAGTAATTTCTTACTGCAGATACAATAATCCCTTAATTTAGTCTTTTATAATCTAGGTCCAGCCTTTTCAGTTTTATTTATTTTATTTCAGTTTATTTTTCAGTTTGTATTTTCCCTCATACACTCTGTGATCTGTTCTCTTCTCCATTGCCTGTGTTCATTCATGCAGTCTGTCCTTCATTACTGGGATATACTTTGTCCTCACTTCTGCCTTGAAATCTTTCATGACTCAGTTCCACTGGTACCTTTTCCATGAAACCTTCTGTCTCCCTCCACCCCTTCTCTCTGACAAAACCCCCCAAAACCTTTGTCTTATTTTCCTAAGGCACTTTGTCCAAATTTCTCCTTTGCATTATACAAATTTGCATATGTTTCCTATTTCTCATTATTGCATTAGATTTCATAAGTTACTTTGAGGATCTTTTTTAAAATTTTCTTTTCTAGTACCTATGGGGTTAGTTTAGATGATTTTAAGGGCCTTTCTAGCTCTTATTTATGATTAATAATACTGAGCCAAATTAATGTTTCTTTGGGGGAGAGGAGTTAGGGGAACAAGCATTTATTAAGCACCTTTTATGTGCTAGGCATTATGCTAAGTACTTTACACATATTATTATTTTATTTGATTCTCACAACTCTATGAGGTAGATGCTATTATATTCCCCATTTTACAGTTGATGAAACTGAGGCAAACAGAGGCTAAGTGACTTGTCCAGGGTCAAACAGCTAAGTGTCAGAGGTATACATTTGAACTCAAATTTTCCTGATTTTAGGCGCAGTGCTCAACCCACTAAGTCACCCAGAGGATGGTTCTCTGTTACTTAAGATGGTTCCTTGAATGCAGTTTCAAAATATTTGCAAAACAAATTTTGTTTTAAAAAAGTCATGTTATAACCAAAAAAAAGCACTGTATGAATGCATGTTACGATGGGGCTTTTGTTGTGGTCTTTTGTGGATTCTTTCCAGACATACATTTGACATTATGAAAGGCATTATAATGTTCATTTACAGAGTAAGGATGACATTTCCAAGAAACTTTGAGGACTTTTTGTTATGCCACTCGAAATTCACATCAACAAATAATGTATTGGGAGTCCCCATACTGATACTTCTGTTCTTTTGCTTGGTCTTAGAACACATTCAGATTTCTGATTGTTCTTTTGCTTGGTCTTAGAACACATTCAGATTTCTGATTATCACCCTTTTTAATTGCCATATCATTTACATGTTTATTTTTTGCACTTTGGTCAAAATACAGTGTAGTTATGCCTTGCCAGCGAGAAAATCTGATATTTGTATAATAAGAAAAGTCTGGTCAAATTTACTTTTTTTTCTAAGCAGTTCACTCTTTGCTTCTGATTCATTGACCCCAGCATCCCTCCATATAAAATGCACAATCTATTTTTGCTGTACAATTTCATTATACAGTATTTTCCTATTACCTGTTTCCTATGGTAATGTGTTCCTCCAAGAAACAGAGGTGTTTAGCTGAATTGACATCGAATTCTGGAAAATTGTTTTTTTCATTTAATTGAGTAGTTGAGGTATGTTGCAAGGACATAATATAAGTAAACACTATTAGAAAGTGAAAGGATACCTTTGTAACATGTTCATTTACTTTCTTATTGCCTACCACCTTTTCTTCCTAATAACCTACATTTATTTTTGAAATATATTAGCAATCCCTTGGGCTGGTACTGCTTATTACCTTCATATGAATTTCATTAAGAACAGGCATCTCCTATTACTGTAGCCCATAGTCTGAAGTAAAAGATAAAATACGTGTATTTAGGTTAAGTAATGTAAAAATTTGCTTTACAACTATTTTACAAGATGAGGCAGCATTTTTAGGCTCTGTTGTAAGGAAAGAAGGGCTTTTTGACTCTGACCTTGATTGTCTAAAAGTTGCTACCAATAATATGTTGATTCTCAGGGTATCCTTCCATTCTCTTATTTAATTTTTTATTTTCAGTTCCACATTCTCTCCCTCCCTCGAGCCCTTCCTCCACCCACTGAGAAGGCAAGCAATACAATATCCATTAAACATGTGAAGTCATGCAAAACATATATCCTTCCATTCTCAAATATGACTGAGAATAGGATGTTCAAGGTACTCTTTTTTAATTAACCAGTGCCTTCTTTTGATTGCTTTGACCCACTTTGTCGTTTGAAGTACTTACTAACTTTAAAAAATACCATCTTTCAATTATTAAACTTTCATTTTTTTCCCCTTCTACCCCCTTCCACCCACCAAAAAAGAAATATAGAAGTACAGAAAATTGTATCACATAAGCACAGTTTTGCAAAACATATGAGGTGGTACTAATGTATGAATTTCTACCTCTAGAAATGAGACTGAGTGATAAATGAAGCCATCATTATTATTTTTGCTGTTGTTATTGTTTTCTGAAACTTAAGTGAAACCCCATTTGAGGAAATTCCTAAGTTAAAGAAACATTTGTATTAAGTATAGTTTGTTTTAATCCTTTTTCCCTTTAATATTAATACCTTTATTATACATACTTAAATATAGCCTCAGAGATGTTCATCAAAAGTGCAGAAGGTTTTCTCCCCCCCCCCCTTTTCCTCTATCTACAGCAGATTTGGCCCTCTCTCTCCTATGATAAAGTTGCTTTTTTCAAGGTCATTCTCAGGATGCTTATTACTCTTTAGCTGAGCACCCTATCTATCCTGAGATAACTGCTACTTCCCAATGCTGCTGACTGTTGACTACTATGTATTATCTTTAGATGAATTATGAGAAACAGACCATCAGAGATTTCTCCCCAGGTTAACGAATACTTAAATGTCTAAGTTTGTCAAAGGTCTCGTCAAGCCCGAATTGCCTGACAGACTGGTCCTGAGTGCTCCAAGGCTGTCCTGAGCTCAGACACTTGCCACCTGGACAGTTAGCTTTCTGAAATCTTCAAGGACATTTGGGGAGAGGGGAGATTGTGACCTGATAACAACTGAATCAACAGGGCTTTTGCTTTATGTAAATAGCAGCAACCCAATCTCAAAATGCAGGGCGAACTGTACTTGTCCTTCGACCCTCACCTAGATACTGATACTTGTATCAGAATGGAGAAGGCTGATGGAGGAACAGAAACATTACAGTCTAGAAGCACCCTGTGAGGGAGACTGGGAAGTGTTCATACTTCTTGTACTAATTTTTCATCTAAGATCTGGTTGGCTGTAATTTAGATCCTTCAGTAACTCCCACTGCAGTGTATGTATGTATGTATGTGTATATATATATGTGTGTGTGTGTATGTGTGTGCATGTATGTGTATATAGGTATGTATGTGTGTACATGTATGTTATATATACACACATATATATGAATTTTGATTTTATCTTTTAATGGTACAGAGCTAAAATTTACCACATAATTATTCATTTAGAAAACATCTGCTACTGAATCTTAGATAATGGGCAGGAGGGTGTATTTACTTCTTCTACTCTTGATACCCTTGAAATTAACCTCCGATGCCTAGGACATATGATGATAAGGATGGGAATGGTTTGTGGTAACTTGCCCACCCAGGGGTAAAAGACAAGCTGGATTTGGTAACAGGAATCCTTTTTCGGGCTCTTGATAGGCATATTAAATGCAGTCTTTTTCAAAAGCTTGTTACTAGAAAAATGGGCATGAGCAGGTAGAATTCTTTGGGAAATGACCAGGACAGAGTATATCAGGATTAGTGCTTCCCTTGCCTGTCTTAATTCAGCTTAAGGTTGAAATGGTGTTTTTGGCTGCCATATCACACTTTGGATTCATATTTATCTTCTAGTCCACTAAGACCTCCATATTTTTCACAGAAATTAGGATCTAGCCCTGATTTCCCTATCTTGTTCTTGTAAAATTGATTTTTTGAACCCAAAGTATAGAATTTTTTTTCTATATTTAGTACAGAAATTTCTCTCTATTAAATTTCATATTATTAGACTCAACCCATTAGTCTAGCCAGAATTTTTTTAGATTCTAATTCCGTTATCTGCCATTTCAATTGCATGTCATCTGCAAATATGTAGTTTTTGTATTACATGTATACTTTCGTCCAGGTTCATTTTCCTGGGAAATTTTCTTTGTGAGAATTTAAAAAAGAAAAAAATAGGACTGTTAGTTTCTCTACTAACAAGGTGAATAATATTAAACTTAAGATTTTATAGAACAGGGGCAGCTGGGTGGCGCAGTGGATAGAGCACTGACCCTGAAGTCAGGAGGACCTGAGTTCAAATCTAGCCTCAGACCAAATACTTGACACTTACTAGCTGTGTGACCCTGGGCACATCACTTAACCCCAATTGCCTAAAAAAAAAAAGATTTTATAGATCAGAGATCATAGATGTTGAACTAGAAGGGACCTTCAGTGGTTGTCTTATGCTAGATAAAAATGTTGGATAACATAGGATCAAGGACAGGTTCCTTAGGATACTCTATCAGCAATCCCCCCTTCAAGTTTATATAAAGCTATTGATGATTGTTCTTTGCTTCTGATTTTTTTATCCAATTCTGAATCCACCTGTCCTCTAGTCCACAACTTGTCATCTTGCCTATGAGGATAACAAAAAAGCTTTGGCCAAATATTTTGCCAAAGTCTAAGTCAGTGATCTGATTGACCAGAATCTATGTCTGAACAACAGTCCCACTTGTTGCCACCTTAAAGAATCAGTGCCACGTATTTAATAGATTCCTCAGAATTCAATTAGTATATGTATTGTTTTTTTTCTTCCCACTGCTTTTTTTTTTTTTTTTTTTTTTTTTTTTTTAGTTTTTGGTTAGGCAATCGGGAATAAGTGACTTGCCCAGACTCATATACCTGGTGTCAAGTGTCTGAGGCTGGATTTGAACTCAGGTCCTCCTGACTCCAAAGCTGGAGCGCTATCCACTGTGCCACCTAGCTGCCCCTCCTCCTGCTTTTAATGTTCTGGAGCACAGGTTTTTAAAAGCAAAAGTTTTTCCACAAATGGGCTCAGACCTTCGTAAGCACAATTTTTATTACTTGCAATCTAATTGTCTGTACTGAGCCAATAAATATAAAAGAAACATCCTCTAAGAAAACATACTGTGTCAATGTGTTCTGTTAGTAAACTAGTTCAATTCAGCAAGCATTTATTAAGTAGTTAATATGTGCAAGGCAGTGTCCTGAATGCTGAAGATCCACCAGCAAAACCAAAAATGATTCCCTCCCTGTGGAGCTGAGTGATTTTTCTTCCTTGCATCTCATTAGAACACCATTTTTTTCTTTGATTTTATATTTTTCCACAACTTTTAGGGACATCAACATCCTTGCTTTATCTTAACTGATTTCACTTTTGATAAAATTTCAATTTTGATTTAAGTTTTTCACTTTATAGTAGCATATAGTATTATATAGTAAATAGTATATACTGGGTAGTAGTATATAGTATTTCATATATTTTATAGTTATTCTATTAAGTTAAAACAACCCTAACTTCCCCATTGCTGTATATTTCATTGGCTCTATTATTTATGGCTACTTCTCTTTGGTTACTTGAAACGAGTTTTCTAGTTTTAGTTGGAAGAAAATGAGCAGACTCATTTACTTTATACTGTGTATATTGATTACACAGAATGACCAACATAAATTCTCTTATTCAGCCAAAAAGAGAAAGCTAAGTTTTAAAAATTTCCAAGAGTATATTGGGCATTAGGTTTAAATGCTCTTAATCTTTAAGGGAATAAAGTTCACTTTCCTGGGGAATTTTCTTTGTGAGAATTATTAAAAAAAAAAGAAAGAAAAAAGGAGTATGAGTTGGAGCCTCCCAGTTTTCTGAGTTAGTTTCTCCACTAACACGGTGAATATTATTAAACTTAAGATTTTATAGAATCTGAGGTAAAAGATTTTGAACTAGAAGGGACTGTCAGAGATAGTCTGGTACAACCTCTTCATCTTACAGATGAGGATTTCATTGGAAAAAACTGCGGGGGGTGTGGTACTTAAATGAATCCATAAGGGTTATTTGAAGAACTGATGACATGTGGAAATAGCTTACCATGCCTTTGTAGAAAAACTCAGGCTACATTTAAAATTATATCCCAGTCGACACCAGAGGAACTGGTTTAAATAGGAAAATGGTTGGTTTGTTTTTTTCCTACTCTTGATCTGCAAGCTAGTATAGGCCAGAAACGTGTCAAATAAATGACTGAACTATGTTGGGAATCGCTGGAGTTTACTAGTAGAAGACAGAAACTATCACCTTGAAGTCCTGAATGTGAACTTGAACTGCCAATGGAAGAAAAAAAAATTGAGCTCTTAACAGTGTGGTCAAACAGCAGGGACACTATTCCCTTTTCTCATCAGCTATTAGTTTTCAGAGACTTTGTGTGATCCTAAGAAAATTTCAACAGATTTGTGTGATTTTTAAAAAAATTCCTACTTTTTCATTTGTTTCATTTTAATTTGTACCAAAAAATACCAGTGTAGCTATTTTGTGGATTAAGGACGGTCTGAAAACTGAGAGAACATGGACTTGAGTTCTGGGTTTGCCATTGAGTTATTTGTGACCTTGAGGGAAGGCATTTCAAGTCTAATTCCTCTAGTTTCCTTTAATGATAATAGCTAGCATTTATCTAGTCTTAAAGGTTTGCAAAGTGCTTTACATATGGTATTTCATTTCATCCTCACAACAGCTCTGTGGGGGAGGTGCTATTATTCCTTTTTCTTTTTTTTTTTTTTGTGAGGCAGTTGGGGTTAAGTGACTTGCCCAGGGTCACACAGCTAGTAAGTGTTATATATCTGAGGCTAGATTTGAACTCAGGCCCTCCTTACTCCAAGGCTGGTACTATATGCACTGTGCCACCTAGCTGCTCCCCTATTTTTATAGGTGCAGAAAATGAGGTTGATAGAGTCTTTGCCCTGTTATAGTGTGTCTGAGGTAGGATTCAAACTCAGTTTTTCCTGATTCCAAGTCCACTGCTTTCTGTAACCTAGTTGATGCAAAATGGGTATAAAAATATTAATACCTGGGACCAATGGTAATACGGCATATATTGATTGCAAAATGTTTGGCTTTCATGTGTCATAGAATCCCTTCTAACAAGTGCTTTTTGTCTATCAGGAACCAGAGAATAACTTCAAGATGAAATTGAGTCTCTCCAAGGTGGCTCAGGGCTATCGGCTTGGAACATTAAATAACCTGGGAAGGAAAGGGGACCGCACCATGGAGTTTCCAGGTTGCCTGCTGTACACCAGAACTGGGTCGGCTCCACATCTTACTCATGACACGTTGCAAGTCATCAGCAGGGTTCCTGTCATGACCCAACTCACCCTGTCTTCACTGTAAATATTGGGCCTCATTGTATCAGCTATTATCAGTAATAGAGGGTAATCATTACAGGCTGTTTGCTATCAAAGACCTGTGTTCTTTATGTAGACATGTACACATGAGATTTGTTTCAACAGATGTTTATGAAGGGTTTGCTGTGTGTGAACTGAGTTAGGTGCTGGGTATGCAACAACCCCTGCCATCGAAGGCATTACCTTCTATTAGAGGGATACAGCCTATATATAACATGATAATAACAGCCCGCATTTGTATAATGCTTTAAGGTTTGCAAAAGTTATTTACATAGGAGCAGTGATGTGGCACAGTGGTTAGAGCACTGACCCTGGAGTCAGGAGGGCCTGAGTTCACATCTGGCCTTAGACACTCGACACTTACTAGCTATGTGACCCTGGACAAGTCACTTAACCTCATTGCCTAGCCAAAAAAAAAGTTTACATATATTGTTTTATTTGATCTTTGCAACAACCCTGTGATTATTATTAGGTGCTATTAATAGAATTAGGTGCTATCATTGGCCTCTTTTTACAAATGAGAAAACTCAGCCTCAGAGAATTTAAGTGACTTGTTGAGGCTTACATAGGGAGGCAAGACTCAAACCCAGGTGTTCTTAACTCCAAATCCGGCATATTACATGCATGATTTGAAGAAAGAGATAGTACTAATAATTAGAGATTTGGGAAAACTTTGTAGAGGATGTGGCACCTAAATTGAACTTTGATAATAGATAAGGATTTTGAGAGGTAGAAATTTGAGGGAATGCATCCTAGAAATAATGGCCCCTCTTCCAAGATAAGGAGGTGGGGAGATAGAGTACAAAGTATAGGTATGAGCCAGAGTCAGCTAGAACAGAGGTGCTGGCAAAACTCCCCTAATTCAGCCAGTATAATTGGGAAATGTTAAGCAAAATAAATAAAAATAAAATTTGTTGCTGTTCAGTAGTTTCAGTTGTGTCCAACTCTTTGTGACCCCATTTGGGGTTTTCTTGGCAAATATACTGGAGCAGTTTGCCATTCCCTTCCCCAGCTCCTTTTACAGTTGAGGAAAAGGAGGCAAACAGGATTAAAAAGTGACTTGCCCAGGGTCACACAGCTAGTAAGTATCTGAGGTCAAATTTGAACTCAGGTCTACCTGACTCCAGGCCTGGCACTCTATCCATTGTGCCACCGTACAACATAGACAAAGTTAGTTTGAGGTTTTTTAAGTCAATGTGCTGCCACCAGAACCCACTTCTATTTGAGTTTGACACCTCTGGACGAGAATGTAGTGTTAAGGATGACAGCAGGGTGGTACTGTGGAGAGTGTGCTGGGCCTGGCGTTAGGTAGAGCTAGGTTCATATTCAGCCTCCCACAAGACCTATGTGCCCTTGGGGTAAGTCACTTAAATCTCTGATTGCCTTGGTTTCCCCATGTGTAAAATGTGGATAGTACCTACTTCCCAGGGTGGTTGTGAGGATCCAGTGAGATAATATTTTTAAAGCATTTAACACAATGCCTGGCATATAGTAGGAACCATAAAAATATTGTTATTAAATATATGTTACAATAACATAACAGAATACCTAACAATACACAATATAATGTACAAATCAATATATATAATATATTATGGTATAAATATATTAGAATGACACATCCTACTATATATAATATGTGTAATATATATGTGATGTGCATAGTAATGACAACAATAATAATGATAATAACAATAGCTAGCATTTATATAGCACTTGCTGTGCTCCAGGCCCTGTGCTAAGCATTATGGTGATATGAAATACCTAGAAAGGTAGGCCAAATTGTGAAGAGTTTTAAGTCCTGGGCCAGGGAATTTGTATTTTATCCTGTAGGCAAGTAGGAAGGCACTAAATATTAACACTAATTAAGATGTCATAGAATTTTCACCTGGAGTACAAAAGTAGTTTCAAGATACTGAAACTGATCTAACAAGATATAATAGCATTATTACTTTGGTGATTCAAGGGAGGAGCGAGGAAGAATTATAAGCCCAAGGCAAGCAATAGACCTTTTCCCAAGTCAACAAGCATAGGCTGATTTGGAGCTTATCCACATTCCCTTGACAAGGTATAGGTCATGTCCTACTGCCCCTGAAGCAGGAAAAACTCCACTTGTACCAAGTTTGAGTCGTAAGAACTAAATCAGACTCTTCCCTGTTGATCCCATCTTAAGTTATTGTTTTAGGATAGGTCTGTAGCACCAAGAGAAAGATAATAAGGGCCAAGGCCTGAGCTGCACTGTACCCTCTGTTCCTCTACGTGCTGGCCTATAGAGAGCTGAAGAGCCAGCCTTAGAATTCCAGGTCTCTAACTTGCTTTTGAGATGCTTCAAACCAGAGCTCAGAGATGGTGCCCCCAGGAAGTTGAAAACAGCAGAGTAACGGCCACCACTCCCACTGCTAGAAGTTCTTTTCTGCCAATTATTGACCACAGAACTGAAAATTGTGTCACCACGTCTCTCTGCTTCACCGACGATTTTCTGCCCATTCTGTGTCATTTTCATCCTATTGCTTTTATACTCATTGAAGTGTTTGATGAATGATAAATATTTCTCTATTCTTGTATGAAATAACAATGATTTTTTAAGGGTGGGAGAAGAGAGAGAAGGAAACCCAACTATCCTAAAGCAAAAGGTCTTTTCTCATTTCTCATGTCTGTATTGAATATGTTGTTTTGGAGTTTTCATTCTCTGACTATAGCAAAACTGAGGCTTTAAATGGTGTTGAATTTTGTTGTTGAAAGACCAGTTTTGCTGTGATGTAATTTTGCATTTAAGTATGCCTTCTCTGCCTCATCAAAAACTTGGGCAGATTTTTCTCTAGCTGTTATGTCACCTGTGTTTTTCTTTTGGTTACAGGGCAGAACACTATGAAGTCTTGGAGGAATATAAGGAAGGAATTGGAAAATTTATAGGTAAAAATTGTATAATTAGTATGTGTCTTGTTGATATCCTAATTTTAGAGTTTGGTAATGCAGGGACAACTATTCATTTCTGAATGTGTTGTGATGTCTTAAATATTTTTTCCTTCTTTACAGGAATTTTTTGTACTGTTTGGGAATATGTCCCCTTCCATCCAGAAAAAAAAAAATAACAAGAGACAGTTATTGTCCTAGCTTACCTTCTGTAGGCCTCTTCTTGCATTAAAAATCCCTGCTCTGACAGGAAGGGAGCACTTAAGTGAGAAGTGTTTGAGGCACAGACACCTATGTGTTGCTGTTTGTTTCTCAGTCAGTTTTCTTCTTGTACCAAGAACTTATTTGCAACTAACAGGCTTTGTATTTCAGTGAAAGACTTTGTATGGTATGTTGTTTTTTTTTTTAAATCCCACCCCAACTTATGAACTAGCACCAATTTTTGTTATTTCTAATACATGAAATCATCAAACTTCTGTATTCTGCAACTGCCTTTGAGAAGTTTTTAAAAAAATTATTAAATTTTTTTAATTAAATTCAAGTTGAAAAAAATATAGCATAGTGACAGAGCTTTAGAGTTAATACTTCCCTATGTTCTTTCTAATTAATGAATTAGTTTTAAGTTGTTTAGTCATTTAAGAAGTAATATTTATTAAATTAATTTTATTTATTAAAATTTTTAAAATAAATTAAAATTTATTAAATAGGGCAGCTAGGTAGCGCAGTGGAAAGAGTGCTGGGCCTGGAGTCAGGAAGACTCATCTTCCTGAATTCAAATCTGGCCTCAGACAGACCCTGTGTGACCCTGGGCAAGTCACTTAACCCTGTTTGCCTCAGTTTCCTCATCAGTAAAATGAGAAGGAAAAGTCAAACCACTCCAGTATCTTTGCCAAGAAAATCCCAAATGGGGTCACAAAGAGTTGGGTACAACTGATGAACAACAACACATTTATTGAATAAATAATTTTTATTGAAATTTATTAAGTGAGCAATACTTATTAAAATGGAGAAACCTCTTTTCCCATAAGCGTTTGTTTATCTCATTATATCAACCCCTTTAATTTCTTAGGTTTCAATAAATACCACAGTTGGTGATAAATTATAAGTAATTATTTAAATCTTTATATTGTTTAGTAACTGTGTTAAAAAAAAAAACAAAGACTTAACATAATTACATACAGTATATCAACTGAGAAAGAACACAGCCAAAGTCACTTTTAATCATCATTTTAGCTGCTGACTTCTCCTGAATTCTAGAAACATATTACTACCCTTCAGTTTTCTTGGGATATGGATTAGAATCTTTTCTCAAGAATTGTCTTAATGTTCCTTTGTGAGATGAAGGTTAAATTCAGTTCTCTTTAGAAATAAGTTATCTTAGTCTTTTTTTTTTCTCCTATGTCTTCTCTTTAGCCATCTTTAGCCATTTAGGTATAGTCTCTTCAAAATGACAGATAAGCTCTTAGTCTCTTCACAGACTCCTTCTAGACTGACAGTTAAGCTGTCACTCGAAGTTTCCATTTTCTTTTAAAGCTACAGTAACACTTTTGATACAGAGACTTTTGAAGCTGTGTCACATTTGTATAAATTACATATAAGCACAGAATGGAAGATTATTTTCTAGAGTGTATTGCTAGAACTCTGAAGTTTATTTTCCTAATTATCCATGCATAAGGAAAGGAGTGCTATGGATAATCTAAAACCATCAATAAAGCAAAAAATAATAAATATGACTTCTGAAGACACTATACAGCAATTTTTTTTGATGAGATTTCTTCCTACTTACATTTTGCTTAGGCTAATTTTAAAATGAGTTTGTTTTTCTTGAACATGTAACTACATGAAAGAATAGGAAGGAGGCCCAGAAGTTTTCTCAGTGCTAGAGGGAAATGCATCTGTATATATATTTCTCTCTGTTTTATTCATGTGAATGGGGGAGAATAGTAGCTTAGATAATCTAGAAACTATTTGAAGAATCATAGGAGTTTCTAGTTAGAAGAGTCCTTAAAAGTTATCTGGTATAACCCCTCTCACTTTATAGATGAAGGTCAGATTTGCATAGCTCCTTAATGCAGAGCCATAATATGTCTCCTTACTCTCAAGTCTGGTGTTCTTTATAGAATTTTTCCTTTGTGTTCTATTCTGAGGTTGTTTTTTTGTCCTTATACTTGAACATGGGTGTTGCTAATGTCTGGGAAAATCATTACAAACAAAATAGTGAAGCCACAATATGAAGACCTGCCTCAGGTGGAGCTAAAAGGCTGAGCATCTGCCTTCCCCAGCTTGCTTCCCTCCTGAAACTCACTGACTTAATGCTGGGAATCGACAGATATCATCTTTCAAGCTGATGTACAGTTGGAGCTTAAAACAACTGACCAGATACAAGATTGCTGGTTCCTGCCTTCCTTAGGAAGGTAATTAAATACTCTGGCTTAAAGGGTCGTCTCCTCTGGCTCCTCTTGGTTTAGAGCAAACAAAGATCTTATTTTTGTCAGTAAAGCGAAGGTTAATAAGTTATTGAAAACAAGATGTCTAGAGTTGACTTAACAACTTAGAGCAGTGAAACTAAGATGGGAAAACTGTAAAGCTTTTTTTAAATGTTTTGTTGAAACAATTTTACTTTTTTTATTGGATAGTTTAGGAAATTTTTCATCCTAATTTTAGATTATTTAAAGTATCTTAAATAGGAATATCTTAGGTTTGGTGTTCTAAAATTGTTTTATCCCTCTAACTCAAGAATTCTTAACTTTTTTTGTATGTGTTGGACCCCTTTGGCAGTCTGGTGAAGTCCATGAACTCCTTCTGAGAATGATGTTTTTAAATTCATAAAATAAAATACATAGGATTACAAGGGGAGCAAACTTTATTGCCATTTGTTATCAAAATAGTAAAAAAAGACCCCAGAAACCTAAGATTACAGACAGACCCTAGGTTAAGAACCCCTGATGTAATGTAAAGATTACAATATCCCTGTGAGTAATTTTTCCCTTGAATATATGAGTGATGCACCCTTATATTAAATTCCATGTGTAGCCTAAGTGGGGTGATCCACCTTCCTGCTACTGGATCATTTTTCTTACTTATTCTCCTCTTGGGTTCATAGGTAATCAACATGCATGTTTTGTTGTTTCTTCATTAGTTAATAAAATTATAATGTCTTTCTAATTAATTAAACAATTAGTTTTAAGTTCTTTTCAGATTCAGCTCAAACAACACCTACATGAAGCCTTTCCCTCAACTGCCAATCCCTCTCTTTCAGACTTCCTTGTGTTTAACTACTTTGTATTTATTTGTATTCTTTTTTATATTTATTCTATGTAGCCTTCTCTGTGTACTTGTCTCCCCTGTTAGAATGTAAACTCCTTGAAAAAAGGGATTATTTCATTCATTTTATCACTAGCACCTACTGCAATGCCTGGTGCACAGCAGCTAATAAACATTTGCAGATTGATTGATTGAAAATTCTAGGTGTTGTGTGTCTGAATTTTACCACATTTTGATTTATTTCTAATTGATGAGATCTGAGTTGGTTTTTTTTTTCCTCCTTTACATTTATTAGTAGAAAATACTGTCTTTGCAACATGGTAAAATCATTGACCTAAAATCTTTCCGTTTCTTTTTTCTCGTTTGCATAGGCATGCCAGAATCGATGTTCTATTGTTCCCTCCATGATCCTGTAAACCCCTGCCCAGCAGGCTATGTAACTAACAAGGTATGTGCTCATAAGGACCCTGGGAAGCCTGCTTTGTACTGGGAAATCTAGACTACTATAGTCTTTAAGTACTAAAGTATTAGATGGCAAACAAACAACTGAATAAAGAATTAGACTTTTAGAAGCTCTGATCTATCTCTTCCACTTTTTAGAGCCCCCTGCTTTGTTGCTATGAATAAAGTAAGAGAAGATAGTTCATAGTAGGGAATGATAATGCTAACTGTGTACTGGGTGAGGTGGATAGGGTTGGTTGAAGTTCCCTGGCATTGGGTGGTAAATACATCTTAAACTTTTGCATTATGAGAAACCTTTTCTTGATAAGTATTATACAAGCTTTGGTTTCTTCCCTCTCCCGTGGTGTTGACCCCTCTGTCTTTTTAGTCCTGTGCTTTTCTTGTTCATGTGTTCCCATAAATCTGCCATGGGAGAACTACTGGATGCACAAAATTTGCCTGTAAGAGGTGCCTTTATCTGGCTAGCTGGGAAACTGGCTTCTGTGGCTACTGGAGGGTTCACTGGAATGGCCAGGTGTAAGTTTAGCTCCTCCAGAGAAATCTTTTTTTTCTCTTGAGCTTACATGCTTAATTGTCTGTGGATTTAGTAATCTCAAAAAATAGTAGGTAAAAAAAGCAGATTATGCCTTATACAACCATATACCGTGGAGCTGCATTTCCTGTGTTTAGTGGCTCTGGGACATTGTGAAAATACAAAAAATATTTCAATCAAAGGAGTTGTCACCCATTGAAATGGAGCTATACATCAGCAATGTGGTGAAGTGTTCCGTATCAACTTTTCTTATAGCCACACATTCAATATGCTGATAATAGCATCTGTTAAAAGTATATTGCATTTAATATTACCTAAGATTATCTAACACCAAATCATGTTTTTTTGGTTTGATGAATCTAGGATTTTTTTACTCCCTGTTCCACCAGTGAAAATCATGAGCTCTTCACCTCGCTCTTGTCTATCCTTGCCCTATTTTTGTATGTGTTATCCTTTAAATCCTGCATATGGGATGTGCCCAATGTGCTGCAGTCATTTCTATTATTCTTTTATTACTTGGAGGTATTAATACATCCCTTGGGATATTTGCGTATCTCGTTTCTTCTTTGTTCTACTTAACCAATTCTCCTCCTTTTGTGGTTGCAAGTGAAGGGAAGTAAGCAAGCATTATTAAATTCCTACTATTTGCTGGGCACTGTGCTAAATGCCCTTACAAATATTATCTCTTCTGATCCTCACAACAACCCTGGGAGGTAGGTGCTGTTATCATCCCTGTTTTATACTTGAGGAAACTGAGGCAGACAGAGGTGAAGTGACTTGCCCAAGGTCACATAGCTAATGAGTGTCTGAGGCTAGATTTGAACTCAGGCCTTCTTGATTCCAGGCGCAGTGTTCTATCCACTATACCACGAGGTGACTACCTCTCTAGTTTATGAGGAAAGTAAAAGTAGAGGAGGCAGCTCCTCTGCCCCATCTGTTCAGGAGACTGTATTGTCAATACCATCTCAAATATGAAGAAGATGTGAGTTCAGCATTACTTTGTAGTGTAATGAGATTTGTGCTTATGGCATTTGCTTCTTAGCCATCAGCTGTGCTCATTGATGTCTTTGTGCTTTCTTCCTGATAGTCTGTGTCTGTGTGGGGTGTTGGAGGGCGCCTAGAAATGACTGCAGCCAAGTTCATGTCAGTTCAGCAGGCCCTTCAGCCGGACTGGTTTCAGTGCCTGTCAGATGGGGAGGCTTTGTGTGGTGAAGTCTTCTCGGCCAAGAGAGCCAGAAAGTCTGTGGATCGGTCCCTGGCTTTCCTTGATGAGTGTCTAAAGCTCCAGGAACAGTCTGAGGTAAGACTAAATCCAGGCAGAGAACCCCATGGAGGGGGGTTGCTTACCTACTTCCCCATGGAAGAGTTTAGACATCAACTTATGATGTCTCATGTGGAAAAAAAAAAAGACACCACAGGAGATTGGCTGCTTTGCAATCATTTGCTGCCTCTGCAGCAAATTGTCAGGACTCATTCTTGGAGATAGGACGGCATCCAGTCTGCATAATCAGCTAATAAATTAACAAGTACTTGTAGGGCAGTTTAGTGGGAAAGCACTGAAATTGGAAGTCAGAGAACTGCATTGAAATTCTAACTCTGCCCCTTATCAGCTATGTGACCTTGGGTAAGTCTACTTAATTCTTCTACGCCTTGGTTTCTTCATTTGTAAAATGAGTCTAGATCATAGGTTCTGAACCTGGTCCATTGTCTATGGATTGAGTTCAAGGGTTCTCTAAACTTGGGTGGGAAACAAATTACGTTTATTTTACTAACCTTTGGTTTCCTTTGTATTCCTTTGTATTTTATTTTAGGCATTTAAAAATTTTATTCTGAGAAGGGGTCCATAGGCTTCAGCAGACTTCCAAAGGGTCCATGATACAAAACAGGTTAAGGGTCCCTGGTCTAGAGGATTCCCAAGGTTTCTTCTAGCTCTAAATATTTTAAACTTTCTGAGAACCATGCTAAGTATGAAGCAGGATATTACAAAGTATAAGATGCTCCTGATTTCAGTGAGCCTTATAGTCTAATTGGACAGACAAAATTTAATAGTTGTGAAACATTTAATTATTGGGAGGTGACACAGCGTAGTGAAAAGAACAAAGAGTATTCTAACTAGGCCTCTAATCTCCAGCTTTTCTGAATCTCATTTTCTTCGCTTTGAACATGAGGGGAATAGACAAGATAATCTCTATGGTGCCTTCTACTGCCTTAGCATGCTGTTATTCCAAGGCTCCAAAGACAACTCTCAAAGAGCTCCAGAACTGTTTCTGCTGGATGGTGAATTTGGACAGTTGCAGAGGGGAGGAAAAAGGGCCTTTCTTGTGGGGAGATGAGCAGGACCAAAGACTTAGATGTCAGGATGAACATAGCTGCAGGTTTTCTTCTGTATCCCTGACCCCAGTCCCCAGTCATCCATGTTTTTCCTTCCATACATCATCCTAGGGCTGGTCCTTGGCCTGTCCCTTATCCCCATCTGTGACGTGCATCTATGGGAAATGTCCCATATACCAGGCACACGCACTGGGCAGGCCGGTATATGTGTTGTGCACCTCTGAAGGTAGGGCATTGTACCTGTTAATCCACTCCTAAATCCTTAGGGTGATTTTTAACCAGGACAGAAAAGATGCTGAAATGCCTCTCTATTCCTTCCAGGATCTAAAGTTGAATATTGATATCTCAGAAGAAATGGAGGGGCATGTGTGTGTTATCTGTTGTTCATTCTTTCTTTTTCTTCTTGGCCTTCCACTGCTTCCACCCTCCTTTCTCAACCCAGGTTCTTCGAAGTTGTGTGATGATTGGAGTAATTGAAGGTGGTGATATACTAGAGGAAAGGCTGAGATCAGCAAGGGAGACAGCAAAACGGCCTGTAGGTGGCTTCCTCCTGGATGGTTTTCATGGAGATGCCATGACAAAGGAGACTAGGTTGCAGCTTATATCAGCTGTCACAGCTGAGCTCCCAGAGGACAAACCGAGGTTAGTGTTAAATTACGGGTAAAGCTGGGAATGGGATGGAGCACATTGTGTATCATTGAAGAAAACTTTCACTTATTCAAAGGCCTCAGCTTATTACTTGGGTATTGTGTTTTCTTCCCTTTTTGGCTAACTTTGCTGTTTGAGGCAAAAGCTGGAATCAAGCCTGATGATTATGATGAAGTCTTATACAGAATGCAGGTATTTATGTGATGATTCCTGGCTTCCAACCCTCATAATATGAATTATGATAATCTAAAATCATAATCTAGGGGAAGCCAAGATGGTGGGTTAGAGGCAGCAACCCAGATAACCTCTCTCAACCTCTCCCTTTAACTTTAGATTTTTTTTTTCCCCAGTGAGGCAATCGGGGTTAAGTGACTTGCCCAGGGTCACACAGCTAGTACTTGTCAAGTGTTTGGTCTGAGGCTGGATTTGAACTCAGGTCCTCCTGACTTCAGAGCTGGTGCTCTATCTACTGTGCCACGTAGCTCCCCCCCCCCTTTAACTTTAAAATAACACCTCGCTTCAAATTTTGAAGTGGCAGAGCCAGCAGAAAGTTCAGGGTGAGATTTTTTTTCTCAGACTAAAGAAATTTAGGTCAGCAGGAGAGCTTTGTAACACCCAGGTGGGCATCTGCCTGGAGAATATGCAGAGAGAGCACCAGCAGCGGCAACAGCTTGGGGAACTCTCAGCCCAGAGGCAATAAGGGGATCAGACACCTGGTCAGAAAGAGATTACAAGGGACCCACTGGGTACAGCTGGTACTGATTGGCATCTCTCTTGCTCATCCGCAGTTCTGGGCTGCAGTTCTAGGGCAGAGAGGAGCCCTGGTGGTTGGTCACAAGGGAGTGGGGGGGAGGAGTGGTCTCAGCTCCAAGGAAAAGAGCATTAGTGCTTGCAGCTGCAAGGGACCAGAGGCCCTTCCTGGGTAAAGAGTACAGACTAGGAGAGTAGTGACCATACCTCTCCCAGGATCACATCACCTTGGAAGCCCCCAAAACTTGCAGATTTCCAGAACTAGCTCCAAAAACCACAGCATGAAAAAGCTTGAAGCTTGGGACAGTGCCTCTCCATCCCCAGGTGAATAGAGCTCAACTTTAATATAAAGTTCAAAGTCAAGAAATAGACTGGAAAAATGAACAAACAACAACAAAAAAAACCCTTGACCATAAAAAAGTACTACAAGACAAGCTCAGAAGAAACCAGTAATATGAAAAATCTACAAACAAAGCCTCAAAGAAAAATGTTAATTAGACCCAAGCCCAACAACAATTCTTGGAAGAGTTAAAGAAAAAGATAACAGTGGTAGAGGAAAAATTGGGAAAAGAAATGAGAGTGATACAAGAAAATTATGAAAAGAAAATTAACAGCTTGGTAAGAGAGGCACGAAAAAAATACTAAAGAAAATAACACCTTAAAAAATAGAATTGGCCTAATGATAAAAGAGGCACAAAAATTCACCGAAGAAAAGAACTCCTTACTAAGCAAGAATTGGCCAAATGGAAAAAGAGGTATGAAATCTCACTGAAGAAAATAATTCTTTAAAAATTAGAATTGGGCAAGTGAAAGCTAATGACTCCATGAGACAATAAACAAAGTCAAAAGAATGGGGGAAAAAAATAGAATAAAATGTACACTATCTCATCAGAAATACAACTGATCCAGAAAATAAATCTAGGAGAAATATTTTAAGAATTTTTGAACTACCTTAAAGCCATGATCAAAGAAAGAGTCTAGACTTCATATCTCAAGAAATTATCAAGTAAAAACTGTCCCAATATTTTAGATCCAGAGGATAAAATAGAAATTGAAAGAATTCATTTATTACCTCCTGAAAGAGATCCCCAAATGAAAACTAGAAGGAATATTATAGCCAAATTTCAGAGTGCCTAGGTCAAAGAGAAAATACTTCAAGCAGCCAGAAAAAAACAATTCAGATATTGTGGAGCCATGTTTAGGATCACATAAGATTTAGTGGCTCGTACATTAAGTAGCTGAGGGCTTGGAATGTGATATTCTGAAAGGCAAAGAAGTTAGGATTACAACCAAGAATAACCTACCCGGCAAATTGAATATAATAATTCTTTGGGGGGGGGGGGGGAAGATGGATATTAAATGAAATAGAGGACTTTCAAACATTCCTGATGAAAAGATCAGAGATGAATAGAAAATTTGACATTTATACAGAAGACTCCAGGAAAGCATAAAGAGGTAAACATGAAAGAGTAATCAGTAAGGGATTAATAAAAATTAAATTGTTTATATTCCTATATGGCAAGATGATACATGTAACTCCTAAAAGAACTTTATCATTATTCGGGTAGCTAGAAAGTTTACATAGACAGAGGGCATGGATGTGAGTTGATTATGTTGGAATGATCTCTAAAAAAAATGAAGGGAGGAGAAAGGGAGATGCACTGGGAGAAGGGGGAAGGGAGAGGTAGAATGGGGGAAATTTCCCCACATAAAAAAGGTGTTCAAAGTAGAGTTTTTACAGTCAAGGAGAAAATGGAGGGTGGCAGGCAATGCTTGAACCTCACTCTCTTCAGAATTGGTTCAAAGAGGGAATAATATATATATATATATACACACTCAGTTGTGTATAGAAATATAATTTAATAGGGAAATAGGAGGGGAAGCGAATAAGAGAGGGGGGTTGGGCAGAATAATAAAAGGGACGGTAGATTAAAGGAGGCAGTATTAGGAGCAAAATAGACTTTTGAGGAAGGACAGGATAAAAGAGAAGAAGAAACAGAAGAAAAATGGGATGGAGGGAAATACACAATAATCATAACTGTGAATGTGAACGGGATGAGTTCACCCATAAAATGGAAGCAGATAGCAGAATGGATTAGAAACCAGAATCCAACAATATGTCATTTATAAGAGACACACTTTAAACAGAAAGACACAGAGTTAAAAATATGGGGCTAGGGGCAGCTTGGTGGCACAGTGGATAAAGCACCAGCCCTAGAGTCAAGAGGACCTGAGTTCAAATCCGGCCTCAGACACTTGACACTTGCTAGCTGTGTGAACCTGGGCAATTCACTTAACCCCAATTGCTTCACTAAAAAAAAAAGAGCAGAATCTAATATGCTTCAGCTGAAGTTTAAAAAGGCAGGGGTGGCTACCATGATCTCAGACAAAGTAAAAACACAAATATTCCTGATTGTGGCAGCTAGGTGGTGCAGTGGGTACGGCACCAACCCAGGAGTCAGGAGGACTTGAGTTCAAATGTGGCCTCAAACACTTACTAGCTGTGTGACCCTGGGCAAGTCACTTAACCCCAATTGCCTTAAAAAATAGATTAATAATTAATTATTAAAATCAGGGAAACTACATTATGCTAAAAGGTATCATAGACAAAAGTAATAACAAAAATTTTATAGCAAGTTTCTCTGATAAAGGCCTCATTTCTCAAATATATACTGAACATAGAACTGAATCAAATTTATAAAAATAAGAGCCATTCCCCAATTGATAAATGGTCAAAGGATATATACAAGCAGAAATCAAAGCTCTCTATAAGTCATATAAAAAAATGCTCTAAGTCACTATTAATTAGAGAAATGAAAATTAAAAAAAACTCTTGAGGTGTCACCCCATTTCTATCAAAAATGACAAATGCTAGAGGGAAGGAGGGAAAAATAGGGACACTAATCAACTGTTGGTAGGGTAGCGAACTGGTCCAATCAATCTGGTTTGGAGCTATGTCCAAAGGGCAATAAAACTGTAACTGCCCTTTGACCCAGCAGTACCACTACTAGGTCTGTATCCCAAAGAGATCAAAGAAAAAGGAAAAGGACCTTAAGTATAAAAATATTTATAGCAGCTCTTTTTTGTGGTGGCAAAGAATTAGAAATTGAGAAGATGTCCATTATTGGGGAATGGCTGAACAAGTTGTGGCATATGATTTTGATGGGGTACTATTGTGCTATGAGAAGCGGGTGGTTTCAGAAAAACTTAGCAAGACCTATATGAACTGAGAAGAACAGGGAGATCATTGTGCGTAGTAATAAGATGTTGTAATGAAGATCAGCTGTGAAATCCTTGGCTGCTCTAATTAATATAATGATCAGAGAATTCCGAAGGACTCATGGTGAAAAAATGCTATCTACCTCCAGAAAGAGAACTGATAAACTCTGAGTGCAAATTGAAGTATGATTTTCCCACTTTCTTTATTTCTTTTGCTATTTGGGGGGAATATGGCTACTATGGAAATATGTTTTACATGATTTCACATGTATAATTGATATCATATTGCTTACCTTCTCAGTGGATGGGTGAGAAAGTGAGAGGGAGGGAGAGAATTTGGAACTAAACATTTAAAAAGAAAAGAATGTTTAAAATAAACAATACATTTAAAAAACTTTAAAAAATTATAATGTAAATTTCTAATAGGCCTTCTTTTCCCAAAACACGTATGTTCTAAGTTGCCAAATATAATTCTACTATGTATATGTATAATTTATTTGAACTGCTTTCACATTTGTGCTTCAGAGCAACCTAATGAAAGTTAGTTTGTGCAAAGCATTGTTCTACTTACATTCAATCTGACAGTGTTCTAGCTTACTAGACATTGTTCTGGCTTGTGTTCTACTAGACAATGTAAGATTGCATAGATAAATAAACATTAGATAATTTGAGGCCAGAGAGAGCGCCAAATGGGAAAATGGGTGAGAAAGGATAAAGTATACTTGACTCTTCATTTCTTTATCTTCTTCCCACTTCTCAAGTTTCTATTCTTCCTTATGCCATGCCAAAATAGCCATTGGTATAGATTCAAAGTTATGTATACGTCAGAGTTACATTGCTGGCCTGTGATGGGGGTTCTTTAAAGAACGGTTTAAGTCATGGGAATAGAATCAGTTAAGAACGACTTAACTGTCTTAAAAGTTAAGCAAATATTGAACTTTGTTGTTTACTAAAGCAAAAGCCGCTGACATGGTTAGAGAAGTTGGTCCCTTTGTTTTCTTAGATGACAGGGGCTATTATTAGGGACTGGTGAACACAGAGCATCTGTTAGGATTCTTGAGCTGCTGAATGGTGCTGTTTGCACCATGATTTTTCACTTGCATGTTTTTCATTGATCTAATCTCTTTGCATATTTCATTTGCTTCTGTTTTTTCTGGCTTCCAAAGCCCTGATGAATTCTTACAATGGATGAGCCTATATTTGACAGAGGTTCAGTCCACAGGAATTCTGGTTAAAATTTAGTTGGTGTTGTCATGTTCTAGTTTTTAAAAACTTAATTGTGCAATTTTGAGATGGAATGCTTTGTCTTTTGTTTCCGTTTATTTACTGTCTCTCAACATGGGGAAGGCAGCAAGTGCTGCAAGTCTTGAGTCCTGTCTGGATTCTTGGATTTGTTCCATCAAATATCCGCTATGTCACTTGAAAGAAATTGCAGTCAGAGAAAAAACAAGTTGTGTCTTTATGTTCTGAAAGAATGTTAAACAACCTTTTTCTGAGCTTGGGTCAAACTTTCCCCTGACAAGACATTAAAAAAAGTAGCTGAGCATAGTGTTAAAAAAATGAAAACTAAAAAGAAAACCCAACAACAAACTGTTAAAAATGACAACCAGTACAAATCTTTCTCATCCTTTCTATTTGTTTTACTGACAAATCATTAACCATGTGAGGGCACTTTATGTGTCATCATGGAGCTCACTGTCGCCGATCAGTTTGCAGATGGAGGTTTTATAACTTGTTATGGTGCAGGGAAAATAAAGCCAATTGTGTTCTCAGTTCTGAAAGCAGAAGTGTAGTTCTGATTGCTAGAATTAATTTTGCAGATTTATGAGTTTTCAACCCATCAGTTGAGTACACCTGAAATACAGTTGATAAAATTCTGTTCCTGGACCAGTCAGTGCATAAAACATTTATAGGCTAAGAAGTCAGAATACAGGTTGTGAGTTAGTCAAGAAGAAAGATAAATATCTGTACTGTTCTGAATAGACAAAAGATAAGTTCACTCCAAGATTCTGTACCTTGCAGGTTTTGCTATTTTTCCTGTTCATTTACTATGATGAAATAGCTCTTTTGTAAGTATTTTCAGTGGTACCAAACCTAATGTAAGTGGATAGTTAGGTGGCACAGAGCACTATAATACTTTGACTTCTTAGAATCTAGAAGACTTGAGTTCAAATCCTGCCTCAGCCGTTTACTAGCTGTGTATGACCCTGGGCAAGTCATTATACATTTCTCAACCTCAATTTTTTCATCTGAAAAAAGGGGATAAAAATAGCACTTACTTCATAGGGATGTTGTATGGATCCAATGAGATATAAGTGCTTTATATTCTTTAAAGCACTCTATAATTATTAGTTATCATTATTATTATTGTTAGTGTCTTGTTTCTGAAAAAGAACATTCTGATTGAGTGGTTTTGTTTCTTACATTAAGTTCTTGAATTATTGTTTTTGTGATTTATTTTGTAGGCTTATCTGTGGTATTGGCCAGCCAGATGAAGTCCTGGAGTGTATTGAGGCAGGCGTGGATCTGTTTGAGAGTTTTTTCCCTTACCAAGTGACAGAACGGGGCTGTGCTTTGTCATTCAGCTTTGATTACCAGCCTAATCCTGAAGATACATGTGAGTCTCTTAAAGATGTTGTGAGTACATCATAGGAACTTTGTAGTTAAATTCACAGCCCTTGTTGTCCTCTATTGATGTTTTCTCAAAAAAGGGGAAAAGGTGTTGTTGGTGCACAGGCTGCAATAATTTCAAAAGTTTTGGTTTTTTTTTTGCAAATGCATTTTATGGATACTACAACATGAGATGAACAAATATCCCATGAAATGTTTTTGTTGCCTCAGTTTGCTTTGACTTTGCTTTAACTAGATGAGCAGAGAGTTAATTTTGTATTTAAATGATAGTACAGTTAAGTAGATTCAGAACTGCTTCAATGACCAGGACCTCTAAATACTTAATTGTTGTCAGTGAATTTAGAACTATGAACTTTTTTTTCCATAAATACTTTGATCAGTCAGTCAGCAAGCATTTACTAAGCACTTACTGTGTGTCAGACACTGTGCTAAGTGCTGAGAAGAAGCTGAAATGGGCATGGGATCTGGTGAGAAATGAAAGAAAGCTGGCCAGAATACCCTCCTTAAATAGAGGTTCTGGGAGAAGGCATCCAATCAGAGGACCAAGGGTATAAATTTCAGGGGTGAACTGGTCTTCTAGGATGGAGAGATTTCTGTGCCATGGTCTAGAATACAGACTGGTGAGAAATAAAGAGAAATTTGGATAACCATATTTCACTACAGTTGGTTTCCTTTTGTAATCCTAGTTTTTTATTTTACGCATTTAAGAACTTTATTCCAAGAAGGGGTACCCAGGCTTCACCAGATGGTCACAGGGGTCCATAGCACCAAGAAGGTTCAGAACCCTTGGGTTAGACCTTTTTTTTTTTAATTGAATTTTATTTTGGACTCAAACACCAGAACACAAATACAGAATAGAGAACAGAAAAAAAAAACATAAACTTAAATATTAGAACTTAATTACAAAGTAAGAAAAGAAAAAAAAAAGCATGTCATTATGCATAGCAGAACATAAGAGAGGATTCAAAATATGTAATGATAAATTTCCATTTCAAGAAAGCCTATATAATAAACACTGCACATTGTGTTCAAAGCTGTCCATCTTTTCTTTGCTTCCTTGTAAGTTTTCTTTTGTTCACTGCTGTATACTTTTTTTACTTTGTTTTCCCCCTTACCCACACCCCAGAAGGCTACAATTGAGTGCGGATATATTTCTCTGTGTGTGTGTGTGTGTGTGTATGTATATGTATATCTATCTATATACATTTTTTATATCTATATCTATATCTATATCTATATATCCTTTTCCAAACAAATTCTACGCCTGATCTTTGCTTTTATATTTGTGCACGTCTCTTGTTTCCTATCCCTCCTGACTCTTTTGCTTTACTTTTACTCGCTACCTTGGCCTTCTGTTACTTAGCCTACCCCTCTCCAAGGATCCCTCCCCTATCTTCCTGTTCACATAAATCTAAACACCATTCTATAGCCCCCTATAACCTATTCCCTCACCCTCCTCTCTAGAGATCCCTCCCTTGTCCTCTCCCCTCTCCCTATCGCCTTTCCGTTTTATTTCTTCTAAATTTAGAAGACTTTTATACTCTTCTAAATATATATGTGTTGTTCCCTCTTAAACCATTCCCAATGAAAGTAGGTTACCGGAACTACCAGCCCTTCTCCCTCATCTGATATTGATTCTTCCTCTTGCATCTCGTTTGTATAAAATAATTACTTTTTTTAGCTGTTCCTAAATGGTTTTACTTTTTAAAGTCATATCATATTCAGGTCTACCCCAATCTTTTTTATGAGCCACCCAGTTACTAGTAACAGTCTTAGACATATGTTTTGCAATTTACATATATAAAAAGTAGATGGTCTGTCCTTATTGAATCCCTTGTAATCAGTCTTTGGTATGTACCTTACGTTTCTCTTGGCTCTTGTGTGTCAGATCTTCTATTAAGTTCAGGTTTTTTTTTAACAGGAATCTTGAAATTAGGATAGTTGATCAAATGTCCATTTTTTTCTCATTTAGGATCATGCTTAACTTTGCTGGGTATGATATTTTCAGCTGGAGCCCCAGTTCTTTTGCTCTTTGATATATAGTGTTCTAAGACCTGTGATCCTTTACTGTCTCTGCTGCCAGGTCTTGTGTGATTCTAATTGTGGCACCATCATATTTAAGTTTTTTTTCTTGTTGCTTTTAATATTTTATCCTTGAGCTGGGGGTTTAAGAATTTGACTATAATATTCCTATGAGTTTTCCTCATAGGATCTCTTTTAAGTGGTGATTGATGGATTTTTTCTGTTTCTACTTTCCCCCCTTGTTCTAGTGCTTCAGGACAGTTTTTTAAATTATTCTTATATTATTGTATCAAGATTATTTTTTTGATCATAACTTTCAGTTAATCTGATTATTTTTATGTTTTTCTTCTTGATCTATTCTGTAGATTTGTTGTTTTTCTTAAAAGGTGTTTCACTTTCTCTTCTATTTTTTCATTATTCATATTTTGTTTAATTATTTCTTGATCTCTTATAATTTCACTGGCTTTGCCTTGCCCAGTTCTAATTTTCAAGGTATCATTTTCTTCCTTAAGATTCTGGATCTCCTTTTCTCATTGATTGATTTTCTTTTCATAATCTTATTTTTCTTGAATTTTTTTTTTTTTTAGTTTTTCCTACATCAATCTCATTTGATTTTTAAAATCTTTTTAAAGTTCTTCTATTAATTCTTTTTGGGCAAGTGACCATTTCATGTTATTCTTCGGGATAGAAGGGGGTTTCTTTGCTTCAATATCCTCCTCTGAAGATGAACCCTGGTCTTCTCTATTCACATAATAACTTTCTATGGTTGGATTCTTTCTCCTTTGCCTTTGCATTTTTTGTAGTAATAGCTTAATTTTTGTAATCACCTCTAACCCTGGGGTATGGGGAATAGTGCTTCTTGCCCCAGATCTTCAGTTCTCCTCTCTAGCCTAGAACCAAAACCAAACCTCCAGCGTCCCATAAGTGCCCACAGCCAGGCGTGTCCTGCCTCCCTGCTTCTGTACTCACCTGCTCTGTATATGCTGGTTCCTTCTCTCCCCAGTGCTCTCCATAGCACAGCTGAGTCTGGTGTTCCTTGTCAGCAGAGGCTCCTTCAGTCTTCCCAGGCTCAGAAGCCCAACTCCCCTCACTGTCCTGTGGTGAAAGTTCCTGTAGCTGGGGCTGAGGCAGCCTCCCAACCCAGCTAACCCCAGGGCTTGCTGCAGGCCTCTAGCCTGGAGGTGTTTGCTCTTCACAGGGACCAGACCTCCTTCTGGGATTTTTCTTCTGATCTTCTTGAATTGTTCCAGAAGACCCCTTTTATGCCCCTATTCTTATTTATTTTTACCCATACTTTGTTTGCTATTTTGTCTCTTTTGTGAGAGAAAGTCTTGAGAACTTGGAATTTTCTGACCTCCTCTGCCATCTTCCCAGAATTCTCTCTAGATCTTTCTTAAAAATGATATAAAAAGATATCAGTGCAGGACTTTGTTTGGGAATTGAGAGTGAAAGACTTGATAAAGGTGTCTCATTCAGGTTAGACCAATGACTTCAAACTGCCCTAATTCTGTTTTATAATATTTAGCCTAAAGGGGTGATGTGGTGGTTTTGGAGAAAGGTGGTGTCACAATGCTTCCACACCTTCTTCAATAACAACTTTTCCAACAATTTAGAATCTTCCAGAACTCATGCTCTGCTGACACAATAATCTTTGAGAACTCAGGGACACCTCTCCACCATAATGAGGCCTTGTAGAGATGCCTTGATTAACAAAAAAAACCATCTTGAATATTACTTGAATTCGGTCTTGTTCTCTGTCTTTCATACTGTTTCTGTAAGTATTGGCATGTTAGCAAACACTATTCACAGAATAAATTATTTAGTTCTGCCTATTGTATCAGTCCTTTCTAGTATTAATATCCATAGTATTAGTACTGTGAAACAGTTTCCTTACCCCTGGATTCCTATCCTTATGCCTCATTGTGGGTTAGAGGTGACAGTGGGTTGTGAAATGGTATCCTAGCAGAGTTTAAGGTTTTACTGGCCTTACCAGCTTGAAAGGTTTAAAACATGGACTCTGATGGAGCTGTGTATCTGTTGTCTGAAGACTAGTCTTGCTAAGTTTGGGGAGAATCATCATATGAAAGTCAGCTTTGGATGGATTGTTTGGCCACAGTAACTCACAAAAATTGTTTTCTAAGGTATCAGAGTTTCTTAGAAGTATTGAATTTTGAAGCATGAAACCATTTTTTTTTATAGTGAGCAGAATTTAAAAACTTTAAGCTTCTTCTGTTAACATCTTAGAAAAGAGAAACCTTCTGAACCAAGTGACCATAATTATGAACAAGGAAAAGAGAGCTTTTGAACTCTTTGATAAAAGTTAATTCATTTTTTCTTTAAGAATCCTTTTCTCTTTGCATGCTCTACTGCTTTTAAATTACGGATCCTTTTCCATTCTCAAGCTTCTAGTATTACAGTTAGAATATCCTAATACTTTCTGTGAAAACATTAATTTTTCAAAGCTGCTTTCCCCTTTAGTAACTGCCTCTGTGCAGTGTAGAAGGGGGCTATTCTGGACTAAGATGGCTAACTAGAAGAAACAGTACAGCTCAGCTCTGTCCCACAATGAATCTGATTAATAAACAGCTCACCCTTAAGATAAACAGTAAATATCCAGATTCCTTTAGGGATGAAAATGAAACACTATAGACCTCAACTGACATTTGAGATCCTGAGGGACTGAAGAGAATCTGATAGACTTTTAAGGTTAAAAAAATTTAAAAAAAATTTTTTTTAAACAAAAAAGAAACACCTATCATCAAACCCAGGAACAATTAGAATTCTTCAAAGAAATGATACAAGAGTTTAAAAAAAGTTATAAAAGAAATGAGAGCTGTGGAAGATTATAAAAAGGATCAACAGCTTAACAAAAGTGATATAAAACTTGAGTAACCAACTTCCCAAAACTCAAAATGGGCTAAATGGAAATTAATGATGCCAGGAGATAACAATAATTCTTTTTTAAAAAATAGTTAAATTTTTTTTTTTTTTAGTTTTCAGAGTTCACTTCCATAAGATTTTGAATTTTAAATTTTCTCCCCTTCCGTCTCTCTCCTCCCCAAGACAGTGTGCAATCTGATATAGGCTCTACTTATACATTCATATTAAATATTTTTTCCCATTAGTCATTATATAAAGAAGAATTAGAACTAATGGGAGGAACCACGAGAAAGAAGAAACAAAACAAAACAACAAAAGAAAAGGAGAGCAAATGGTATGCTTCCATCTGCATTCAGACTCCATAGTTCTTTATCTGGATGTGGATAGCATTTTCCATCATGAGTCTTTTGGAGTTGTCTTAGATGCTTGCATTGCTGAGAAGATCTAAGTATCAAAGTCAGTCATCACACAATGTGGCTGTTACTGTACACAGTGTTCTCCTGGTTCTGCTCATTTCACTAAGCATCAATTCATATAAGTCTAGGTTTTTCTGACGTCTGCCTCCTCATCATTTCTTATAGCACAATAGTATTCCATTACATTAAAAAACCACAACTTGTTCAACCATTCCTCAATTGATGGGCATCCCCTCAATTTCCAATTCTTGGCCCTCCACATACAGAGCTGCTATAAATATTTTTGTACATGTGGTTCCTTTTCCCATTTTTATGATCTCTTTGGGATACAGATGTAGAAGTGGTATTGCTGGGTCAAAGGGTATGCAGAGTTTTATAGCCCTTTGGGCATAGTTCCAAATTGCTCTCCAAAATTATTGGATCAGTTCAGAACTCCACCAACAATGCGTTTGTGACAACAATAATTCTTTAGACATCAAAAGAATGAGAACGTGGAGGAGCATGTAAGATATAAAAAATGACTGACTTTGAAAACAGTTCAGGGAGAGATAACTTCAGAATCATGGGCTTACCTGAATTCCATGACCAAAAAAAGTACAAAAGAACCTGGATATTATATTTCAAGAAATCATTAAACAAATTGCCCAGACATATTAGAACAAGAGGGAAATCTGAAAACAGAAAGAATCCATTGATCACTTCCCAAAAGAAATCTTAAAACGAAAATTCCCAGGAATGTCATTGTCAAAACTTAGAACTTCCAGGCAAAAGAAAAAAACTACAAGCTGCCAGAAAGACGGAATTCAAAGACTAAAGAACCACAATCAGGATTGTGCAATATTTATCAACTATCACTTTTAAGGAGTGGAGAATATAAAATAAGATATTCCAAAATGCAAAAAAAAAAAAAAAGTCTACAACCAAGAGTGACTTAACCTAGAAAAATTAAGTATCATCCTACAAGGAAAAGAAATGGATCTTCAGTAAAATAGAGGATTTTAAAATATTCATAATAAAAAAAATGAAGCTAAAAAAGAACTTTGAAATAAAAAATATGAAAGTCAGGAAAAAAAATTAAAGGTAAGTACAAGTGAACAATCAGAATGAACTTTATAAGGAAGAACTGTTTGTACACTAATAGAGATATGGATGTTAAAAGGATTCTTTTAGAATCTTAATATCATAAGAGGTCATTAAACTACTACTCATTTGAGGTGGAAGACCTATAGTTTTGTAATGTTTTGAAGATGCTATATGAAAAAAGAAAAAGGCAGGAGAGAAGATACATTAAGAGGAGATGAGAGAAAAGATGGGGGAACTTGTTAAGATACATGATCAAGTTGTGCAGGTAGAACTATATGCAAACATGGAAGAAGTAAGAGGAGCACGTGTCACTTCAGTTCCAATTTCATCTAAGCTAGTCAAAGGAGGGTAGAACATACAAAGAGTTTGATATAGGAATACATTAAACTCAACAGGGATACAAGTAGGAACAGAAAGAGGGGAAAAGGGACTATAAGAGGGAAGATAGATCCAGGGAGAGATTAATCATAAAAAAAAATCGTAAGCTTGGAGAGAGGGTAGTTAAGAAATGGTTGAAGGGGCAAAAAAATAAAGTCAGAAAGGAAAAGTCAGAAAAACAATATAGAGAATAGGAATATAGAGAAGAAAAGGCATATGTGAATAGGAAACAAGTAACCACTATCACTGTGAATGTGAAGAACTCACCCATAAAATGGAAGAGGTTACCATAGGAAATTTGAAAACAAAATCCACCAATGTGTTGTCCACACTTGACACTTGAAACATAAAAACACAGAGTTAAAATAAAGGGTTAGAGCAAAATCAATTATGTCTCAGCTGAACACAAAAAAATCAGGGATAGAGATTATAATTTTAGACATGGCAACAGCAAAAATAAAATTAAAAGAGATAAAGAGGGAAATTGTATTTTGCTGAAAGATAACATAAACAGTGAATTTATTTAAATAATTAACATAGAATAGCTTACAAATACTTAAAGGAAAAGCTAAATGAATTACACGGAGAAATAGTTGATAAAATGGGAGGCTTCAAATTACTCCTGTTAGCCCTAGATAAGTCTAACAGAAAGTTAACAAGAAACAAGTTAGTGACCTGAAAAGAATTTTAGAAAAATTAGATATGCTAGACCTTTGGTAATTATTGAATGGAAATAGAAGCGTGCATATTTTTCAGGTGTGTCTGACACCTTTACAATTACCGAGCATGTCTTAACACATAAAAACATCACAACAGAAATGTTATACACATTCTTCAGTGATCAAAATGCAATAAAAAAGATGTTAAATAAAGAGCCAGTGAAAAAAAGTATTAAAAGTCTTGGTCAGTTGTTTCACTATTTGGGGTTTTCTTTTGCCATTTCCTTCTCCAGTTCATTTTATAGATAAGGTAACTGAAGCAAGCAGTGTTGCGTGATTTGCCCAGGTCATACAGCTAATTAGTGTCTGAGGCCAGATTTGAACTCAGGAAGGTATGTCTTCCTGACTTCAGGCCTAGGATTCTATCCACTGCACCACCTAGCTGCCCATTAAAAATCTTTTGTAGACTAAGTAGCTTAATCCTTAAGAATCATTGAACCAAAGAACAAATCATAAAAATGATAGGAAATTTCATCAAAGATAATAACAAGGGAGATTAGAAAATTTATATCTCTAAACATTTAACAAAAAAGAGGAAAAAAAATTGTTGAATTGAGATAGAACTAAAAACACTTAAAAGTCAAGATAATAAAATTCAGTTGAATACCAAAATTAAAATCTTAGAAATTAAAGAAGAAATTGAGAAAATGTTTAAAAAAAACCATTGTATTAATAAATAAAAGTAAGAGCTGGATTTTGTTTTTGCAGGAGGGGAACCAATAAAATAGATAAAACATTAACTAGATTTTTTAAAAGTAGATAAAGTAGTAGTATCAATTAAAAAATGAGAATTTACAGCAAACTAAGAAGAAACAAAAACTATTATTAGAAACTTTCACAAGCTGTATGCTAACAAAATCACCAATTTAAATGAAATAAATTAATATTTGCAAAATGTTAAAATACCCATGTTAACAGAAGAAACAGAAAATTTCTAAAACCGGATTTCAGAGGAAGAAATTGAGCAAGCCATAAATGAACTTCTAAATAAGGTCCAGGTGGATTCAGAAGTGAATTTGATCAAACATTCAAAAAAAAATTCCAATATTACATAAATAGTTTCCAAAAATAGCCAAAGAAGCATCCTGCCAAATTCTTTCTCTGATGCAGATATGATCTTGATACTTTAACCAGGGAGAATCAAAATAGAAAAAGAAAACTATAGACCAGTTATACCTAGTAAAATGAGGTGCATAAAATTTTAAATAAGATATTATCAAAGAAGATAAATAACATCTCAAGAATTATGCAGTATGAAGGGTTGGCTTAATAGTTGTAAAACTAAATTGTAAATTAATTAACCATATTAATAGCAAAATTTGTTAGAAGTAATATTTTTATATCAATAGATTCCAGAAAAAGCTTTTGACAAATTGTATTGCCAATCACTGTTGTTAATAATGCTCTGCACTTCCATTTCCTTTTTCTGCTTAGTCATATAGAAAAGGTAGGAAATCAACTTATGATTATACCCCTTCCCTCAGGTGTCTAATGTGGGTGGAGACAAGGGTATTTCTGTAGGCTGCATTATAGAACTTCCATGGTCTCTTGAGCAGGGCCCTAATTCTTCAGACTCCTAAGAGAATGTTGTTTCTCTGGGCTTTCTACTGAACTTTTCATTTGTTATTTCATTTTCTATTTCTTTTCTGTCTTCTAACCTCATCTTAAAAACAGAACTGAACCAGAAACTTGTTGAAGGTCCTTTTAGTTTGGCACGTTTTATTAAGTTTTTTAGACGCTGCTACCTCTTCACAAAGACCTCAGTTATTAATCTAGATGAAAAGGCATGTAGGCACAAAGGGATTCAGATGGATTAAATACTTAGAAGATGAGTGTTTTGTTTTACCTTTCAAGCAGGACAGAACCTTCTTTTTATCCATATATTATAGATGTTCTAAAAACACTAAATAGGTTGTCATTATTCTGTTTCCAATCTAAATTGTTTCCGCCAGCTTTTTTGAATTCTTTGAAAAAATTGTTGCTTGATATTTTTTTTTCTTGCTACTTGGGAAAACTCATTAATCAAAGTCTTCAAAATTTGATGATCTATCACATTTATGTAGCCATTTCTCTTGATAAGGTGCATATGAAATAAATTATTAGTTGACTTCCAAAGAAATGCATGACATACAATTATATTATGGAGTATATTTTATTTAGGACAGCTAGGTGGTGCAGTGAAGTGAGGGCTAGGCCTAGAGTCAAAGACTCATCTTCCTGATTTCAAATATGGCCTCAAAAGACTTACTAGCTGTGTGACCCTAGTCATATCCCATAATCTTGTTTGCCTCAGTTTCCTCATATGTAAAATGAGCTGGAGTAGGAAATGGCAAGACACTCTAATAAAAATCTCTACCAAGAAAAACCCAAATGGAGTCATGAAGAGTCAGACATGACTGAAAATGACTCAACAATGACAAATTTTATTCTATGTAAAATATAGTTTTTAGGAAAAGTCCTGTGAAGTTAAAAATGGTTTGTGGCAAATCTTATGCTTCGTTTTAAAAATTCAAATGTCTGTCACAGAGGAGACTTCTGGTAAGATCAGAGTGAGATGTAAGATGCCTGTGTTCCTCAGTGTTCCCATCAAAAACAACAACTGAAATGCAAAAGAAAAAAGCAAAGCTATTGAAATTGCTTCCAAATAAAAATGCCTTTGGAAAAGAAAAGTGGATAATCAAACGTGATGAGCAAACTAAAGAAAGTTTATGATGGGCAAATATGCATATACAGAAACTGAAGCAGTCACCAGAAGGACTGATGAATTAATACCCACAGTGCTTCCAGAAACTGAGCTCAAACTGTCACAAAATGTGTGAGTATAAGATAATAAATACACTGAAAGAATTCAACTAGGAAGTTGATTTTTTTTAGAAAAGACTTAAATAAGCATTTAGGGATTGTGTTTAATGTTTTCCTTAGGCTAAGATCTGGGAGAGGATTAGTTATTAGTTATGAAATAAAGTGTGTCATATTCCTTATTGTCAAAAACAATATAATAGAGAAATATATATACATATACATATATGTATATATGTATATGTAACTATGTGTTTAAGCTATTAAAGCTTAAAACTATACCAAGACTTTTGGAAACCTTGTAAATAGAAAAAAAAATTAAATGAGAACTTATTTAAATGCCCAAAGGTAACAAAAAATGAGACTGTCAATATTTAGTTGTTAACAGAATATTTACAATATTTGCAGGAAGAGCTGAATTGTAAAAAAAAAAAAATCAGAAAAGTGGCCTTAGTGGGAGATTTGAACACCCCAATAATATGTTCAGTTATTTCACTCATGTGTGACTCTTTGTGACTCCCTTTGGGGTTTTCTTGGCCAAGATACTGGAGTGGTTTGCCATTTCCTTTTCCATCTCATTTTACAGATCAAAGAACTAAGGCAAACAGGGTTAAGTGACTTGCCCAGTGTCACACAGCTACTAAGTATCTGAGGCCAGATTTGACCTCACAAAGAGGAGTCTTCCAGACTTCAGGTCTGACACACTATTCACTGCCATTTAGCTGCCCCAGTAACAGACTCAGATAAATAAAAAAGATAAATGGAAAAAAAAGGTAATAATAGAGTGCTAAAAAAAAAAAACTAAACTGGATCTGATAGGTATATGGAGAGAACTGAATGGGACGAACAGGGAGCATGCTTTTTGCTCATAAGTAATGGAAATGTTCACAGAAATTCATTATTTTCCTGGATATGAAGAAATGCTCAACAAATTCAGAATGTTAGACATTAGAAGCATTATATTTATAGACAGAAACACAATAAAAGTAAATCGAATCAAAAGATGCAGGCCTATATGGAGATGTAACATAATGCTTAGGTCAAAGATCAAATTATAGTACCAGTAAGAAAAAAATCATATTTAGGATTAAAATAAGGTACGATATATCAAATTTATGCGGTTTAGCCAAAATAGTTCTCTGAGGGACATATTTATCTCTGGATACTTATATTGAGAAAAAAATTAGAGGTTATTGCATTGAATTTGGAGTTGAAAAACTTAGAAAATGAACAAATGAATACAGCTGAAACATGCATAAGAAATCATTAGAATTAAAGGAGAAAATAACAATACAAAGCAAGAGAACAATCAAATTGATAAATAAAGCAAAGCTTATTTTTTAAAAGAGCAATAAAATTAATAGACATGATATTTAATTTTAAAAAAGTAGCACAGAATCTCACATTTGAAAAAAACCTATGACTTCTCTTTGAGGACCTTCAAGGCAGAAGAACTCTTTACATTCCTCCCAAAAATCAATCCACTTTTGGACAGTTTTAATCGCTGGGAAGTTTTTCTATACATCTTGCCTAAATTTACCTCTCTGCAATTTTTCAGTATTGCTCCTGGTTCTTCTGGACAAATCAGCCTTTTGGGGGACAAACAAACAGTTCTAATCCCTCTTCTATATGATAGCCTTTCAGGTATTTGAAAACAGCTATCCTGTTCTCTCTGAGCCCTCTTGCCACCTGCTTAAATATTCTCCTTTCACCAGCTTATTATATGACATGGTGTGTAGACCCCTCATAATCCCAATCACTCTTCTCTGAACACATTTCTCCTTGTCATTCCTCCTTGTTCCTTCTATAATATAGTATTCAGGCCAAACACAATGTTCCAGATGTTATCTGTTACTTCATTGAGTTTAACGTATTTCTACGCCAAACTCTTTTGTATGTGTATGCCTTTTGTCCAGTTTACATAAAAGGTCATGTGACGCTCATTCCCCTCAACCCTTCTTCCTTTGAATATTATTCTCTTTGCACATATTTGTATGTTATTCCCCAACTGTGAGTCCTACCTTCTTCTTTCTCATTTTTTTTTTTACCTGATATATTCCTTTCTCACTCCCTTTTCCCCCTTACGGTTATCAAAACAAAAACCACCCCAGACTCTCTCTTTGTTTTATTTAATTCCCAGTGTAATCCTTAAAAGTATTCAGGTTATGAAGAGATATTGGCTTCTTCACCTGTATAAGCGTTTCATCATTATGGTGGCTCTTCCATTTGTTTGAATGTATTTACCTTCCCGGGTTTCTCTTGACTCCTGTGTTTGGATTTCAGAATATATACTCAGTGCTGATCTTGTCATCAGAAATTCTTGAAAGTCCTCTAAGCCACTGAAGGTCTTCACCCACCCATCAGGGTTATACTCAGATCCTGTAGGATATGTTTTGCCTTTTGGAATATCACACTCGGATTTTCTCTTCTTTATAGTAGTGAACTAAGTCAAATGAGTTAAGATATATAAAGGGAGCTTAATAAACATTTATTAAGCACCTACTGGGTGCCAGGCATCCATGCTAAGCCTTGGAGATACATTTAATAAAAGCAAAGACCATTCCTGCCCTCAAGGAACTTATAATCTAAAGAGACAACACACTGTAGGAGATAGGAAAGAAGAATGGGGAGCTAGGACTCCAGGGGGTACCTGGAACCAAGGGTGTCTTGTTCCGTGGAGTTGGAACCAGGCAGGGCAGCAGGTACAAAGTGGAGTGAGGAGCTGAGAGCCCTCTATCCTCCAGGCTTCTAGTTAGAGGGGAGAGGAAGCTGAGGCAGGTGGTGTCAGGGCTTGAAGTCACCCCTGCTAGGTGCTGAGATTAGAGGGGATGAGATTAATGGGGGAAGGGGGGGAGGGCATCTCATGAAGAGAGATTTTTCTCCAACAAACAAACAATAATCCCAGGATATCTGTGGATTAATCCCTTGTTCTCCTGAATGAATGTCTAAAAGTGCAGCAATAGTCCGAGGTAAGGCCAAATCCAGGTTCAAAATTATCTATTGCTGACCTATTCCCTTGGAAGGGTTTAGGAGTCAAGTCATGGTGTCTGGTTTAGAAAAGGAGAGACCACAGATGCTCTGTAATCATGTTTTACCTCCGCATTGTTACCAGTCATTCTTGGAAATAGAGCAGCAAAAATACTGCATAATCAATTGATTTTCAGTGTGTAAGCATGTTAAGTACTTATCTATACCATGAGTTAATACTGGGAGACAAAAACAAAACATTCCCTGCCCTCAAGGAACTTAACCTTTGAACAAAAGAGACATCATGTGTGAGGGGTGTGTGCTTACTCACACACACACACACAGACACACACACACACACACACACACAAACAAACAGATATAAGGTCAAGGGGAAGGAGAAGGGAAGGCACCAGCAGCTTGAGGGTTAAGAAAGGATTTTTGTAGAAGGTGGTGCTTGACCTGAGAATTTTGAAGGAAACAGGATTTCAAGAGTTAGACATGAGGAGGGAGAGCATTCCAGGAATGGTGGGCCACCGGAGCCATGCCACAAAGATGGGAGATAGAGTCATGAATGGAGGATAGCAAGAAGGCCAGGTTGACTGGACTTGTTGGGGTGTGGAGGGGAGTAATTTGTTTGGCGTATGTAGAAGGAAGTCATTTGTTAATAAAGATGGAAAAATAAGTATAGGTCTAGGACAGGACTTGAACCCTGGTCTTCCTGACTTCAAGGCCAAATTGTATCTGCTTTACCATGCCACCACTTGCTCAGGCAACAGGCTCAGGAAAATAGTGGAATATAATGTACACCTCCTGATATATCACTTAAAACAGTGACATATCAAATATTTAGACATTGACCTACCAAGACACACACACACACACACACACACACACACACACACACACACAAGACCTATATAAAATGACTTTTAAAATATCTTAGAATAATCTTTAATATCTTAATATTAAAAAAAGAACATTTCTTTATAGAAATAGAGGGAAATTAAATAATTGAAGAGATGCAGTGCCATGTGAGTGGGTTGAACTATTACAATGAAAAAAGGTAATACTCAAATTAAATGTAGATTGAATTCAATATTAATCCAAATTCCAGTGCAATTCTTTATAGAATTTGATGGGGGGAAAAGTTCATTGCTAACTAAGAAAGTTATAAAAAAAAAAACAAAGGTGGACTTGCTCTGCCAGATCTTAAATTATACAATAAAGCAGTCATTATCAAAACTGTCTCCAGCTAAGTGTTTTTAAAAAAAAAAAAAAAAGATCTGTAGAACAAATTAGATAACTGAACCTGAATGAAGTGAATACAGCAGGTTGGTGTTCAGTAAATCTAAGATTACATAATACTGGGGAAGGAAATCATTATTCAGTAAAACCTGTTGGGAATATTGCATAGCAAGTTGGTGAAAAATGGGTTTAGAGTCTAAACTTTAGACCCACAACTCAACCTCAATACCACAATAATGTCTAAATAAATCAACTATCTAAATATTTTAAAGTGTTTAAATGAGAGAATAATGAAATGGTGTGTCCTGCAGTTGTAGAGAAGTGAAAAAAACTTAGCTGTTTATTAAATAGAGAAGTTACAAAAGACAAAATCGACATATTTGAGTATACGAAAAGAAGTTTTTATACAATCGGAAGCAAGCCATATGAATAAGAAGCAAAGAAACAGATATGATTCCTTGTGAGAAACATTAAGCCCTGTATCCTAAATCTATGAAGAATTTATACACATTTCTAAGTGAGACCCATTCCCTAATAGAGAGGTAGTAAAAGGAAAAGAACAAAAACACATTCTCAATAAGCACATGAAAAAGTATTCACATTGCCAGGTTAGTTGTTTACATTAATGGTTGATGTTAAAGTTTTAATTTTAAAAAATGGACTAGACCTCTGAATTCTTTGGTGTAGGAAACTCCCATTGAGGAAAGTCTCTATTGATCCAGATCAGAAACTGCCCTTCAATTTAGAGAGTGTCCTGGTGCACAGAAGATCAAGTGACTTGCCAATGTCACACAGCCAGTAGGTGTCTAAGATGGGAACTGAACCCAGAGCTTTCTCAGCCCACTTTGCTTCTAGCTGCCTCTCCAGTGAAACGTTATCAATCAGAAGCATAAATTTTTAAAAATCTGAGATCCCACCCTACACCTAATTTAAAATGATAATATTCAACACTGGCACTGTTGAAGTATTGAACTGGAAGGTATTGAAAAATAGACACACAGCTGCTTTGCTTTGCTGATGGGACTGTGAAATGAGACCATTTTTTTGGAAAGCAGTACGGAACTATTCGGGAAAAGCTACAGATCTGTGTGTTCCTGCTCACCCTGTAATCCTCACTACTAGGAATCTACCTCAGAGATGTTATTGACAGGAAGAAGAACTATGTATATAAAAATTTTCCTAGCAGCATTATTCCAAAAAACAAAATTGGGAACAACCAGTGTCCAGCAGTTGGGGAATGTCTTAAAAAATTTCCTAAAATGACTGATAGAAATACTACAGCTATATGATGAGCTTTCTAAGCTCATCACCAGGAACCTCATTGCTTCATCTTTGGTACTCACACCTCATCAGTACCCTCAGTTTCTTATGCCCCTATGATTGGAGCTCCTCTCAAAGCCTCCCTATAAAGAGGGCCCAGAACCCAGCCAACTCTTCATTTCCCACCAACTGCATTGCTTGATTTGGTCTCCACCATCATCTTCCCTCCCATCCCATCCCTTTTTAGCTTACTTTTGTGTGCTATCTTCTCCCATTAGATTGTAAGCTCCATGAGGACAGGGACTGTCTTTACCTTTCTTTGCATCCCTAGCATTTAGCACGGTGCCTGGCACATAGTGGGCGCTTAATAAATGTTTATTATATTTATTGTAAATATGGGAACATTCTTACAAAAAGATGTAAAATGAAGAAAGAACCAACAGAACAATATAAACACGGACTCCAACTGTGTATTAATAAGAACAATAGTAACAAGACCTGGACAGAACATTTTGTTTCTACCTTGTTAAAGTTAATATATACACACTTTTAAAGCAAATAATGGAAGGTTAATGATTCATGTACAATATTATTTCTTTTGTTCCTATTATTCCATTTGTGTGTGTGTGTGTGTGTGTGTGTGTATTTCAAGGATATTGAGTGTTTAAAAAAATTATCATTAAAACTTGATTTAAAATGCTGACCTTAAGACCTTTGTCTTGAGGAATAACCAAAGAAAGGGTGTCAAGAGACTAGAGCACACAGTGTTCCCTGTACTATCATCTCTGATCTTTTGTTACTGTTTTGTCCTATAGTATTACAACAAAATGGGGAGAAGGAAGAAGGAGAAATCGGGGATTGTATAGATAAAGTCACAACAACCAAACGCGTTCCAGAAACATCTTTTGAAATAAATCTGAAAGAAAAAAAGTGAGTGACCTTTTGTTGTTGATAGTTGAGTTTTCCTTTTCAGTGTATGCTTTTTGTTTTGGTTTTTAAAAAATATGTGCAACTAATGTCACCTCTGTGTGTCAGCCTTCTTGCTGAACTAATTCTAATGGAATATTTTTTTGCATATGCTTGTGAGAGCACAGAAAAATCTTGTCTCTTTAGATTCAAGTGTATACTTTTTGTTTTCAGACAGTACATATTATGTAACCCCAGATCTTTCCCTTTTTGCTTTAGAAAAGTTGTCATAAATCTTAGAGTCAAATTTATTGCCCAGTTGTGGTAATCTGATCATCATGAGTGCCTATTTCCTTGGATCAGGGGTTCTGAAATTTATTTTGTGTTATGAACCCCTGTGGACCCCCATCTCAGAATAAAAGTTTTTAAATGCACAAAATAAAGTACATGGGATTACAAAGGAAACCAATTATGTTGAAATAGTTATTAAAATATTAAAAATGAAAAACAAGTTTATACACTCAAGGTTTAGAACCCCTGTCTTAAATGGTTTTTGTTCTGTATTTTTTTACTTTTAATATATTTTATTTTTCAGTTGTGTTTTAGCCTATAAATTGTCTCTTAGTTGTGTGAATCTGGAATCATGTGTTTAACCCTGATAAATAGAAAGTTAAGGTGACTTCTTAGGATACACTTTATAGAGGCACAGGGTTGTCATGAGAAGTAAATGCGATATGTAAAATTCTGTGCAAATCTTAAAGCACTATATACATGCTAGCTATTGTTATATTATCATTATCATCATCATCAGTATACATAGAAGGTACACTACAGGCTCCTCAATGATGAAATTTTATTGTTATGATCATTAAAAGTGTTACTAATAACAATACACTATTATCAATAATATTTTTAACAATTATATAACATTATTAATAGCATCAGTAACAACAATAATGTCATTAAAGAGCATCTTTAATGATGTTGTTTTTAATTATTATTAATAACAGCATTATTGATAATAATACAACATTATCAATAACATCATTATTAATTTTCTTGTTTAGTCATTTTAATTGTGTTTGACTCTTTGTGACCCCAGTTAGGGTTTTCCTGGCAAAGATACTAGAGTGGTTTGCCATTTCCTTTTCCAGCTCATTTTACAGATGGGGAAACTGAAGCAAACAGGGTTAAGTGACTTGTCCAGGGTCACACAGTAAGTGTCTGAGGCCAGATTTGAATGCGAATCTTTTTGACTATAAGCCCATCACTTTATTCACTGTGCCACCACCTAACTACTCCATCATTATTACTAATAACAACAATAATAACATCATTAAAGAGCATCTTTAATCTTTTTTATTATTATCAACAATATTACTAATAATAACATAATATTATCAATGACATCATCATTAATAATAACATATTATCAATAGCATCAACCATAAGTGACATTGAAGATCCTCTTTAATGTTATTTTATTGTTATTATCAGTAACATTGATATTGAAAACAACATGTCAATAACATCATTGATAACAATAACATCATGAAAGAGATCTTATTGATGTTATTTTTTGTTATGATCAATATCTTATTGATCATGCTATGTTATCAATATTATTAATAAGAATATTTATAACAATGTTATTAAAGAGAGTCTTTAATGATGGTTTTATTGTTACGTTTAATAATAACACAGTATTATTAATGATAACAATATCATTAAAGAGCCTGTGATGTGCCTTGTGTGGATTTTTGAGATAACCAGCACCATCACATATTATTTGAGGTTACCTGGCAATATCTTCTTTGGCTTTCTGTTTTGTCAGTTTCGGCTGTGTTTGCGATTTGTGATTTTTGCCCCCATTACTGGCATCTTGTCACTGTACTTTCTTTCTCAGGTACCGTGATGATTTTGGTCCTGTGGTTGAGGGCTGTTCCTGTTACTGCTGTAAGAATCATAGTCGGGCTTATGTCCACCACCTCCTGGTGACCAATGAGCTGCTAGCTGGGGTTCTCCTCATGATACACAATTTTCAGCACTATTTTGGCTTCTTCTGCGCTATCAGAGAAGCTCTGAGAAAGGATAGACTGGGACAGCTGAAGGAACTCATCTGCAGGCAAGCATCTTGAGACCCAGGAAATAGAAGATAACCACAAATATTGAACATGGAGAAACTCAGGATACATAACAGACCTAGCTTTGATTGCTGGGCTTTGGGACCAATGATAATAGCAATATTTAACAATTATATAGTGTTTTAAGGTTTGCAAAGTGCTTTCTTTTTCTTTTTCTTTTTTTATATTTATCATCATTGTCATTATTATTTTGGTTACATTTTGAGTTTCAAGTTGTCTCCTGGCCCCCCCCAGCCCTGCGTTAGAGAAGGCCAGTATTTGATATAGATATATATGTGGAATCATACAGTACATATTTCCATATGTCGGTTCTTTTCTGGAGGTGTATAGCATCTTCCCTCATAAGTCCTTCGTAGTTGATGTGAATGATCATATTACTCAGAATAACTCAGTCATCCAGTTATTCCTCAAAGAATATTGCTTTTGCTGTATATAGTATTCTCTTGGTTCTGCTTACTTCATTTTTTTTATTATTTTATGCAAGTCTCTCCAGATTTTTTTGAAATCTGCCTGCTCATGATTTCTTACAACACAGTAATATTTCATCACAATCATATACTGCAACTTATTCAGCCATTCCCCAATTGATGGGCATCCCCTCCATTTCTAGTTCTTTTCTACTACAAAGAGAGCTGCTATAAATATTTTAAAATGTATAGATTCTTTTCCTTTTTCCCGTATCATCTTGGGAAAAAGACCTAATAGTGGTATTGCTGGGCTAAAGGGTACATACAGTTTTATAACTGGGCACAATACCAAATTGCTCTCCAAAATGGTGGGATTAGTTCACAATTTCACCAAGTGTTTCAGTGTCTCAATTTTCCATTCCTCTAGCATTTGTCATTTTCCTCTTCTGTCATTTTGGTTAGTCTGATAGGTGTGAGATGGTATCTCAGAGTTGTTTTAATTTAAATTTCTCTAATCAATAATGATTTAGAATATTTTTTCACATGACTATATCTATAGCTTTGATTTCTTCCAGAAACTGTTCATATCTTTTGGACATTTGTCAATTGAGGAATGGCACATATTCTTATAAATTTGACTCAGTTCTCTATATATTTGAGAGATGATATCTGAGGAACTGACTATAAAAATTTTTTTTCCAATTATCTGCTTTCCTTCTAATCTTGACTACATGGTTTAATTTGTCCAAACCCTTTTTAAGTTAACGTAATCAAAATTATCCATTTTATATCCTACAGTGCTCTCTATCTCTTGTTTATTCATAAATTCTTCTCTTATCCATAAATCTGATAGGTAATATGTTTCATGCTCCTTTAATTTACTTGTGATATCTCCCTTATCTTGGTAAATGGTGTGAGATAATTGTCTATACCTCGTTTCTGCCAGACTGCTTTCCAGTTTTCCCAGTGATTTTGACCAAATAGTGAGTTCTTATCTCAAAAGCTTAGATCTCTTGTGTTTATCAAATACAAAATTACTATAGTCACTAACTACTCTGTATTGTATACCTACTCAGTTCCACTGATCAACAATTCTATTTCTTAGCCAGTACCAGATAATTTTGATAATTATCACTGTATAAAATCTGGAACTGCTAGATTTTCCTTCCTTTACTTTTTTATTTCATTAATTCCTTTGATCTTCTTGACCTTTTATTCTTCCAAATGAATTTTGTTATTATTTTTCCTAGCTCAATAAAATGATTTTTGGTAGTTTAATTGGGATGGTGCTGAATACATAAATTAGTTAATGTAGAATTGTCATTTTTATTATATTGGCTCTATCTACCCATGAACAATTAATATTTCTCTAGTTATTTTAATCTGACTTTATTTGTACAAAAATGTTTTATAAATATGTTCATATATCTCGGTAAGTGTACTTCCAGGTATTTTATATTGTCTATGGTTATTTTAAATGAAGTATCTCCCACTCCCTTCCACATTTAATAATTGATTCTATTCTGTAACTGACCCTGTTCTGTATTACTGCCCCATTTTGTATGCTTGCTCAAGCCACATTTATATGTCCTTTAGTTAAGCTCAGGAATGCAGTTTTTCCCTTTGAGTTAATTAAAAGGTATAATTAAAAGGGAATGTTATCACTCATACTGTTAGTCCCTGAAACATCTCTTGTTGTCTCTAAGCCCCAACTAGCTTAACCTGGTCTCATCCCCCAAAAGTTATGTCTCTTTCCTTGACTGTCCTTTGTACAGTAAAAGAAGATGATCGCTGAGGGGACAGCGAGTCCAGTGGTACTGATCCCCTAACAAATATTACAACAGGCAAATGAGTCCCATAAAACAAATAACATTCTTTAATTGCCAGAGAGGAGTGTGATTACCGTATTTCACCGCATAATCATCACAGATTTTATGACAAATTTGTTTTTGCAAAAGTGAAACGTTTTAAAAAAATTGTACTAGTGTTACTTAAAAGTCATTTATTACTAAATTGTCTTTGGTGCAAGATTAGGATGCATGGAATACTAGTGAATAGATGTTAAAATTGAATACTGACAATGCACGTGTTGAGAATTCTATGCTGGCGGCATACAATGCACGAGAGCTAAGCGTATATCCATATGCCACTGGTGAATACATTGCTGCTCTGTTTACCTTTTAAGTGGTTGTGATGAACAGAATTATGCCATGTGGCGATTAGGTGATAAAAGGATATAAACCAAATTTTGGACTGAAAAAAAAGGTTATTAAAAAAAAAAACATACCAGGGTGTGACAGTTAATGTGGTGAAATACGATAACCTCACCTGAATGTCAACCCACTTTTCTTAGTATAGCCAATAGTAATATTTCTAGGACCCCCCCCCTTCTTTCTTACATGTCAATAAAGAGGGTTCCCCCCCCCTTCTCACTGAGGTCACTGGCCTTATTTACTGAGGGGGCCAGTGTGACCTGCTTTGTTAATAGTTATCCATATCACTGTTAGTAAACTGATTTTGCTTGGAGTATGTTCCTCAATTTACCTTTAATGAATTTATTCACAACAACAGAAAGAACTTGAGAGTCAGGAGACCTGGGTTCAGGTTACAATTCTGTCATCAATCTGGTCATATTAGATAAATACTTTCTATGAGCCTCAGTTTTCTCATTTTTTAAATAGAGATGAAACATATTCCCTTCACTTATAAGATTATTGTGAGGATGAAATGAGGTAATATATGTAAAGTGTTTTGTAAATTGTAAAATGCTGCGTAATTATGAACTGTTGTTAGGAGTAGCAGGATTTAAAGTCTGAGTAGTGTGAAGTTCATTAGTGACTTGACATCAGCAGACCCTAAGGGTGCAAAGACCTTCAATGAATGCATGCCTGGAATGTGTCCCTCCCCTCACCTCTTGGAGTCCCTGTGATCTTTCAAGTCCCAGTTCTGGAAGGTACTTCCTCCTGCAAAGAATCCTTTCCTGATCTCCTTCCTCAAATTATCTTGTATTTACTTCTCAGCATACGTGTCTTCCTTCCTGTACCACCCCCAGAAGATGAGAAGCTGCTTGAAACTGTTGAATTTTGGTTTTTATATTTCTTGTATGGAACATTGTACTATGTTCATCATTGTTGTTCAGTTGTTTCAGTTGTGTCCAACTCTCTGAGACCCCATTTGGCGTTTTCTTGGCAAAGATACTAGAATGATTTGCTCTTTCCTTCTCTGGCTCATTTTACAGATGAGAAGACTGAGGCAAATATGATTAAGTGACTTGCCCAGAGTCACACAGCTAGTAAGTGTCTGAGGTTGGATTTGAACTCTTGTCCCTCTGCCTCTAGGGCCAGTACTCTATTTATTGCATCACCTAGTTGCCCCACTATGTTCTTAGTAGGTACTTAATGCATATTTGTTGAATAGAATTGAAATGAATTGAATCAGTGTCACCTCTCAGCCTTCCATGACTTCTCCTGGTATGTATCGATTTAAGGTATATCCATTTTAAATTTTATATCATATTTTGTTCATTATTCTAACATGTCACTGTACTTTTTTTTTTCCGTCTTCCAAGCATCATTACTCATTTTTTTTTTTATCATTTGGTCCTGGGAACTGACATTTATCCTCTTTTACAAATATTTGTATTTGGAGTATTCATGACCACATTTATAACCTATCACTCTCACAAAAGGCAGGGGATACTTAGAGGGCAGAAGGTCCCTGCTTTCAAGGAATATACAGTGTAATTGATGTTAAAGAATCTCTGACCTCTGTAGTTAATCATGACTGTTACAGAAACTATTAGAATTAGAAGGGTGTGAATAACCACGAAACCCTATTAATGTGGGTTTTATTTGTGTCTAACTATAACAAGGCATTTTCCTTATATTTCTCATTTTAAGGAAATCGTTTTGTTATTAGTTATTAGTATTATTTGTCATTATATCTAATACTATAGTTATTATTTGTTATTAAAATTTTTTTTTAAAATTTTTTTCCATTAATAAAATATCTTACCTACTTAGACAAAATTACATAGGCAGTAAACATTTTGATTAAAATATGTGAATGTAACAAACTATGTAGAATGAAATTTTGAGCTGTGCCATAGTTCTGAACATTTGTCCTTGGGGGAACATTACAAAAGAAGCTCTGGAAACTCTTCTGATTATATTAGCAGCATGATAGAGCAGAAAGAGCATTAGGCTAACTGGCTGAACACCTGGGTTCTACTCCTACCATGCCATTTACCATGGGTATGGCCTTGAATGAGTCTTTTAATCTTGTAAGTCTCTGCTTTCTCGTCTGGCTTCAGCATCAAAACCCAAATTCAAGTTCTGTTTCTATGGACTGGCTCCATGACCCGGGGGAAGTCACTTCCTCACTCACTGGGCTCTTGGTAACCCTTCAAGACAGGGGTTCTTAACCTTATATGTATCACAGACCCTCCTTAGAATGATGTTTTTAAGTTCCTAAAATAAAATACATAGGATTACAGAAGAAATTTCAAATTACATTGAAATGAAGATGTAATTGTTTGTGCCATCCCAAGTTCACAGACCCCCTGAAATATATTCACAGATCCCTTGAGAGTCCATGGACCCTGCTCCAACGTATGGACCAGTTGATTTTCTGCATTGGTAGACAGCAGTTGCCTCACTGAGAATTCACTATGCCAGTGAAATTACAGATCCAGACAGTAATAGTAATGTCACCAGGACCCACGTAATAAGTTTGTTTCTGAGGAGCAAATAGGATGATGTATGTGAAAACAAACAATCAAACACACAGTTGTGAGGTGGCGGCTAATTCTCTTTCCTTCATCACAACGTGTTTTTATACCAACATCACGATTTCAAGATGAGAGTTATAGATGGATAGAATGCCATTCCTTTTGAATGATTCCCTTAAATAGAAGAAGAATAATAGGAAATAACATTTACATAATGTTTACTGCGTGCCTGTCAGTGTGCTAAATACTTTATAATTATTATCTCGTTTGATCCTCACGACAATCCTGGGATATAAATGCTATTATTATCCCCATTTTATAGATGAGGAATCTGAGGCAAACAGAGCTTAAGTGACTTGCCCAGGGTCACATAGCTAGTACATATCTAAGGCTAGATTTGAATGCAGGATTTCCTGACTATCCACTGTACCACCAAGCTACCGTATTGGGATCTATAATAGGAAGAGGCCATAGACCCAAATCAACATGTATGCCTGTAACTGGGAAAATCTTAGGTTGGAGAAACCAAGGGAAAGATCATAGGAGCTCAAGATATAGAACTGTAAGGAACCTTGGAAGCCATCAGAATCAACTCTCCCTTTTTACAGATGGAGGTGAGAGGTTCTGACTTGAGCTAAAGTATAGACATCATGAGCTCCTGGCTACTCTAGGAGGTAGTGCTGCAACCCAGCCTTGGTGCCTTCCTCTCAGACACCTAGAATAATTAGACTTCCAGTGGATTATAAAAGACTAACAAAAGGGCTTCCAAGATTAACTAGTACCTGAATCATGTTATGTCATAAGGGCATCCTCTAATCAGTTGCCGTCACTTTTGGTTGTTGATTCTTGGTTGGTTATCTATCAGAATCCTTTCCTGGTTTATCATACATTTTTCTGTCCTCTAATCTGGGGTGTCTTGAAGGATCTGTCTTAGTCCCTCTTTTCTTTCTAAACCCTTTGTTGGTGATCTCTTCTGCTTTTTTTTTTTTTTGGCTAGGCAGTGGGGTTAAGTGACTTGCCCGTGGTCACACAGCTAATGAGTGCTATGTGTCTTAGGCCGAATTTGAACTCAGGTCCTCCTGAATCCAGGACCGGTGCTGTATCCACTGCGCCTCCTACCTGTCCCCAGTATATATATATATATATATATATATATTTTTTTTTTTTTTTGCTCTTCTGCTCTTTTAGATTCATTTATATTACATAAATGACTACCATGCCTGCATTTCCAGCCCTAAAATCTATCTGGGCAGTGAGGCGGCACAGTAGATAAAGCACCAGGCCTGGAGTCAGGAGGACCTAAGTTCAAATCCAGCCTCAGATACTTACTAGCTGTGTGACCCTGGGCAAGTCACTTAACCCTGTTTGCCTCAGTTTCCTCATCCGTGCAATGAGCTAGAGAAGGAAATGGCAAACCACTCTGGTATCTTTGCCAAGAAAACCCCAAAAGGGGTCATGAAGAGTAAGATACAACTAAAATTAACAACAACAACAACAAATTTCCTATCTGAACTCTTAATTCCACATTGCCAGCTCCTTATTGGACGTTTCATTTGGATGCTCTGTAGAGTTTCAAACACATGTCCAAAAATAGGGTTCCCTATCTTCCTAAAGTCACCTCTCTGGACTTTCTAATTTTTTTTTTTAGATTCATTAATTTTTTTATTTTTAGTTTTCAACATTTACATCCACAAGATTTTGAGTTCCAGATTTTCTCCCCATCTCGTCCCTCCCTGAACCCCAAGACAGCGTGCATTCTGAATATTCTTTCCCCTAATCTGCCCTCCCTTCTATCTCCCCCACCTCCTTCTCTTATCCCCTTCCTCTTCTGTTTTCCTGTAGGGCAGGATAGATTTCTATACCCCATTGCCCGTATATCTTATTTCCCAGTTGCATCTCTAATTTCTAATAAAAACACTAGCATCTTCCCAATTACTTAGGTTTGCAGCCTTAGAATTTATCTTGGCCTTTTCCTACTCTATCACCTCCCTTATCTGAAAAGTGGCCAAGTTTTGTGAATTTTACTTCTGTAGCATCTCTTCTGTCTCTTCTCTCTACTTTCACAGCCATCACCACACTTGTTCAGGCTCCCATTACCTCCAAACTAGACTATTACAATAACTTTCTGATGGGTCTGTCTGCTTCCACGCTCTCCGCTCACCAATCCACGTCCAGCTTAGCTACTGAAACAATTTTTCTAACGTGCATTTTTGACCTTATCATGCCTCTGTTCAGCAATCCTCATTGGCTCCCTAGTTTCTTTAGGATAAAACACAGATCCCCCAGTCTAGTATTTAAAGCCTTTCACAATATTGTTCCAACCTACCTTTTCGAATCTTATTTTATATATTCTACTTTCTAACCAAATCAGCCTCCTTGTAGATTTAGTGTGCCATCTCTCTGTCCATACCCATGGCTGGTATTCTTGGAGGCCATCTGGACCAATCCTCTCATTTTATACATGAGGAGCCTGATTTAGGGACTTGTGACTTGCCCTCACTTATAATAAAATTTAGTTATACAAAATGAATGAACACACTGACCATGTTTGAAGATACATGCTTACTCCATACCTCATGTCTACCACCTCTCCGACTGGTCACTGATCAGAGTTCTAAGGTTTTTCAGGGTTGTTAGAGGAAAACTTTCCAACCCTTCCAGAGTTGTATAAATTGTTTTCCTTGTTCTGCTCACTTCTGCATTACTTCATATAAGACCTCTCAAGCTTCTCTGAATTCTTCATTTTTTTTTTGTTTCTTGTGGTGCCATAATATTTCATAATATTTATACACCATAATTTGTTGAAGCTATTCTCCTTTCGATTTTTGTTACCATAAAATATGCTTGCTTATACTTTCCCCTCTGTCTTTGAGTAGGCCCTATTTTTCATTTTTATCTTTTTTTTTTTTACAGCTCCTAGCACAGACCCTTGCAAAAAGGCACATAATCCATGTTTATTGAATTGCACCGATACTGTGGCCAGAGGTTTGTTGGGGACATGATCATGACAATCTCTTAAAGGAGCTTCCTTTTGGGGTGAATATGTGTTTGTGTGGGTGAATATGTGTTTGTGTGGGCACCATTTTTGTCTTTGAAAAAATAAACAATATTTTGGGAGAACATTTTCCCCTGTCTCTTTACTTTTGTGTGGTGTGAGCAAAGATTAGGGAACATCTATGACTGGCAAAACCAAGGAATTATCAGTCCAGGAATTCTTTTCTACAAAAAGCAGCTTGGAACTGGCTGAGAAAGCCACCAAATTAAATGATGAGTCTGCTTCTTCCTGATTAAGAACAAGCTGCTTTTTACATTTTGATTAGTCTCGCTTTTAGCCATGGGATTCAAGCTTATTAAAACCAAAAGTGTATAGGGCAAGAGGCCAGGAAGGTCAAAACTCACATTGCCAAGTGACCATCAGGATGACTGTTCTTTTCCAAAGCGTTGGTATAATTGTGCAGGAATTAGCTTCAAATTTCTTGTGTTAAAGCCCTCTCTTCCCCTCTCAACGTTGTGAAGATGTATAGAGATAAGGCAGCTACATAGGGAGTAGATCGCTTGATTTGTGATGATGTGATCCAAGAAACGAGGAGGCACAGAAAGCTTGGAAGGGCCTTATCCCTTCACTGCCTGCAGCTGATGTCATGCCCTCTAAATATTCATCTTGCATTTTCTGATTTATGTAGTTATCTCTCCTGTGAGAATGTAATCCAAAGGAACTGATTTTGCTTTTTCTTTGGATCCCAAGAGCTTAGTACAATGCCTGGCACGTAGTGCTTAATAGATACTTGTTGATGGATTGTTTACTTAAAGTCATCAGTCCGTTAAAACACTATGCTCATCCAGAGCTTCCATTTGAACCCAGCACGGGACAACTTGCATTACAGTAGCAAATATTTTTGGTGAGCGCATGGTGGCTTGTGGTTGGTTGCAGTATAGAGGGTGTCTCAAAAGTCTCAGTGCAATCTAAGCTTATTAAAGCTTCTTTAATAATTTGTTTAATTTAAAACTTTAACAAGAGTAGACTGCACTAAGACTTTTGGGAGTGCTTTGTATTTCCAGTGGTGACTTTTGTGCAGGAAGTGGCACAAAGGACATCACTGGGCAGATATATTACCAGAGCAGGTGAGTCTACTATGTATCAAGAGCTAGGAATGATAGACAACCCAGGGGCTGCACTGATACCCCCAAAATGTAGCAAGTCCTAGAGAAGGGCATCGAACATGGTAGGTAGAGCCTCTTTGAAGAATCTATGGGAGAACATGTACCAGAATCTTGTGGAATGAGAAGGTAGGAATAGGTGAATACCTGTAATTGTAATGAAGTAATTATGTACTCTCCCACATGGTTTGCTCATTTTTCCAAGTGTGTTGGTTTCATCTCCGTGGATGGTAAGTTCTTTCAGGCAAGGAATCCTGACTGTTGCCTTTACAGCTTGAAAGGACTGTGATGGTTGGTTTATCCTCCCACTGTAGAATCTTTGTACTATGAAAGAACAGGGGCCTGTACCCCACTTCTTGTTCTTCCACCGCTCCACCTGCAGTTTATCACATCACTCAATTCAGCTACTGAAAATACTGAATGTAAAAATAAATCACTCCCCTATTGTTATCAAGCACACCTGCTCTTTAACAAAACCCATCGGTGGGCAGAAGCAGAGAAATGAAGAGGGCAAAAGTCTCTGTGCTAAGCCAAGTATATCTTACAGAAATCCATTGTGCCTTCTCCCTTTCTTCTTTTCTTTGACCTCTCCTGGTTGCCCTCATGGAAAGATGGCCTGACTTGGGATCAGGAGAGATCTGAATTTGAGTGCCATATTTCAAATACAGAGTAGCTGTGAGACCAATTGCTCTATGCCTCAGTTTCCTAATCTGTAAAATGGGAGTGGTAGGATCCATAGTAACCATCTTACAGGGTTGATAGGAGGCTCAAATGAGATAATTTATGTAATTTTATCACAATAAATAATTTGTTGGTTATTATTCCCTTCCCACCTCCCTAGTTCCTGAGTACATCACTTTTTGGGGAGTCCTGCTGATGGGATTTTCCTTGAATCCCTTCCTGTCTCTGAAAGCTGCAGTTTGCATTGCAATGCAGAGAGGACTGAGGAGCTGTCCTGAGATGCTAATTGTATTCTGGCCAAACTCCAAAGTGTTCTGATGCATTTAAATATAAATGAAAAGCAAAAAGACATTCAAATCAGAGGGAGGTGGAAATTTTAGCTTTAACTTCTCTCCTTGCCAAAGAAAGGATTCTTTGAGGACACAAAATATAGGATGTTAAACTGGAAAGGATTGTAGAGGTCATTTATGCTATTCTTTGATTTTACAGATGAAGAAACTGAGGGACACCTGAAGAGGTTGTCATTTCCAAGGTTAGTACATAGGACTGGAACAGGACCTATGTTGCTTGATTCCAAATTCATTGTCTTCTCCCCTCCACCCCCGACCCCCCCCACTCAATTCAGCCAGCTTTTAAGTGCCTACTAGGTGCAGGGGATAAAAAGATCAAAATTAAAAACAATTCCTACCTTCAGGGAAATTCCACTTTACTGGAGCTCATAGACTACTCTATACTATGTTCCTTCCTTGTCCAGCCAAAAACTGCCCAATAAATTCTGGAAGAAAAAATAAGGACTAGACACGAAGGGAGATCAGTTGCCTTCTGCTGAAGAGGCAGGTATATGTGGGCATTGTTCAAAGTTGTGAGAAATCGCCTGATCCCAGAGCCAGTAGGGGAGGAAGAAAACAGAGGGTGGCCAGGGAGTAGGAGAGAATGACAGAAAGACATGTGAGAGATGGAGAGAAACCTGCGCTGAGAGTCCCAAGCCTCCAGTTCCTGAGAAGCAACAATCTCTAGAGCTGGAGTTTCCATGATCCTTTTCAGATCTCACTGAGGTTGGTGAGAACGTGGACCACGGTTTTATAATCGTTTGGTTAGTGTGCCAAGAAATGTAGTGCACTCAGTACTGCTGTTATGAATGCTATCCTGACATCCCACCTGCTATGTCCCAGCCAGAGAATGGGGACATGCCATCTCACACCACCCCAGGGAAGGGGTGTGGGAGGAAGCAGTTTTAGGAAATGGGTGGAAAGAATGCTTTCTGCCCAAGATCATTCATGTTAATTCTTTATTTTTTAAAAAATTAGTTTTTAAATGAACAAAAATCTATTTTCTCTCCTTCCACCTTCCTCTCCCATTGAAAAAGCAAAAAAACCCCAAAACAAAATCCTTGTGAAAAATAAATATAGTCAGGCAAAACAAATGCCACCATTGGCCATATCCACATATATCTATATTTATCTGTTTGTCTGTCTGTCTTATCTATCTATACCAAAAGTCTATTACCTTTCTGGTAGGAAGGGGTGTGTGTGTGTGTGAGATACACACCTACATACATATATATGTATACATATATGCACACATACATACACACAGGCGTTAAAATCCAGCCTTAGACACTTACTGTGTGACCCTGGGCAAGTCACTTAACCCTGTTTGCTTCAGTTTCCCCATCTGTAAAATGAAGTGGAGAAGGAAATGGCAAACCACTCCAGTATCTTTGCCAAGAAAACCCCAAATAGGGTCAGAGGGAGTCAGCTATGACTGAAAAATGACTTAATACATATACATGCATGCATATATATAATCTACAGTATATATATGTGTGTATTTTTAAAATTTATACACACACACATATTCGGTGTAGGAAATAAGGCAGACCAATTAAACATTCTAACACAAGAGGGCAAATGTGTTCAAATGCATCTCATTGAGATTAGTGGGAGATCTCATGTAAATTCGTTTATTTCTTTTTTTTAATTAACAAAGGTATATTTTTTTCTCTCACCTTCCTCCCCCACTGAAAAAAAAAACAAAAAACACATAGTATCCAAATATATGTATCAATCAGTACCCTGAGTCTATTACCTTTCTGGTAGGAAGTTATCCCTCTATCTGGTTTTATACACCCCTCCCCCTTCCACAACCTCCCCTCCCCCCGCACCCCCTCCCCCCCCACATACAGTGTGGGAAATAAGCCAGACAAACTAGAGATCCTAACACAATGGCGTAAATTTGATTAGTGAGGGGGAGATTAATACTGGAATCACGTTCTCAATGGTTACACCTTAATCAAAAGGTAAAGAATAGGTTATGAAGTGAGAGAAGCAACATCTGTTAAATAGATACCGTCATGCATTTTGTATGTTTAGGCTGAATCTCTCTGCTAAGCTCTAATCCCACATCACAAACTGCTTATTGGACATTTAAAACTGAACATGCCATAGGTCTCTCACCCCAGAATGTCCCAAACAGAACTCATTATCTTCAGCTGTGGTTGTCCTGTTTGATCCCCACTCTTAAGCCCTGCACTTTCAGTCAGTTTGCCAAATCTTGTCACTTCTTCCTCCACACCTCTTACATCTGTCCCTTTCTCTCCACTCACACAGCCATCACCTAGGACAGGACCTCAGTACTTCTCGACTCAAATCTCTACCTGACCCAGTTCGTCCTCCAGAAGGCTGCCAAAGTGATTTCCTTGTGATCCCTCTACTTACAAAACTCCTCCCCGGGAGCAAATAAATATACACTCTTCTGTTTGACATTTAAAGCCCTTCAAACCTAGCTCTAATCTATCTTTACAGCCTGATTATACGTTCCTCTCCATTTTCTTTATGGTATGGTCAAAGTGGTCTTTTTACTGTTACTCAATGGCTCTTTCACCAGTACCCTCTTAGTTCAAGTATGATATTGGAATAAAATGAGCATTTAGCATTTGACAGAAGAAAGTTTACTTTGCCCTAACATAGCACAAGTACATGGAACAAAGATTAAACGGCACTTAGCTTCTCTAGCCCCCTCCCTCCATCTCCATATCAATTAATCAATAAACATTTATTAAATACCTACTATGTGTCAGACACTATGCTAAGCACTGGGGATACAACAAGAGAGCTCCTGCCCTCACAGAGTTTACAATCTAGTGAGGGAGTCAGCATGCAAACAAGTATGTGCAAAGCAAGCTATATACAATGACGGGAATCCCTAGAATACCTTCCATCCCTGAACTCTCCCACGTGGCCCTGGCATTCACCTGAGGCTCATTTCAGTCCTTGCTTTGCGGCTTTGACCCTGCCCCAAGCTCCAATTCTTTATTACCTCTAACCTAGCCCAGCCCTTCATTGTCTGTTATCTCCGATCCCGCCCCTGGTCACTCCCCACCTTGAATTCCATCTAGACTACTTCCGTGTGGTCCAAGTTCTTGGTGTTCACCTGGGGCACCCAGCACTTCTGGGTCCTTCTCTGTTACCTCCCAGTCACCCCAGACCACTTGGCCACTCCTTGATCACATCCAGATCTTCCCAGTCTTTCTGTATATAAGGTCCATCTTGCCCCCCATTAAATCGCACAGATTCCTTCAGTCTGGCCTGGGTGTATTCTCACAAAGGCTCAGATTCTTAAAAATCTGTCCAATAGCACGGCTTCTTAATCTTGCCCACCTCAATTGATGTTTTAATAAGCATTGTCTCTGACTAAAAGAAGGCTTGAGTGGAATTCATTCAAGGCAGGACCCGTGCCTTTTGCCCTTGAATTCGGGGATTCCCAGCAACCCTCGACTGCAACAACAGGATTAACAGGAAATAATTAACAGAGGGAAGGTTGTAGAATTAAGAATTAAGAGGGGTTGGTGAAGGCTTTCTGTAGTAGATTCCAAATTGTGAGCGTATTTTAGGTTACAATTCACTTTATCTGGTGGGGCATAGGAGGTGTTCAGGGAGGATTAGCACATCTGGTATGAGGGTTGCTGAGCCCTTTTCAGGGAGGCTCATCCAGCATTAGTGTCCACTCTCACTTGTGGCTCTAAGTGTGCACCAGCCACACCCTGGTAAACCATCTTGGCAGATGAGCTAAACCAGGTCGAGGGTAACCAAGAGACCTCAAATTCATTGGCGAGTTAGGGGAATGCCTACTCCAAACATGTGAAGACTTCCCCTGACACAATGGGTGGATGAGGACAATTTGTCCCAATGACCATGAAGGCAGCAGAAGCAGGCACTATGGAGTGCTTGGAGCTTGGTCAGACATCGAAGACACCATGGTCTTCTATTGCATCCTGGGGCGTTGCCCCCCTTAATTCCTTGCACTGGAGCCCAGTTATCCTACATGTTTGTGAATTGAGAGGTGGACAATGAAGTGGTTGCCTTGGGATAGCCAACGTGATAATGCAGTCTTTGAAGGTTGGGGGCAAACAAACGACAAAAACAGACAGTCCCTGCTCTCAAGGAGCTTATGTTCGAATGAAGAAGATGAGAGCCCCCTTCTTAAACAGATGTTCTGGGAAGAGCCCTCCGATCAGAGGCGGGATCCAAGAACGCGGATGAAGAGGTTTCTGGGACATAATGGAGAAGTCCTAGTTCAGCTGAAAGAGTAGGAGAGAAGAAAGAGGAGGGGCAGGAAGTTGCCATTAGTACTGATTGCTCTTGGTGCTACTTTTTCCTTTGCCCAAACTTGGAAGGTGTTTCTTTTCTTGCTTTAATTTGGGTTTCCAAGGCTGGCTGGATGTGTTAAAACCTATATGTAAAAGGGTTTTCCTTCTCACCACACCCCTAGGCTAGATTTTCTCAGAAAGCCAACAAAACCAGGACTTGATTAGGTTAAGAGGTGTGGCTAGACTTAAACTGCACCTCCCTTGACACAGCCTCCTAGTGGCCTCTGGTAGTGTTGATATGGCTTTCTGGTCTGTTAATGGCATGAAAGGTCATACCCACAAGGGGTCAGATTTGGTGGATCCCAAAAGATAAACCAAGTCACCATATCTTGCCCTGCTGAATACTTTGTTTCCACATGAAGGCAAGATGGTGCTCCACATCTATGGAAGGTAGGTACTAGTGTATCTTGGTTATATTTCCTTGATGTGTTAGGGCTAAGTGAACCTCATTTGGTTAATTGTGCTTCATTTCATCTCAGGATGAAAACTGAACATAATGATACCTATGCCCCTAACATTCCACTTTGCATCTGCTGCTCTGGCTGGTGTCAACTCCATGAACAAGATGCTTGGACAGGTTAAGCTCATCCCTTCTAAACTCATCACCAGGCTGCTAGCTCAAGCCTAGATTGTCACCAACCCCTTCAGCCTCCTTTCCCCTCTGATTGGAGGGCTGGAGGGGAGAGTACCAAACTCTTCCCAATGCCTTCCTTATTGTAGAGGGCAGAAACTGGACTGTGAGCTCAGTCCATTTTGCATCTGGTGCTCTGCCTGGTTTTAACTCCACACTAGCAGATACCCCTCTGACAAGTAACCCCTGGTGTCTTACCCCACCCTACTCCTGCCTTCTTTTGTGTACTGTCTCTGCTCTCCTCCTCATCCCCCAGATTGTAAGCTCCTTGAGGGCAGGGACTGTCTTTTTCTTATTTGTATCTCCAGTGCTTAGTACATCTGGTCCCAGACCAAGCCCTACTTGTTCACTGTTTGGGCCCTGATTGGCTCAGAATGAATGTAAATAATAAATTGTTTCTGTTTTCCCCAGAAACCCTGAGGGTCTTTGCCTCCCAGATCTATTTTTTTTATTTTAAAGAGGCCATTCTTTGCCTCATTTTTATTAAGCCTTAATCACTGCCTCAATGAAACTGAGACCTGTTAAAGACCTTAGGCCCAGGTCCCCAACTGCATCTTGGGTCATCTCCAGTCATCCTGATTCATATCTGACCACTGGACTCAGATGACTCTTGGTAAGCTGGCAACTTTGCATAGCCCTCCCTCACTTAAATCCAATTCACTTGCATGTCATGGCATCACCTCCCTGATGTCATGGTCCTCCTCCAGAACGAAGGACAAACAGCAACAGCAGCAGCTGCAACAGTGTAGCACATAGTAGGTGCTTGATAAATGTTTATTGAATTGAATTGATATTTATGGATTTAAATACCTAGTTCTGCCATACTTTTTCATATTTATTACACTTTAATTCTCTTCACCTTTTCTTAATTCCAAGGAATTTTGGCCATGATTTTAGTCAAAATGGAGTTGTACCACAAAATATCACCAGGTCCTTTCTCTTCTTGCTGACCCCAGAACCCTAGTCCTTGCTCAGTCCACAGAAGTTCCTCAAGAAATTTTCCATCTCTTCTCCTGACAAGAATGTCTACACTCTTTTCTTGCCTTCACAATGACAGAAATTTCATTCCTTGCCCCTACTGTTACTCTGACAGAAAAAAGGAAAAACTTAAAATTGAGAAGATAGCCTTTCATTAAAAAAAAAAAAACTTTCTTTAAAAAAAAAAACACTTCTTTGAAGAGCAACATATTTAATTGCTTTATTCTAATAAAAAACAACAACATCAAAATCCTCCAAAGTGGTGTTCAAGAAACCTACGAAGATTTATATGAACTGATACAGAATGAATTGAGGAGAACCAGGAGAACAATTTATACAAAACAACAACGTAGTAAAGGAAAACATCTTGCAAAGACTTAAGAATTCTGGTCAATGCAATGATCAACCATTGTTCCAGAGGATCAGTTATTAAGCATGTTGCCCATCTCTTGACAGAGAGGTGATGGGATTCAACTTGCAGAATAATAGAATAACTTTTTTCCCCCAGTGTAGGAGTAGTGGGAGTGGGAGTGATGCAGTTTGAGGGGTTCAGGGACCCCCCAAGGACTGAAGTACAGGACAGGGTTGTGTGGAACGAATTCATGGACTCAAGCATTCTTTAAGTCAAGTTGGCAAAGGTTTATTATAACATTAATATGGCGGGCAGAGCTCCTCAAGGGATTCTGCAACCCAACAGGAATGATGCTAAAGCTTGTATAGGAAAAGTGGTGGATTATGTAGCAAATATGCTAATTAGGTGATACCATGCCACCTTGGTCACAGATGTCATTCACTACTGGAAATGGGCAGGTGGGGAGGGTTTCCTAAGGGATGTGTTTTTGGTCTGTTATGTCTGTAACAAGATAGTTTCGGGAGTTGATGTCAATAGCTTGACCTCTGGATTGTATACAGTGACTGGGAATCAGTACATGATAGTTCTGCTGGTACAAGATAGTCCTGTTCATATAAGGGAAATTCTACAGGGTCAGCTTGTTCTTGTAACAGAGAGAAATAGTTTGCCTCACTGGGCCCACTCCTGAGTTATTGCCAGAGATAGGGTCTTTGGGCTGGGGAGAAAACTGTCAGAGATAGTGTTTTGAGGACAGGGAGAAATATGGTCTTGGAATTGGGTCTAGGCACCCAAGCACCCCATCAGGAGGGAGAGAAGGGGTAGAAATGGAGTAGCCAAAAAGAAAAAATAGAAAAGGAAGAAAAGAGGGTCATTGAAGCATTTTTTGGGGAAGCAGTTGGAGTTAAGTGACTTGCCCAGGGTCACACAGCTAGTAAGTGCCTGAGGCTGGATTTGAAGTCAGGTCCTCCTGACTCTAAGGCTGGTGTTCTATCCACTGCACCACCTAGCTGCCCCCATTTAAAAGAAGAAATATTCATAAAAGAATAGAAGGAAGGCCAGAAAAAATGACAGACAGGCAGTCTGTTTGAAAAGCGCCCATCAAGGCTAAGGTCAAGTATATTTAAAAAGAAAAGCAAGCTGTACGTAGTAGAGATTTGTGGCTTCATGTGTAATCCTCTATTTTATGCTTACACAAATGTTAATTTTACTTGGTGTCTGTTAAGTACAGAATTTTTTAAAAAAATCTAAAAACAAGAAAAAATAAACAAAAGTCCTTCCAAACCTTGCCAGATATTCGATATGATAGAGCATTTCCCACCGTTCTGCTGCAGGTTTGTTACTTAAAGGTTACAACCCTTAGGAAATTGTGACAGGAATTTTAATTTATGTTTTTATTTTCTTTAATTTTTCTTAATTAAAAGGTAATGATTTTAGCATTGTATAAATTTTCATTCTGAACTATCACCTTTAGAATTTGAAAGTAATTGGTTATAATAAAGAAGGATTACAGGCATATCTTATGAAGGGATATAACAAATGAGTCTCATTTTGTTTGGGAGCAGAATAGAAAGCTATTTTCCCTGGCTTATTTCTCAAGAAAAATATTCAGAAAATTGCTTAAAATCAGCGGAAGACCACATTAAAATAGGCATTAAGATTCCCTGGGAGGATACTAAAATTTTTATCATTATGGATTTCTCTTCTTGGCATTCTAGGTGTTTCTATCAAATGAATACCACACTTCTGCTACTCTTTAGGTCCTTGATTTCTCTCCTGAAGTGACCTCAGAGAGGCCATAAAGACAGACGACTATTTCTTAGTCTCCCTTTTAAAAATTTGTTTCTCCTCTGATCTCTTTCCACCCCCTTCTCTCTGACCCCAATCTTTACCACGTTTCTGACCATTACATGACTTTAAAATGAAAATTGAAGAACTTTGGAATTCCTACTAGAGAGTAGGGTGGAATAACAGTGGAGCTAACTCTTCTTTCTTTTCTTTATTCTTTAAACATAGGAAACATCTCTTTCACATCCATTAGTATTTTGTAAATTTCCCAGAGGGTAGAGTTAGAATTCAAGTCCTATCTGGGATTGGTATCTCCCCCAGACCCTAGCAAATGCTCTGTATGCCCTTGGTAGGTGCTTAAAAGATGTTTGTTGAAATGAAACGAATTGACTGCTTGGTCCTCCCCTTTTCTACCCTAACAGTTATTTTACAGTTACATCTCTTTTCTCCTAAAATTGAATTATAACTCAAGCCCTCATCTAATGAAGTCACTATTCTTCCTGATACCAAAGTCATTCCTCTCCCCCCAATTTCTCACTACTCAGAAATCAGATAACTATCTCTGTACTATCACAGGATAATTCATCTTATTGAAGAATTTGTGCCCTTTATCCCAACCCCGTCTCCTTTTACTTCTTCAAAGCCTTGCAGGTTCTTCCCTTCCTCATCTCTCTCTTCTCTCCACAGAAATCATCTGTCTCCACTGAATATCCACTCTCTTTCTTCTGTCTCTCCTTCTCTGTGGCCACCCTGGTCTCTTCTTGGTCTACCTAGCTAAGTGGGAATGTGATTAATCCATCCTTCTCTTTAGTAACCTCAGATGGAGACTATTTTGATGGAAGAAGACAGTTTGTCTGGCTCACAGCTCTTCCTCAGCATTTAATTCAGTTAATCATTTAAGTGCTTACCGTGTGCAAGATACTGACCTAGAGACTTGAGGATACAAGGACAAAAAAGAATCTACGGAGGGAAAATCTAAGGATTGAAAACAAAAAAATCCTACCCTCTAGACACTCATCTTCTACAATGATGATAATAATAATAACTAGCATTTATATGGTACTTTAGGTTTGCAAAAAGCTGTGGAGTTTAAAATTATTCAACCTACAATAAAAGAAACTGAGACAGAGCTCTGTGCCAATGGCACTTTATTAAAGGGTCCATGATCCCCTCTAATAGAGTGGACCTCAGAGCTTCCTCACAATCTGAGATGCCCCTGGACCAGGGACCTTGTTTTTATAGGATTTGATACCCAAATATGCAAAAGAGGCATGGTAAAATACAGAATCTTATTGGTTCATGGACCTTCCTTTTGAGGACCAAGAATGACATATCAAGCAGGGGTGGGTGTGGGTCAAAGGTTGGGTCAAGCACGGGGCTTCTCCACTGACCAAGATGGTCATAAGATGGTTACTTGCTCATGGTGGACAAGAGAGAGTGGTCCAGAGGTACAAAAATAAGTTGGGGAAGTTTCCAAAGAAACAAGGCATCCCACCCCTGCTGGGTTTGGATATGGTATTTGAGTTAAACAAGATGGAGTTATCTTTGTCAGCATTCTTGTGATTGTACAAGTGAGCTTTTTTTTGGAGGGGTGAGGTAGAAGATATTGTATAACATTTACCAGCACACCCCACTGCCCCTCTCTCTATTTTAATATCAATTAACCCCCCCTACCCCAGGCCCCCCCCCCCCCCCCCCCCCCCCCCGCCCCCACACCCCAACTCTGCCCCTGACATAAATTAGCATCACTCTCTAAACCTTAACCTGTATACTAGGTCCAGGATCCCCACTCATTCTTCCCGGTGCCTGGTCCTACTCTTACTAGATAAAGCACCCTATAAAAATTCAATGGGCTTTACCAATTCTGATGCCCTCTTCGACTGGACACCCAATTAGGACCCCGACCTGTTTCCATCCATCTTGACTGCCCCTTGTATTGTGAATTCTCCCATCTCTCTCTGTCTCCCCTGCCCCACCCAAAGCTGGTTTACTGGTTTAGTTTATAACTGTGAGCTTGTCCTGTGTTCTTTCTTGGAGTAATCTTTCTCCTTGGACTGAATCTTGTAAATCTGAACTTCATTTAAACTATATTAAGATGGGGGGTAGATGAGATTGGATGTGATATATCTTCAAGCATCTGAAGATGTATATTTATTACTAAAGAGTATTTTTTTTTTTTTTAGGCAATTGGTGTTAAGTGACTTGCCCAAGGTCACACAGCCAGTAAGTATCAAGTGTTTAGTCTGAGGCGGATTTGAACTCAGGTCCTCCTGACTTCAGGGCCGGTGCTGTATCCACTGCACCACCTAGCTGCCTTGTAAAGAGTATTTTCAACACTGTTTTCACTAATACTCAGGTCAATGAGAGACTTAAGGGTTGTGTATATGTATGGGTAGGGCTGGCCCTGGTCAGTCAGTCAGTCAGCAAGCATTTAGTAATCTCCTACTACATGCCAATCTCTGTGCTAAGTGCTGGAGACACAAAGAAAGAAAATCAAACAAACAAAAACTCCCAGTCTCTGCTTTCAGGAAGCTCCACAGTCTAAAGGGGAGTAGGGGAGACAAGATGAAAGCAACAATGAACACACACAGTATAGACAAAATAAAGTGGTAATAATCTCAAAAGGGAAGCATTGAGATTAAGGAAGGAGAGGCTTCTTGCAGAAGATGAGACTTTAGTGGAGATGTAAAGGAAGCCAGGGAAGCAATGAGGATGACAGACCTCCAGGCATGGGGACACCATGCAAAAAACTTTGTGAGTTGAGAGGTGCAAACCAAATTGCCCAGAGGCCAGGACTGCTATATCAGGGGAGATGGACAAGCATAAGGTGTAAGAAGACCGTATCGGGAGAAACAGGCCAAGTTATGAAGGGCATTAAAGGCCAAATAGAGGATTTACATTTGATTCTGAGGTAATAGGGAGCTACGGGGAATTTGTAACTCAAAGGGAACTCCTTCCATTTTGTAGCTGACCCTTCTTCCTCTCCCCTACCCCACACTAGAGTGAAAATGAGGTGATACAGCTGTGGCATCAGAGGGAAACTCTGGTCAAGGGGAGAGAAGGATATCAAGGCAGCCTAATAGCAACTTAATAGTTCCTTATGAGGGCTGGCTGCTGAGTCCACTTGCCTTATTTTGTGATGAGCTAGTCAAGACTAGAAGAGAGAAGAGGTCATAGATCCTGCCAAAAACAATCAGGACCAATAAATACCAACCCTTACGAGTTTTGGTTCCCTTTGGAGACAGAGTTTTACACCTAGTGTGATAGATGATTTATTGGACCCCTATTTTATTCCAATCAATATTAATCAGTTTGATATGATTCCACAAGGGTGGTGATTATAAGTTCTGCATGTTGGCCCCAGAACTGGGAAATGCAGGTTGTAAGTTCACCTGCTTAATCGTAGGAAAATAACTAGAGGACCTCCACCCTTGTTTTTCCTTGTTATGGTGACCAGCCCAGTGTGGCAGAGATGACTCAATTACATGGAGAGCCCCCCAGCTACTTTTTTTGCCCCTCCATCCATTGTCATCCCTCTATTGCCCAACATGGGGACATAACCATGAGCATGTAGCCAACCAGTGACCCTGATTGCCAGCCTGAGGCCTGTCCTTCTGCTGGCTTGTTGGTCCATATAGATGTTTTGGCATGCGACTATCAGTCCAATTCGATGAGCCTGCTCAACTTCAGTAGGACCTCCTGGAAGGTGAAGTTAGGTCTGTGAAGACCTACTCGCTAGCCCATTTGTCAACCAATGGGATCCTGTATTTTGGGTAGACCCTCCTAGGGGACAAAGGGCAAGGTCTATCAACCAATGTTATTATGTATTTTTGGTGTCTTCACCTGTATTGTCCAGGTTTCAAGCATTATAAAACTAAGGCCCTGAGGAAAGTGGGCATCTCAGATTGTGAGGAAGATCTGAGGTCTACTTCATTAGAGGGGGCCGTGGACCCTTTAATAAAGTACCATTGGCTCAGAGCTCTGCCCCAGGGGTTTTTCTTGCAGATTGGTCAATTTTGAAAATCGGCACCCTAGACCCTGAGTCCATAGTTCCTACATCTTCCAGAGTTTCCATATCTTCAGCTTTGCTGAAAGCAAGGGTCAAGCATCAACAGAAGACTTATTGTCCTGCTTGCAGGAACTATTCAAAATCAAACCGCATTTCTTAGAACTCTTGAGTTCCAAAAAAAGCTTCTATACGTTCTGGTGGGACATAAAGAGTGATGAAAATATCACCTTATAGCCATTTGTTGGATTATTTTAGTCTGCATTTTTTTTTTTTGGTTATCCTATACTATTCATTTGCTTATTGCTTTTATACTAAGGATAGAGACAGCTATACACTATTCAAACATGTTTGATGCTTCTGTGGAGTGCCGATTCCATTATGCCAAGGTTATGAAGATTTGGGGTCACTGGATACAATGATGTTAGGAAAGAAGCTGGTTTTGGCAGTGGGGGGGGGACTTGACAGTTGATTTCTGATTAGATAATTCTACAAGTTGTCACATCCCTTGACAATGAGACAGTGATGCTCTGTGTGTGTATGGAGTGGGGTAGGGCATGGAGTGAGAGAGAGATGGTTGGAAGCCTCTGAGAACCACAGTAAGGAGAGCACTTACTTACTATTCTTTCTAATGGGGCATATGCAAACACCAAGGTGAGGGTGGGACATCCCAGGATCATATATTTTTATAAATATATTTATAAAATAAATATGTTTTGGTTGTGGTTAAAGGTGCCTTTGTGGCATGATATGAGTGGTTAGTACCAACTTTAAAAGACCTCCCCACTGGCCTGACCATCCCACCATCCATCATTTCTTTGGACTTACTAATGAGCATTTACTGGGGGATATGGACAAGGAATGCAGGATTGAGAGGCATCAATAAGGTGGTGATCTTCAGCTGTAGTAGAATGTGCTCACTTCCATCTGAGGAAAGAAGCTTTATTTGGGCTAAGACCACAAGTCTTACAGGCTCCTTTAAAATGCAAATATACAGGTCAGAGGGGACATTAATTCATTGTATTCAATAATACCCTAAGAAAAAGCTGAAGTTCTGAGAGAATGGGAAGGTAAATACTGCTAAAAGGAAAGAAGGTCAGACTTTCTCCTGACTACTTGACAAGGGCAAACCAGATCATTATAACATTTTTTTTTAATAATGCACAGAAGAGAACAGAAATTAGTTCAAAAGGAAGAATAGACAAGCAGGACAGTTTTGAAAGTAGTTGGATTTTTTTTTAGCAAGCATTATGAAATTGTTATGTTTCATATAGAAAATGTTTTCTTTGTTTAGCTGAATGTATGGAAATGCTCTTTTCCTGTGTATTTAAGGTCAGAATAGAGAAAAAGAACAGAAAGGGTAGGTTCTAGTGAGAGTCTCTGTACAGGCAAATTGAAGAGTGAGACACTGAGGAGGTGGGATGGGTGGGAGGACTTGGTAAAACTGGGTAAGATGGAAGGGGGAGTAAAGATAAGCTTTGCCCATTTCACAGTTTAGCCCAACAAAGGCTTATGCATGGATCTGGGCGTGCTTGTAGGATGCAGATGAGCTATGTTTCTCTCAGTGTTCTAAGCATTCTAGAACTTCAATATGTAGTTTATTTTTTGTTATCTTCTCTTTTAACAAACTGCCACTAGTCTGTTTTTAAAATGTTTCCATCAAAAAAAGGATAACCTTTTAAAAATTCCATTTCCTTGTTTGCAAAAAGAAACTATTAGAAGGTCATTGAAATATCTTTTAAAAGAAAATGCAGAGAAAAGAACACGAGGAAGGCCAGAAAGAATCACAGACAAGTCGCAAAATGAAAAGGGTGAATTCACAAAGATGAAATTAAAGCAAATATTGGGAGCTATTTTGCTCAATTCTATGCCAATAAAACTGACAATCTGAATGAAATGGTTGAATATTTACAAAAATAGAAATTAACAGAAGAGGAAATAGAATACTTAAATAACCCTATCTTCGAAAAAGAAATTGAAAAAGTCATAAAAGAGCTCTCTATGGGGAAAAAAAAAAAGACCCAGGCAGGACCAGATAGATTTATAAGAGAATTATAACAAACATTTAAGGAATAATTAATTCCAATATTATGTAAATGTTGAAAAAAAAAAGAGTTCTACCAAATTTCTTCAATGACACAAATGTGATGTAACACCTAAACCAGGGAAAGCAAAAACAGAGAAAGAAAATTATTGACCAATTTCCCAAATGAATATTGATGTAAAATTTTTAAATAAAATACCAGCAAAGACATTACAGCAATATATTACCAAGATCATACACTATGATCAGGTGGATTTATACCAGGAACGCAGGACTGCTTCAATGTCAGGAAAACTATAAGCATAATTGACCACATCAATAACAAGACTCGTAGACAAGTAGGATAGCTTTGAAAGTTACCTGTTGAATTAATTATACATTTAAAAGAAAGGCAAACCTTGCCTAATGGAGATCTCCAGTTTTATGTACAGTCCTCTTCTTTATACTGTGTGAACAGACTAATTTTATTTGTTGTTCAAAGTTCAGAATGAAAAAAAATTTGTTAAAACAAAACAAAATTTTAAAAAATTATGCACTTGATATAGCCATGTGATTTTGAAAGTATTTGTCTTAGTAGGAACTATTTACTTCTAATCTTTTTTTTTATAATCAGAATTAAATGTTACCACAATTGCCTAAAATGTTCTTTGTGGCTATTATAACTTTTTTGAATTAAATTTGTTACCATCTTGTTTCAGAGTACCATGATAATTTCTAAAGAGAAAGGATATTAGATATTTCTGCACAAAGATTGATGAACTCCATCTCAAAGGACAATGGACATGTTGCCTTGTGCATAGTAATTTAATAAATGCATGTTGACTGATAATCCCACACCATCAATGGTCTATTGGACATTTCTAAGAGCGCTACATATTAAAAGCAAAACTCATTATCTTTTTCCAACAAACACTAGGCCTCTTCCAAAATTCCCTGTTTCTGGTGAAGGCACTATCATTTTCCCAGTCTCTCAGATTTGTAACCTTGATGTATCCTGGACTTCTCTCTCTCTTAGTCCTATATCTAATTGGTTGCCAAATCTTGACACCTCCACATTTCTGGTTTCTGTTGTCTTCTCTCTACTTACACAGTTACTACATTAGCTCAGATTCTCATCAACTGTCTTCTACATTATTATAATGGCCTCTTATTTGGTGTCTGCCTCAATTGTGTCTCCTCTTTAGTCTACCCTCCACACTGCTGCCAGAGGGATTTTCCTCCAGGGAAGATGTGACCATGTCATTTACTCCCTTACTCAGTCAGCTCCAGTGGCTCTCTGTTACCTACAGCATCATATATGAACTCTTCTGTTTAGCTTTTAAAGCCATTCACAGCCTGTTCCCAACCTATTTTTTCAGTCTCATTGAACAATGTTCCCCCTTCACACCCTGCAGGACAGTTTCTCACACACAGGACACTCCGTGTCCTCCATGCCTAAGGTGCACTCCCTTCTTCCCTCTGTCTCATAGAAACTCTCTCTTTCTTCAAGTACCACCTTCTACATGAAGCATTTCCTGATTATTTAATAGCTAGGGCTCTCCCTCTCAAATTCCTTTGTATTTAACTATTTTGTATGTATTTTCCTTATATTTATCCTGTATATACTTGTGGATATACTTTTTGCCTCTTCTCCATACTCTTCTATAACATTGCTCTTTACTAGATCTCCTACCTATCTACTCCTTCATCTCCCAAATCATTATCCATTTCCCATGCCTCAGCATAGGTGTTCTCCAAGAGACATTCTCCCTCTACTCTTTTAGCTTATCTCTGCTTTTCAGAATCTTTTAAGGCTCAGTTCCAGGGCCACTTTCTCCACAAAGCCTTCCCTGATTATTTTCTGTTGTTAGCACCCTCCCTAAATAAATATAGATATCATGTGTGCCCTCAATAGAAAGTAAGCTCTTGAGAGCAGGGAGTATTTAGTTTTGTCTTTAGGGCCTAAATTTTCACATAGTACATCCTTAGAAAATGTTGTTGACCAAGTTGTCATCTTTGCTATGACTTGTCTTGCTTCACAAGAGCACAAGCTTTTTATTTCAATAGAATATATGAACAGCATCTTAGTGTCTATCTCTTATTTTGCATTATGTTCATTGCATTGCTGTCTAAGTTAGGGAACCCTGCTTAAAGTGCTTTAGGTAGAATAAGAAAAAAATAGATTTTGCTTCATAGGACCTTAGGACCTAGAATTGTAAGGGAACTTAGAGATCATTTCCTTTGATACACTCACTTAACAGCTGAGGATACTAAGGCCAAGAGGGATGAAATTACTTTCCAAAAGTTACACCGGTAATTAGTAACAGACACTAGGATTCAAATACAGATTTTCTGACTCTAAAACCAGTGCTTTTCTCCTCTAACTAGTAGCCACACAGATATATAAATAGCTCCCTTTTCTCTGGTCACACTAATTAATATCCTTTTAGTGTCAGTATTATGAGATTTCCTTTATGAAAACATAGATGTTATTTTTCTCAGTTATTATTTATTCTTCACCTTCTGGTTTTCAAAATTATGCTTTTTTCCCCCCTTTAATATCCCCAGGGCACAGGTAGAGTGAAATGCAAATTGTATTGAAATATTAAAGGTAACCAATAACAAGCAATGAATGTTCATCCTGAGATCAGCACATGAGTCCAGAAAGAGAGAACTTGGCTTGCTTCAACTTGCAAATTGTCTTGTTGCTGCTCTAATTCATAGTTTCATTGAAGTCCTCCTAAAAGAAAGTATAGTAGAAACAGCATTGATTCTGGAGTCAGACGATTTGGGTTCAGATCCTGCCTCTTATGGTCACTATGTGACTCTTGACAAGTCATTTAGCTTCCTTGGATCTTAGTTTGCTTATCCATAAAATGAAGGGGTTGGACAAGATAACCTCTGCGGTCCCTTGGAGGTTCTGTTCCCTCATCTATGTGGTTTGGCAATTCTGATCTCCTCCAGCAGATGGAGCTTGTTGCCTTTTGCTGCTCCTCTCTCCCTAGTTTGTTGTTTTTCTTCAGAAGATGTCACTTAATTATTTGTCTCAAGGAACCGACTTTCTATCATTAAACACGTATAAGATTTGCAACAACAACAACAAAAATCACATTACCTTTATCCCATTGGATTTGGAAGACTGTCAACATAATTTATGTGAGAGACTTCTGAGGATCTATAGGAAGTCCTCTTCTTGCACCAGATAAACCTCAATTCCAATCAGGTTTATGGTGAAATCATTACTATTTACCTTCTCTCTCCCCCAATATCCCAAGGGTTCATCTCCCATTCATGTCAGCACTTCCTACTGAGTTCTCAAGGTTTGGGAAAGTGCTCCTTTTCTCCTGTCTTGCCAGGGCAGCTGAGTTTGGTTAATCAAATTACTGATGGGTGATGCTATATTAAGGTGCTACTCTTACTATTTTTAATAATAGAGTGCCATTAGAGTCTTTCAAAACTTTGTTGGGTACTGTCAGAAACTTCTCCTTGGAGACTCAGAATTCTTGCCTGTGCAGGGTCCGTTAGATATTTCAATGAGTATAGTTTCTCAAGGAGTGGTTGGGTAGAAGCCATGTTGGAGAAGGTCCAGAATTCTACCAATAGAGAGTTAGCTTAAGGTTTTGGCCACTGTTAAAATGCAAACACTCCCAATATTTTCACATTTACATCTAAGTTGCAATTTATAGCTAGTCTCTTGAAGAGAGTATAGGGCCAGCGTCAGGGTCAGTGCCTCATCCCAAATATCTTTCCCAGGTCAATTCCCATTTTTTTTTGTTTTCTATAAAACAGAGGATGGTCTTCAAACTGAAAGGTGTAGAACAAACATTGTAGAGGGGAATTGAAACCCAAGATAATTGAGGAGAGAGAAGGAAGGCTTCTAATTAGTTTAGTGGCCTCAGATCACTTATTTTGTTTTGTGTGTGTGATTATAAACTTGACTGTTGTAAACAAACATGAACATTTCTATGCACAAAAAAACAAAAAATGAGAATTGTATGTGAAACCATCAATCTACCATGTACAGTTTGTTTTAATGTATACATTAACTTTAACATGGTAATATTAACACCAATAAGCTTATTTGTGTCCCCTTCTGAACTTCTTTCTGCTCTCTTCTGTGTATTTTTTTATTTCTGTTTATTTTTAAATATTCACATATGCTCCTTTTACTTTTCTTTTGTATCACTATTACTACTTCCCCTACTACTCTCCACAACTTTCCCCCTCAAAAAAGCCCTTCTTCTCTTATAATAAATATAGCCAAGAAAGATAAATTCTAAAAATGTATCTGAAAATATATGTATAGCACACCTCTTCTCTGCCAAAAGGTGGGAATGAAATTTCTCTATCAGTCTTCTGGAGTCAAGATTAGTCATTATTAGTCAGAATTCTTAAATCTTAAAGTTGTACTGCTGTAGTTAGTATATGAATTGTTCTACTAGTTTTGCTAACTTCACTCTAAATCAGTTCGTGCAAATTTTCCCAAGTTTCCCCTTTTGTCATTTCTTTTTTTTTTAAATAAATATCAATAAGTATTTATTAAGTCAGGATTTTTTTTTTTTTGTGAGGCAGTTGGGGTTAAGTGATTTGCCCAGGGTCACACAGCTAGTAAATGTCAAGTGTCTGCGGCTGAATTTGAACTCAGGTCCTCCTGACTCCAAGGCCAGAGCTTTATCCTTTGTGACATCTAGCTGCCCCTCTTTTGTCATTTCTTAAGGAACAACAATATTCCATTACATTCATATCCCATAGTTTCCTCAGTCATTCACTGATTGATAAGGACCCACTTTGTTTCCAGTTTTTTGCTACAAAAAACAATGCTTCTATTAATATTTTTATGTATCTGTCCAGTACAGCTCTCCCAAACAAAGAAAGAGGAAAAGGAAGGTTGCCAACAAGGTTGGGCAATGGTATAATTAGAAAGATATGAGAAGTGTAGCTGTCAAAGGGGTAATGCTAGGTGAAGAATCATTCTGGACTAAACTAGGTGGCAAAGTGGATAGAGAGGGCTGAGCCTGGAGTCAAGAAGACTTGAGTTCAAATCCAGCCTCAGACACTTACTAACGTGTGACATGGGGCAAATTACTTAACCTCTGCTTGTCTCTATTTTCTTAATTGTAAAAGGAGGGTGATAATAACAATGCCTGTATCTCAGGGTTGTTGTGATGATCAATGAGATCATATTTGTAAAGCACTTACTACAATGCTTGACACACAGTAGGAACTTAATTTTGTTTCCTTTACTTCCTTCCTCTCTTGCTTCCTTCCTTCCTTCCTTCTCTTTTCCCTGACCTTCACTGTGGTCATATCTCTCCTCAGAAACAAGTACTATGTTTTCTCATTTCCAGATCCCTCTACCATAGAATCTTTGCCCAATGGGTGTCAATATGTATTATTGAATGACTATAGTTTATCACTTTCTGAGTAATCTTGAGTTGGATGGGGTTGGAGGACATTTTCCCATGCTTTAGATCTGTGATTTGGGGTTAGTGGCAAAGAAAAGAATGGGGAAAGTGAATATAAGAGCCGTTAGGATCTTACACAAAATTTTCTAGTTATGCCTCTGCCAGCGGGCACTACCAGTGCTTAACTGACGGTAGCATTATTCTCACTACACCAGTTTGGTAGGAGGTAGCCATGGTAACTCATTCCCTTCCTGAAATGATGGGGAGAGCATCAGCAGGACGGAGGAATCAGGTTAATTGCCTGTCACCCCTTCTGTGTTCTCTCTATGTTGATTCAAATTAAGCTTTTTTCAATTTTCTGTTGTCAGCCTATATCTAATGATTGGTGTGCAGGACTGGGAGTCAGAGACTCCAGGAGGAATTGGTTTTTAATCTATCCATCCATCCATCCATCCAACCATCCATCCATCCATCCATCCATCCATCTATTCATATTCCTGCCTTTTTGTTCAGTGATAATGCCAGGTATTCAGGAGCACACATTGCTCTGCCTTAAGCCTTATGAGATTCCTGATACAAACATTCTGTAAAGCTTCAAGTGTGAATCAGTCTTAGCTACAAATCCATTCAACCCATCCTTCCTTCTTATTGGAAAGACCAGGAGCAGATCTAGTTTGGATTTCTGCAGCTTGGGGAAATTTCAGGAGCAGAGAGAATGCAGTGATGCCTTGGTGGGGTATGTGTCCCAAATAGAAGACAGGTCGGATATATCAGGAGCTTGTAATCCTGCAATGGATAACTTTTTGATACAGTTGATATCATGCATATTGCTACTATTCAAAAAATTCCTGGAATTCCAAGAAAGGAGCCCCTTGCTCTTGCCTTTGCCCCATAAAAGAGTACATAGTACTTTTGGGAGTGGTCACATGTATGGCAGGACCTCTTTGCCAAACTTTTTTTTTTTTTTTAGTGAGGCAATTGGGGTTAAGTGACTTGCCCAAGGTCACACAGTTAGTACGTGTCGAGTGTTTGGTCTGAGGCCAGATTTGAACTCAGGTCCTCCTGACTTCAGGGCCAGTGCTCTATCCACTGCACCACCTAGCTGCCCCCCAAAACTTTTTTAAGGGTCCTAGACGTAAACATTGTCTACTATCCATTAAAATTTTATCCTAATGATGTGGGAAATCATGGGGCTTTCTTAAATTCCCATAACAGCCTTATAACCAAGACATCATCTAGGACAAGATCTCTGACAGGCCACTATAGGGAGAGGAGGTATTGTAATGTATGTTCATGGTGGTGCTCCTAGGATCCTTTAACATCAGGCAATGTTGAGGGTCTCAGGAACTGTTATTTGTTTTAGACAGCAGTGGAGGGAGGGGTTCTGATAGAGATCACAGGATTTAGAGTGATTTGCCCAAGGTTACACAAGTGATAAGTAACAGAGCTAGGATTTGAACTCAGGTGATTCTAAATCTTTGATCTGAAATCTGTTACTCTTTTTGACTGTAATTTATTGCGTTACTTGGAAAGAAGGAAGAAAAAAGGAAGTAAAGAAGGAAGGAAAGAGGAGGGAAGGAAGGAAAGAAAGAGGAGGGAAGGAAGGAAGGAAGGAGAGAGGGGTGAAAGGAGAGAAGGAAGAAAGTAAAGAAGGAAGGATGGATGGAAACAAGTATTTATTAAGTGTTTATTAGGTGTCAGGCATTGTGCTAAGCACTTTGCAAATATCTTATTTGATTCTCCTAACAACCCTGAGAGGTGTGCTGTTATTATCTCTATTTTACAGTTGAGGAAACTAAGGCAGACAGGTTAAGTGACTTGCTCAGGGTCATGCAGCTAGCGAGTGTGAGGCTGGATTTGAATTCAGGTCTTTCTAACTTGAGGCACGGCTCTCTATCCACTGCAACATCTAGCTGTGCCACTAGGGAGGATTATTTTAAATTGAAAGGTGTTCTTTGGGTAAGAAAAAACCCAGGGATTGGAGGCAGTAGTAGTTGCCTAGGGAGGGGTATGTAGTGTTGGTCATTAAAATAATCTCTTACATTTGTATCTATGTAATGTCAAGAGAGCTAGAGGAAGGCACTTAGCACATTGAGTGAATCCTCTGTGGTGATCTTATAAGAGGATATAGGTAAGAATCACACAGAATGGGTGAGGGTGATAGGGCTGTGAGCTCTAATTTTTTTTTAATATTTCCTTTCAGATTCTTTTTTTCCTTCAGATGATTTTCACTATTATTTTTCTAGCTCCATAAAACAATCCCTTGGTAGTTTGATTGGTTAGGCCCCAAATATTTAAATTAATTTAGCTAGTATTTTTATTTTTATTATATTAATATGATCTACCTATAAGTAATTAATTTTTCTCCATATTTAGGTCTATATTTCTAAAGAGTATTTTGTAGTTGTATTCTTATAGTTACTGGGTGTGGCTTGGTAGATAGTTTCACAAATATTTTGTAAATTCTGTAGTTTTTTTTCAGAATAGTTTTAAAAATTAAATTAAATTTATTTTTTGTTACTTTTAAGTTATGAACTGTCTTGTGTCCCTCCCTCCCCAACCCAGACTACAGGAGGCCACCATTTGACAGATATAAATGTGTGTGTGTGTGTGTGTGTGTGAAAAACCATACTATGCATACTTCTATTTATCACTTCTTTCTCTGAAGGTATATAGCATCTTTCTTCATAGGTCCTTTGTAGTTGATTTGAGTATTTATAATACTCAGAATAACTTTGTCATTGACAGTTATTCTTCAAACAATATTCCTGCTACTGTATAATATTCTCTTGGTTCTGCTCATTTCACTCTTCATTATTTCATGCAAGTCTTTCTATAGTTTTCTAAAATTAACCTGCTCGTTATTTATTATAGCACAATAGTATTCCATCATTATTATACACCACAATTTGTTTAGCCATTCCCCAATTGATGGGCATCCCCTCAATTCTCAGTTATTTGCCACCACAAAGAAAACTGATAAAAGTATTTTAAAACATATAGGTTCTTTTCCTTTTTCTTTGATAATCTTGGGAAATAGATCTAATAGTGATGCTGCTGAGTCAAAGGGTATGCACAGTTTTATTACTCCTCGGGTATAATTCCAGATTGCTTTCCAAAATAGAGAGATTAGTTTACAGTTTCACCTATAGTGCCTTAGTGTCCCAAATTTTCCACATCCCTTCCAACGTTTGTCATTTTCCCCTTTTATCATTTTAGCCAATCTGATAAGTATGAGATGGTGTCCCAAAGTTGTTTTAATTTGCATTTCTCTAATCAATAATGATTTAGAGTATTTTTTCATATGACTATATATCTATAGCTTTGATTCCAAAAACTGCCTGTTCATATCCTTTGACCAGTTATCAGTTGAGAAATGACTTACATTCTTATAAATTTGACAAAGTTCTCCATATATTTGCAACATGAGACCTTTAGCTGAGAAACTGTCTATAAAATACCCCCCCCCCCATTTTCTACTTTCCTTCTAATCTTGGCTACATGGTTTTATTTGTACAAACCCTTTTTAATTTAATGTAGTCAAAATTAATCCATTTTACATCTCAAAATGCTCTCTTTCTTGTTTTTTCATGAATTCTTCTCCTATCCATAAGACTGATAGGTAATATGTTCCATGTTCTTCTAACTTACTTATGATATCTCCCTTTATATCTAGGTCATGTACCCATTTTGACCTCATACTAGTAGTGTGAGATATTGGTCTCTACCCAATTTTTGCCAGACTGCTTTCTGGTTTTTCTAACAATTTTCACCAAATAGTGAATTCTGATCCCCAAAGCTTAAATCTTCACATTTCTCAAACACAAGATTACTATAATAATTTACTACTGTGTGTTGTGTATCTACTCCATTCCACTGATCTACCTTTCTATTTCTTACCCAGTACCAGATAATTTTGATAATTATTGCCTTATAATATAGTTTAAGATCTGGTACTGCTAATTCTCCTTCATATATATACATATATTTTCATTAATTCATTTGATATTCTTGATCTTTTATTTTTCCAGATGAATTTTATCATTATTTTTCTAGTTTAATAAAATAAAATTTTTAGTAATTGAATTGGGATGGCATTGTAGATAAGTTGAAGTAGACTTTCATTTGATTATACTGACTCTGCCAATCAATGAACAATTAATATTTCTCCAATTATTTAAATCTGACTTTATTTGTGTAGAAAGTGTTTTATAATTATGTTCATGTAGTTCCTGGGTTTGTCTTGGCAGTTATACTCCCAGGTATGATTATTTTAAATGGAGTCTCTCTTACTGTTTCTTCTTACAGGGTTATATTGGTGATATATACAAATGCTGATAATTTATGTGGGTTTATTTTATATCCTGCTGCTTTGCTAAAATTATTCATTGTTTTTTACTTTTGGTATTTCCAAGTATATCATCAAAAAGATATGTAAAAAGAGGGCAACTAGGTGGCACAGTGGATAGAGCTCTGGCCTTGGAGTCAGGAGGACCTGAGTTCAAATCCAGCCTCAGACACTTGATACTTACTAGCTGTGTGACACTGGGCAAGTCACTTAACCTCAATTGCCTCATCAAAAAGCAAAAAAAGATAGTTTTATTACCCCTTTACCCATTCTGATTTCTTAAATTTTTTTCTTCTCTTGTTGCTATTGCTAGTATTTCTAATACAATATTGAATAATATTGGTGATAATAGGCATCCATGTTTCACTCTTGATCTTACAAATAATGCTTGCTGATGGTTTCAGGTAGGTGCTTCTTATCATTTAAGGAAAAATCTATTTATACCTATGCTTTCAAGTGTTTTTTATGAGAATGAGTGTTGGGTTTTCTCAAAAGCTTTCTCTGCATCTAATGATATAATCATATGATTGTTGTTGCCTTTGTTATTGACATAATCAATTATGTTAATGGTTTTCCTTGTGGTAAATCACCCCTACATTCCCACTATAAATCCCACTTCATCCCAATGTATAATCTTTGTGATATATTGTTGTAGCTCCCAGCTAGTATTTTATTTAGGATTTTCACATCCATATTCATTAGTAAACTTGGTCTATAATTTTCTTTCTCTGTTTTTGCTCTTCCTAGTTTAGGTTTCAGTACCATATTTGTTTCAAAAAAGGAGTTTGGTAGGACATCTTTGCCTATTATTCCAAATAATTTGTTTTAATATTGGAATTAGTTAATGTTTAAATGTATGGTAGAGTTCACTTGTAAATCAGATGTCTTTTTTTTTTTTTTTAGCAAGCTCATTTGTGGCCTGTTCAATTTCTTTTTCTAAAATATATTTATTTTGATATTCTATTTCCTCTTTTGTTAATCTAAGTAGTTTTTTTTTGTAAGCTTACTTCCATTTCACTTGAATTGTTAAATTTACTGGTATATAATTGGGCAAGATAATTCTTAATAATTTCTTTAATTTCATTTTCATTAGTGGTATATTCACTCTTCATTCTTGATATGAGTGTTTTGGTTTTCTCTCTCTTTTTAAATCATATTGATCAATGGTTTATTTATTTCATTGTTTTTTCCCCATGAAATCAACTCCTAGTTTTATTTATTAATTCAATGGTTTTCTTACATTTAATTTTATTAATCTTACCTTTAATTTTTAGGATTTCTAATTTGGTGTTTAATTGGGGATTATAGTAATTATTTTCAGTGGAATTTCTCTCTTTCTGCTGAGTTTTGTTAATAGTAGACATGACTGCTGATGATTTATGTGGATTTATTCTGTTTGACATTCCCACCTGGATTTCATTTTGGTGTTTCAAACCCTGCATGTCCAAAACAGTGTCAGGAAAATTTTCCTAATAATTCCTACAAGAGCTGTCCAAAAGTGTAATGAGCTACCTTGAGAGATGGTGAGTTTTCTTTCCTTGGATGTCTTCAGGCAGAGGATGGATGCCCACATCAAATGTGTTATAGTGAAGGTTCCTTTTGGGTATGAATTGGACTAGAATAGGTGACTACTGAGGCCTTTCCAATTTTCAAATTTTGTGATTCTGGACTCATGCTCTTCCCCTCCCCCCTCAAACCTGCTTCTTCTTCAAATTTCCTCATATCTGTTCATGGCACCATTGTGCTTCTAGTCCCTCAGACTCATATTAGAGTTATACTTGATTTCTCTCTCTTTCATTCTCAACATACAATTAGTTGTCAAGTCCTGGCCCTTCTACCTCTATAATTTCTCTAAATCCATTCCCTCATCTCTGTTCTCACTGTCATCACCTTGGTTTATACCCTTATCACCTCTCCATTAAACTATCATAATGGACTCCTAGTTGGTCTCACTATCTCTAGGCTTTCTGTTCTCTGGTTCATCCTGAACAACATTCAGAATAATCTTCCTAATACACAGATATGATCATGGGCCATCCCTGTTCAAAACCCAATGAAAATACTCTCTTTTGACAACAGAATAAAATAAATCCTTTAGCCTAGGGTTTAAAGACTCCCATGATATGATTCCAAACTACTTTTCCAGCTTATTTTACATCACTACTATTTACATATTCTATATTCCTGTTAAACTAGACTACAAGACTTGCTGTTCCCCAGTCTTATCCTATCTTTTTACATCCCATGCATTCCATAGAATGTTTCTCATGCCTGACATACACTTAGTTCATACTCACAACTATATGAGATCCTTTCCATTAAAGACCCAGATCCAGTCCTCCAAGAGTCATAACTATCATGGAATGAATGAAGTTTTTAGCCCAGGGCATTGACACTTAGCAGGGCACTTCATCCTTGTGTCATTTGCCTTCACTATATCTAGCTTTGCCATCTTCTGAAGCCTGTGACATCCTGTAACCCCAAGGGCCACCATCTTGGGACTAGCAATCCCAAGGTTCCATTGCAATGATAACTCTTTCCCAGGGCGCACCTTCTGCCCAACAAATGTGTAGAATCTCTGGGGAATAGGCTACCTTTTCTCCCAGTACGACTGTAGCTGAAGCTGAACTGTCCTTGGTGCTGAATCGCTCAACCCTCAAACTTTTTTTTAACCCGTGAATACATTCCTAGTCACAGTTCTAAGTGACATCACTTCTATTTAACCTTCCTTGATCTTTCCCCCCTTCCCCCCATCTGTCTTTTCTCAAATTTTCTTAGAGCACTTTGAAGATTTCTTTTGCCCCATTACATAGCGCTGGTGTCATATTTGTTTGCGTTCATATTAAATGCCATCATTAGCTGCTTGAAAGAAGAGATGACATTGTTTTTCATCTTTATGACCCCAGGGCCTAACATAGTACATTGCCCATAGTTGGTGCTTAATAAATGCTTGTTAAGCTCAGTTGAAGGCGTAAAGGCCTGACAGAAGCAATTTACAGATGCCTTTTGAGAGCAAATTTATTAAAATCTGACACAATTGCATTACACAATTAGACACAATGCATTTTTATTTCAAATACTGCTGTAGACAAAAAATGACTACAGTAGGCAAGAAGATAAATGGCAAGGAGAAAATGCCCTTAAAATGTTGTTCAAAGGCTACAGATTGATTTTAATGTGCTCCAACTTATTAAAATTCAAGAATTACAAGGTTTTTAAATGGCACAAAGACCTTCTATATGACAACTCTAAAGCAATAATGAAAGTTATCAGGTCTTGGAGACCACTGTCAAGGTAGAAAACAAGGTGCTTTGCCTGGGGAAAACTGTGCAGCTCTTTAAGAAGCCTATTTTGGGTAAATTCTGGAGTACAAGGTGCAAGGGAGGCTGGGATGGAATAGGCCTCAGAGAGGAGAATGGAAGCAGTGACTCAGTGAAGAATAAGATCCCCAAGAGACAACTATACAGGGTACCATGTTCTTAGAACGGGGATCCATGAGAAAATGGACTCTTCTGCCTTTGGAAACTACCTTGAATAATCCAAAAAAGACCTCAAGAAGTAAGAAAGGCTGTCACTGAAGTCAGCTGCCTTAGAAAGCTGGAGGACACAGACTAACAACTGACACTGATGTGGCCTTTTAAAGTTTTCAGAACACTTTATGTATATTTTCTCATTTGAGTCTCATGGCCCTGTGAGCTAGATACTACTGGTATTTTTAGAGGAGGGAAAGGTCTTGATCTGTGATTTCATTGATGTAGGGAACTCCCAGTAAGAAAATTCCTTCTAGCAATGTGGACAAACACTTGTTCAACTTCTATTTTTAGAGGGCTGCCTTGGGACTAAATCATCAAATGACTTGCCCAGGGGCACACAAATAGGAAATAGCAGAGGTGGGATTTGAAGCCATGTTAACCTGACCTGAAGTGCAGCACTCGTTTCTTATCCTTGGAATCATCATTTCATCAAGTGCTCAGGCCTCCACATCCTCTTCTCTCCCAGTTCCACTCCTGACCCTTCACACTTTTCCACCTTCTCACTGGCAGCCTTACTGCCATGTCAGTATCCTTCCCTTTCCACCCCACCCCACCCTACTTTGCAGATATCCTTTATGTGTTGCCTCCTCGGTTACAACGTAAGCTCCTCAAGGGAAGGTGCTGTCTTTTTTTGTTTGTATTTGTATTCCTAACACTTAACACAATACCTGACATATAATCATTGTTTGCTCACTCACTCACTTATTCACTCATTCTCTCTCTCTCACATACACACACACATTCACTCACATATTTATCTATCCATCTATCTAACTGTATAATCTATATCACGCTGCTTCTCAATTGCAAATTAGAGGCCATGGGCAACTTTGGGCAAGCCTCAAAATTCTTCCTCTCTAGGGGTGTGCTGGAGCTTACTCATACCAGCTTGAGCTGATTGTTAAATTTTCAGTGGAAGCATTTACACCTTGGAAATCAGTAAATGCTACAAATCAGGCATTGATTTATTATTTTGTTAATTGTTTAGACTTTTAAAAGTATTGGATAAAATTTTAATAATGCAGATTAGACTTAAAAGAATATTCTGGATGCATTTTTTTTGAGAGCCAGTTGTTAAAACATTTACCAGCACACTGCTATTCCTTTCCCTCTTTACAGCTGGCATTCCTCAGGGGAACCTGGAGAAGTGAAAGCCATGACCCTTCAGGGATTCTATAAGAATTAGGTTGAGAGATAGCTCAGGGATAATTCACCTTGACTCAGATAAGGAAACCCTCTGGTTATAATGTCAGTAGAATATGGGGATTCTGGAGGCCTACTAAGTCACCTGGGCATCACTCTCCTGAGGATGGCACATAATACTCCACATATGAGGTCATGAGATCACTTGCTTTTGATGTACCATGGATAGGCCATGATTACTTATGGATTTAATAAAGTTATATGAGCTAACTATGGGCTATCACTGCCTTGGTTTCATCTTTATACTTTGTGGTTGTTCAGTCTTTTTTAATTACGTCTGACTCTTTGTGACCCCACTTGTAGTTTTCTTGGCAAAGATGCTGGAGTAGTTTGCCATTTCCTTCTCCAGCTCATTTTATAGATGAAGAAACTGAGGCAAACAAAGTTAAATGACTTGCCCAGAGTCACACAGCTAGTAAGTGTCTGAGGTTGGATTTGAACTCAGGGAGATGAGTTGTCCTGGTTCCAGGTCTGGCACTTTACCCACTGTGCCACCTAGCTGTCCCTTCTTTATACTTAGAGAACTGCATATGTAGGATTGGGCTAGGGAAAAACTTGGGCATTGGGGCTGAGTTGATATTTAATTTAAGTGTCATTGAGGCCAGTAGCTACCCAAAGTGACAAAGGAAGACAAATTCCCACTATGGTATTAGTGCAGAGTTCATTGTGGAACATTCATCTGGCTGGTACTTAGTGACACTTGTTTGTCCTGGGGGTCAAAGGAGCAAGCTACCAAAAGGCAACCCCCAAACTGCTTTACTCCCTCAGGAGGGCTGGCAGAGTTGAACATCAGCAGGTCTCAGCTATGATACTGGAGTTATCCAGGTCATAGATTTAGAGTTGAATCCCAAGGTAGCTCTTGCTTCCTTGGAGAAATATGAGTTCTCTTGTGATAGAATATAAAAACCACTGGCTTTGGACCTGGGTTCAAATTTTGCCTCTGTCACTTACTACTTTTGTGACCTTGGACAACACATTTAACTATAATGAGAAAGTTGGACTACAAAGTATCTGGAGTTCCTTGCAAGTCTAAATCTATGGTCTATTCACACATAGTGATTCCTGGGTGTTAAGTGACTGTTAGTCATGTTGTCGCTCTCCTATGGGGATCATATGCTCTTGGACAGGAAGGGCTTCCCTATTTTTATTACTAAGAGATGAGTGAAGAAAATTTCCTCCATGGAGTTAGTACTGGATATACTACATAACATTGACCTGGCTGAGTAATGGTTCATTGTGAGTGATGCTATCTGTTCACTCTCTGTCCATTTATGCCTCAGATTACTTTTTGTTTAGCGTTTGGCATTAGCCTTTTCTTTGAGAATTGTTGTTTGTCACCCTCACGTCCTCTGTAGTCATTAAAAAAATAGCTTGAGTGTTCTTAGATTTCACCTGGAAACATGGGGCAGTCGGTCTTTTATGGAGCAATTTATGTGATCTTCTGCCTCCTGCCATCTTAAGAGATCCAAAGTCTTCAATCTGACAAACATTTATTAAACACTATGTTCCAAGCTCTGAGGATTCAGAAATGAAAGACAACAACATAATTCCTAGCTTCTGGGATTTTACAATCTAATGGGGAGTGGGAAGAATTACAATCTCATGGGAGGGGAATATCAGACATTTAGGCAAATAGGACAGGATAGTAATCTTTAGTTTCAGGGAATTTACAATTTATGAAGAGATTACAAGAATATCAGACATATAGACCAATAAATAGGATAGGATAGGAATACCTAGCTTTAGGGATTTTATAATATAATGGTGGGGGGGGGCAGGAACAAGTATTTGTTAAGACCTACTATGTGTTAGGCACTGTGCTAAGTGCTTTGCAAATATATTATCTCATTGCAAGATTACAAGAATATCTGACACATAGACCAATAAATATAATACAGTGTGTGATGTGATAAGGGCAACGAAGAGAGTTAGACCAAAGTACTTTGAGAAAATTTGAGGAAAGGGAGATCCAGCAAATATTCATGTAGGAATCTTTTGAGTTGTATCTTGAAGGAAGAGAAATATTTTAACAGGCATTGATGGGGTGGAGAGTAGTCCATCCCAGGGATAGGGGGAAGGCATGAGCAAAGAAATGGTCCCAGAGGAGAGCAAGATAAGAACAAAGATGACAAGTAGTCCTATGAGGTCAAAACTTTTAGCTTGTGAAGCAGAATAATGTCAGACAAGACTGGAAAGACAGTCTGGAGCCAAATTGCGGAGAGCCTTAAATGCCAAGATAAGGAGTTTAAGTTTTATTCTGAAAACAATGGGGAGGCCTGAAGATTTGGGTATAGGAGTCACATAATCAGTGTCACATTAAGAAGATTACTTGGGCATTTCTGTAAAACACAGATTGAAGATGTGAATTATTGAAGTCGAGAAGACCAATTATAATACAAAGATGTCAAGCAGCCTGGCAGATGAAAGCCTACAGTGTAGACAAAGGATTCTAACTGCCCCACCCAATGGAGTTTCAATCTTCATTGTCCCTAGAGAGGCCAAGGGAAGTCAACAAAGGTGGTGACTCTTCTCTCCTCCTTTAGCAGGACAGGATTTTGAGGAAAGCTCTGCGGAACTCTACATTGAAGGTGGTGTAGATCACAGGGTTGAGGGCGCTGTTCACATAACCCAGCCATGTGGTGGCACTATAGAGCTTGGGGGGCACATGGCAGGCCTGGCAGTGAGTATTGAGGATGTGGGTCAAGAAAAAAGGCAGCCAGCAGATAATGAAAGCCCCTAGATTTCAAATGGAGAAAGTAAACAAATTAGACATTTCATTTCACACTTTCCCCCAACATGTGTCATAATGGTATAGGAGACCTACACCCTTGCATCTTTCCAACCTTCTGTCCCTCCCCAACTTTTTGATTCCCAGGTGTCTCTTTAATAGTTCTTAATATCTCTCTGAAGCATTGTCATTACTATAGGTTCATAAACCTATCATTATAAGAGACCTTAGAGGCCCTCTTATCTAGTCTTCTCATTTTGCAGATGAGAAAACTGAGGCCCAGGAAACTGAAGTCACTTGATCAATGTCACATGGCTAGTAAGTGAAGAGCCTGATCTCTTTCTACTGTACCGTACTGTTTCCATTAGCAAATCAAATGAATATATATAACATAACATAACATAACACAATATAAATATATTAAGTTGTTCACAAAATTTAAAGAGATATATCCATGTGAGTTATTCTCATCACTTCATTTGAACATAACATTTTTTTGTTTGCAAAATGCGCCTTATTTTATTTGAATCAAATAGCTGGGAGATAGATAATACAAGTATTATCCTCATTTTACAAAGAAAACTGAGATTTGTAGGTTAAGTGGCTAAGTTAAGAGATTAAAGCCACACAGCTAATGCTGGAAGAATCAGGACTTGCACTCACATCCTTTGAGGTCAGATTCACTGCTTTTTGGCTTGGTAGTGAACAACTGAGGTGAGGATGGTTTTTATTCATCCTAGGTAATACCCAGGGCTTGTATCTTTATAATGCAGGATTTCTACTTTCTGGCAAATTCATGCATTCCCACGCAACTCACCCAGAACGATCACCAGCATCTGGGTTGCTTTCTTTTCTCGAAGTGGAATGCTACGGGGCTGCTGGGAACTCAGCCTCAGGGAAGTCATCATTCTGCCGTTGCTGAGTTTCCGAACCTCTAGGCTTAGCTTGGGAGCCATGGTGGGGCTCAACCCTCCCAGAGTCTTCCCATCTCCTTTCGACTCTCCTTCCTCATCTTGGTGTCCTGGCTTGGGCAAAGGGGCATCCTGGCAGAAGCTATAGTAGCGTTTCAATTCCATTGCTGCCAGTAGTTTCTCAGATGAATGGGCCCTTCCTGGAGAGGTGGCCTGAAGATGGGATAAAAGGGAATCTTGACAGCCAGGGGGGTATTCTTTTTCTTCAGTAGGTTCCTGCGAGGAGGGAAAATAAATAATTTTTTTAAATGATGATGATGATGAAAATAATAATTCACATTTATATATCCTGTTATGGTTTAGAGAACACTTTATATACATTACATACATACCTCACTGGAGCTTCCCAACAACCCTGTGGGGTAGATGCTAATCTTATCACCATTTAACAAATGAAGAAACTGAGACTTAGAAAGGTAGAATGACTTGCCTGGAGTTATAAAGCTAGTTAGTGTTTGGGGTACGATTTGAACTCAAACCTTCTTTTTTAAAAATTGGATAATATTTTATTTTTTCCAATTACATGTAAAGATAGTTTTCAACATTCATTTTTGCAAAATTATGAGTCCCAGATTTTTGTCCATCCCTCCCTCCCCTTCCCAAGACAGGAAGCAATCTGATATAGACTATACATGTACAATCATGTCAAATATATTTCTACATTAGTCATGTTGTGAAAGAAGAATGAGAACAAAAGGGAAAAACCACAAGAAAGAAAAAACAAAACCCCCCAAAAGTGAAAATAGTATGCTTTGATCTTCATTCAGACTCCACAGTTCTTTGTCTGGATGTGGTTAGCATTTTCCACTATGAGTTTTTGGGAATTGTGAGAAGAGCTAAATCTATCATAGTTAATCACATAATGTTACTGTTGCTGTGTACAATGTTCTCCTGGCTCTGCTCACTTCACTCACTATCAGTTCATCTAAGTCTTTCCAGGTTTTTCTGAAATCTGCCTGCTCATCATTTCTTATAGCACAATAGTATAACATTATATTTATATACCATAACTTATTCAGCCATTCCCCAGTTGATGGGCATTCCCTCAGTTTCCAATTCTTTGCCACCACAAAAAGAGCTGCTATAAATATTTTTGTACATGTGGGTCTTTTCCTCTTTTTATGATCTCTTTGGGATACAGACCTAGTACTGGAAGATTTCCATCTTGTCTGTGTAGAGGCTTCAGAGAAAGAACTGTCTTGATTTGAGTTGAGATCTCATTTCACTCCCTTCTTAAGAGCTCATTTGCTCCTATGTATGTTCTAGTATATTTTAATCTGTATGACTTCTCTGATTTCTGTTTGGCATATGCTTGGATAAATGGCTTTACTGCTCTTCACTATTTCTGATGGTTTTTTGTATATCCAGTGTTTGAAAGGAATGAGCTAGGTTGAGTCATGTAAGCTGAGGGCAACTTTTCCCCTTCAGAGTGACCAGGGAAATGTCTTTTGTTCTGAACCAGATTCATACTCCAGGATCAGCAATATTTGAAATAGCTACAAGTCTAGTCTGACACCTCTCTCAGAGAGCAATAAATACTTAGCCATGGCCTTTCTCCTGCTTCCTTCAAAGAAGAAATTGTAATCTCCCTTAGAAAGGGATGGCCAGATTCCAATCTGTGCCACCTGTGAATTGCACATTTACACATTTAGATAACTCATGTGGACATACATATCTTATACATATTTGTTACAAGGTTAACAAATGAATTTTTTCAAGGAGGGGTAGAGATGGTGAAAGTAGGGCTATAGATAGGGTTGCTAAAAGAAAGGAGGAAAAAGAAAAGAAGGTCATTGTGGCATTTAAAAAATGCATAGAAAAGAACAGGAAGAAGGCTAGAATGGAATCAGACAAGCAGAACAGCTTTGAAAGTCACATGTTGAATAGATTACATATTTAAAAAAGAAAAGCAAGCTGTGTATAACAGAAATTCACAGTTTCATGTACAAACCTCTTTTTCTGCTCTGATGTGTACATGGAAATTCTCATTTGATTTAGTGTTTAAGTTTAGAGTAAAAACAATTTAAAAAAAACCCAAAACAAAGTTCAGGCCTGTCTCCTTCCTAGAAGAAAAGTAAAGGGGATCAAGCAATGCCCTTTCACACTCCAGGTTATCAGAGACAGTAAAATGTTAGTAAGAATAAACCAAAAATGCAGAATAATGGTTTCATTATGAAAAAAATAGAAAAGGATTTAAAGAGGTGAAGGGGCATGCTCATCACTTTTAAGAGTTTGTAGAATAAAAGCATGTCACACAAAGGATGAAGGGAAGAAGGACCATTGTACACTTGGAGCTAAAAAAAAAAACAAAAAAGCAAATTGGAGGCTCTTCCTCAAGAGGAGAGAACTGAATGCTCTGAGAAGGAAACAATGTTTTTTCCTCCCAGAAATTATAAAATAATTCCACAGGTGGTGTTAGATACAAATCAGAAGAAGAGAAGATTTGTGGTAAAAGAAGAAAAGAACAGTAGATCAAATGAAATGACATATGAAAAACAAACCATAGACTGCCACATATAATATATGTATATCAGTTGTTATCATTAATGGTGTTTGGCGACTCTTTGCTGAGGGGTACTGAGACAGCTGTTTGTCAACCTGATAGCAATAATGGAAAGGTGTGCTGTCTTCTTGGAGGATGTATCCAATACATCAAAGAGAACTTCCCAGGACTTGTCAAAACAGATGACTAATGTCCAATTCTGGTGATTCACATTGGTGCTGCCAGAAAGGACCTCGGAAGCACAGCCAGAAATTATAACATTTTGGGGAAGAAATTGAAGAACTTAGGGGCAGAGGTTGTCTTTTCTTCTTTGCTGCCCGTTGAAAGCCCATTTACTGAAGATAAAAGCAGGTTAGAGAAGTGAAAAGATGGTTAAAGAGATGGTATCTAAGAATGGATTTGGATTTCTCCATCATGGAATGACAAGCTCCTAGTCAGGGTTAGAGTATACCTTACAAAGCCTGTCCAGAAGGTTTTTGCCTTGGATCTTGTACGTTTAATCCAAAGGACTTTAAATTGAAAAAGAAGAGGGAAGGAGGAAACTGCCTAGATATATCTACCAACCTAGAACTATAAAAGAGTAGCTACAATGTAGGAAGAATAGCATTGGAGGTACTCCACAGCTATCAAGAAACAAAGTCAATGGAAGGAAATAGTAGTAAAATCTATAGCCTTAAGTAATCTGTTTACAATTGCACAAGATATAGGCAACAAGCAAAATGAACTTAAGTCCTAATGCTATCCACAAGACTTGGCGGGATATTCCATAACTAAAATATGATTCTGGTTAGGTATGCCTCAGTAAAAAGAAACATTATAGGTAAAAGTGTGTGTGTGTGTGTGTGTGTGTGTGCACACATGTGCAAGCATGGGGGGGGTAGGGTATCATAAAAAAAGAAGATATGTTTATGTGAGGAAGTACAGGAACCAGAGGAAGAAAGTATGATGGAGAACATTTGGGTATAAATTAATAGAAGCAAAAACAGAAGTAAAATTGCCATTGCAATATACAAACTGCCTAGACAGAAAGAAGAAATAGATGAGGAATTCACGAGACAGATCCTGGCCCAGAAGTTTACATAGCAGTGATGGGAGACTTAAATAGTTTAGAGATCTTCTAGAGCTCTTTTTCTGCCCAAAGCAGAACTGGTAATAATTTTTGACTTGCTGTAATGATAATTTCAGTCTTCAAAAGACTACTGAAATCTTGGATCTTGCCTCAGTTCTCCATTGTGTGAGCTATTCCTCCCAATTTTATGTTATATGCAAATTTGTTAATCATAACGAATGTATCTCCATTCAAGACACTGATAATTTAACAAGTTACTATTTAAAATGTTGCCCAAGGACCAAAGACGGATCATTGGAACATTCTTGTGTGCCTTTCTTCTAGCTTGACATCACCTACCCTTTGGGCCTTCTCATTTAACAATTTTGAATCGACTTCATTGTATTATTATCTAGCTTACTTTCTTCCAGCTGGTACAAAAAGATAACATGAGGGACTGTCAAATATGTTGCTCAAATCTAAGTATCCTATTTCTAAAGTTTCCTCTCCTGATCTCTAAATCTAGTAACTCTATCAAAAAAGAAAATGAGTTTGACCTGCCAAGATTCTTCTTGGGGTAGCCAGGCTGGTTCTTAGTGTAAGGTGGGTGCCCAAGTGAGGCTCAACCGTGTTAAATATGCGGAGACTTATTACCAGTAGATTGGCCACTTGGTGATAGTTAGCCATAGCAACTTATTTACAAAGAAAAATACAAAATGACCCAGAGTCTTGTGCAACCCCTTACTGCTTCATCAGTGATGATGGCAGAATGGTAATAAAATGGGGGGGGGAAAGGGGGTCTGGGCATGCTAAGTATTATACAATTTTTAGGCTGCCTAGAAACACTTAGTTGTTGGTATTCTGCATGGGAAATCCTTATGCACTGACCAATGAGTGGAAATACTTAGCTCTTTCTAACTGCAAGCCCTGTGCTTTATTCTTTGTGCCATCCAGTTGTCTCTGATTTGAGCATTTTAAGGTTTATATGGTGTTTTACATACAATTAGACCAGAGCGACTACTCACAGAGCAGGTCTGTGCTAGAGGTGATATAACTTTGAGGGTTTTGAGGGATTCATTCTCAAAATATCTCTAGGAGGAGAAGATACCAAATGTTTTTGGGGAAAAATCATGGATATTATTATTACTAAAAAAAAGTAAGCAAAAAGAAATATTAACAATGAATAGATATAACTACTTTCCGATCTCTACAGAATCTCTAAGAGACTCCTCTATACATATGTTGGGAGTAAAACTGATGAAGGTCTGAAAACTACATCTTTTATGGTCACACAGTGGGCTAAAGTATAGAAAATATATGATCTAGCAATGCTTATTGTTTGTTTTTACTATAAAATATGTTTTGTTGGAGGAACATGTTTCTTTAAAGGCTGTCCTCTAACAATATGTTTCCCATACACATCAAAATCATACATGATTCTTGGAGAGATAGAACAATAGAGATAACTTTGTTTGATGACCCTCCGATTATCACATGAAGGATAAAAAAGGAAGTATTTATTATGGTCATAGAGGATATCCAAGTGAAAGAGAAATTCCTTATAAATAGTGAAATCCTCTATATGATCCTATTTGGGGATGACATTTTATGATTGAATTAAGTCCCAGAACATTTTGGAGCCTCCTAAAAGAGATCCATAATCACTCAAATGAATTTGGTCTAACTATCCACACTGGAAAAACTCAGGAGATGAAGAATGATGATTGTCCCAACTCCTATAGACAATTGACTAGAAAACCCATGTGTATACACACACATGTACATAAATAAATATATATATATGTCCATTAGTATATATATCTTGTATAGACACTTTGTATTGAAAGTGAACTGAGTTTATAACTGAACGGGAGGAGTAGAGTGGGCTATATTGCCTTCGGGAAATTGAGCAGTGCTTTTCATGACTCCAAAGTTTTCCCTAAAACAAAGGCCTGTGTTTTTAATGTCAATATTTTCCCAGTGAAGCTGTGTGGTTATGCATCATGGAATATCATAGTCTCTTGATGAATTAAAGTTGTGAGCCATCCAAAGGGTGATGGAGAGGCACATGATATGTATGAGTAGGCTGCAACATATTACTAATGAAAAACTATGAAGGAAAAGTGATGTGCAGGATGTTATCAGAGAAAAGGACCAATCACATAGCAAAAGCAAGAGATAATTGAAAAAAAGCCCATGTGTTCTTTTGGAATCTCCACACTGTCAGGAGATATGAAAGTAAGCCCCCAACAAGTTAGGTCAGGTGTCTGAGGAGAATATCCTGCCAAAGCAGGACAAGAGTCTCACAGAATGAGATGATGGGTTGCAGTACACCTCAGTGGAGTGAGTACCCGCATCAATGAAATCATAGGTCCCTTGAAATATTGAAATATGGGATTCCACAGTACTCTTAGGTGTTATAGGTATTTTTGACAGGGTTCTATGAATTTTCTTCTTTATGTTTAAAGGTGACATTTCTAACTAATAAACTTTGGAGAAGAGGAAAAATTCTTTTTGACTCCCTCCTTCCCCTGTTACTGTCTGAATAAGATAATGCTCCCATTATCTCTTTGAAACTGTAGATGACCTGGCAGATTTTTTGGGGGAAGGGGGATGATCTTTCCAAAATCAGTCCAACCATGCCAGCTGGCAAATACAACTCTAATCATCATGCTAAAGGTTTAAGCACAATGGCACCATATCTGCCACATTTCAGCCTGTCTCTCTTTCAATCCTTTCCTCTTTTGTAATATAGTGCTTAGGATGACTTCAGTAAGAACACAAAGTAACCTGAGGGTTCCCCTTCTTCTAGGATCTTTCTTACCTGACTCCTTCAGCTATCTCTGCTGCCTCTTATCATAATCTCCAAGACTGGCATAAGGAAATACCACAGCCACTCTATATGGCACACCAAGTTCATTACCCAAATAGGATGACATAACCGAGTTTTCACTGCAGTTATTAGGACCAGCCTTGACCCTTGAAATAGTCCTGCTAGTATCACCATTTTTTTTCTCCTTCCATATTCTATCTCCTTGAAATTGATCTGGATTAGGAATTCCTGAGCTATCTGCCTTGGATAGCTTCCTACCTTTGACAGCCCTAGTTGCTTCTCAGACCTTTGTGAAAAGCAGTTAATTAGCTCGACACAAACATGACAAAGATGCAAAGGTTTAGCCCTTCACCACTGCTGGAATTTCAAAGCTCCTTTTATAATGAGCTCTTGGCTTTGGTAGTTAGAGGAGACAGAAAACCCTTCCTTCTCTTGGAGCCCGGGTCCCATTAGAGCGTTTTATGTTTTAATGGCAGTGTGAGGCTTCTTTGGGATAGTGAGGTTCTGGGTAGCTTGTGAGATAGTTTTATGCTATCCTCTGGTTCAGTGAATAAATAGAATACTTCAGTCACAAAGCTGCAATCTGTCTTCTCTTTCAGAATTAATTAGCTTTAAATTGTACCTGAAGAGAATGTTTCCCTTTCCCCTTCCTCTGTCTTTCTGTTCCACTCAGACAATCTTGGCTTCTAGTTCCATTTCCTCTAACATTTACGGATGACTGCAATCTTATCACTCCATTCTGACCCAGTTCTTCACCCTCACATCCCTTTCTAAGAAACATTCAAGTACTATAATTTGATGTTGCCTACTACATTGCAAAAAAAAATCAGAAAGAATCTCAGATCTGGCATATATTATGTGTATATCTATGTACACGAGTGCTTGTGTAGGAGAGGGAGTATAAGTATATGAAATGGTTATAAGCATAAATCATGCTTCTAGGGGACATATTTCAAAATGATTACAATAGCTAAAGAGCTATGGTTTTTCTTTCCTCCATCATCTTAGACATTTTCCACAATGGTGGCAAATACCTACAGACAGCTGGTGGCACAGTGGATGGAGTGCTAGACCTGGAGTTAGAAAAATCTGAATTCAAATCCAGCTCAGTGATCCTGGGCAAGTTATTTAAACGTTGGCCTCAGTTTCCTCAACTGTAAAATGGGGATGATAGTAGTACCTACCTCCCAGGGTTGTTGTGAGGATCAAACGAGATAATATTTGTAAAAAGCTCTTAGCACAGTGCCTGTCATAGCATAGGTGCCACATGAATGCTTATTTCCTTCCTTCCCTTCCCTTCCCTTCCTTCCCCTTTGGCAAGGATATATCTCCCTGTTTTATCCATCACCTGAAATTAGTGAGCAGAGGGTTGTCAAACAAAGTTGTCTCTGTTGATTCATCTTTCAATGAATGATTTCAAGGAAACGTCTTTTTCTTATGTTCAAAGAATGGCCTACTTACTGTTTTCCCCGTGGTTTCTGATGAGGAAAATCTGGACCTTATTGAGAAATGCCGAATTGCATGCCGCCGCAGAAAGAGAGACTAGGATGGGGTAGAGAAAGAAGAGAAATTCAGATATAAAATAATAGTAGTACATCATGGGAGTGACATAGAATTAACTTGAATATGGTAAATGCTCATTACACTGGTGAAATTCTTAGGCTTTTGTCAGTTAAAAAAATTTACAGTATATGGACTGAATCCAAGGCCTTCAATTCATCACCTACAACACCTTCATCAAAAGGAACAATTCTTGTTTTACCTGAACATCCTGGGGTCAACCATCAACCATATCTTCTCTTTAAACCTCAGTCTTCTTATTCTTGAACTGGGAGCCCCTAAAAACCTAATAATATCCTTCTTGTGGGGTGAGACTGAGCCTAAGAAGCTCATCATATGCTTAGAGGAAAGTCCCCTGAAGGACAGCTTTCATTCTGCCTGGAAGGAACTTGCTTTGAGGTCCCTGAAACATACCTTTACCTAGGAAGCACATGTTGCAAAGCCCTCAGAGCAGCCCCTTTTCACTAATGGAATTTGATTCCTCTTTCCCTCTGTTCCCCTGCCAAGGTCCTGTCTTGAAATGCTCTCCAACTGCAGGAAATATGAGAGGGAGAAAAGACAACATTCCCCTCTTTTTTCTTTCCTAGGTCAGTTGAGAGTGCATCTCAGAAAGTCTCCAACCCCTCTCCTCATCCACATCTATTCTTTGTTATTGATTGTTTTATTCTATCTAGTGCAGGCTTTTTGAGGGTTAATTTTGTTCTGTTTTGTTTTTCTATTTTGAGATAATGGAGAGGGCTGGGCTTGGAGATAACCTCTTAACAATCTTCTGAGGAATCCCTCTGGTATTTGCATTGTTCTTAGCAATTAAAAAAAGAAATTTGTTGACATACTATGTTTTGACACTACAGGTACTGCCTAACAAATACCCAAATGAATCCCTTTACAAATTTTATCTTTTTTTTTAATTAGCAAGATAAAACCCAATGAATTAATAAACAAGCAACAATTTTTTTTTGCTGCATTCCTTTCTGTCCATAGTTCTGATACATTCTTCTTTCCCCTCCTCTTCTGTCCCGTTCTCTTCCTTCCCTGTCCTCTACCCCTTTCATTTTATGAAGGTGTGGGAGAGAAGAGGTATTAGACTGCCTACCAAAGTGATCTACAGAGCCATTGTTCTGACCTCGTTGTTGTATGTCTGTGAAACCTGGACATAAGGTTCCAGATAAAGTTCCAGACACTGAGGTCTTTTCTTGAGCTGAACTGCCAAGCACTCACTTCCTTGGCATTGTAGATACATATTTTATACACATTTCTGCACATTTCGTTTTATACACCAAACTCTGCTGCAGAGGGCACAACTCTGATGGGCTGGCCATGTTAATCAAATGCCAAACATATATTTGCCTAGAAGTCTATTGTATGGAGAACTTTCACAAGGCAAACATTCACCTGAAGGTCAGAAGAAGCTATTATAAGGACACTCTCAAGGACTCTTTGAAGAACTTTGGAATGGATTGTGAGACATGGGAGACATTGGCCCAAGACCACCCTGCATGGCACGCTTACATCAAAGAAGGTGCTGTGCTCTATAAGCAAAGCAGAATTGTCAAAAGAAATATGAATGTGCAAATTTAGAGACATCTCCACTCCAAATGCTCATGTGGACTGATTGCACCCAACCTGTGGCAGAGCCTTCCCAAGCTCCTCTTGGTCTGATCAGCCACAGTCAGACACACTGTACTTTGACCCCAACATAGTGATATCATTTTGGTCCTCTTTGAGAAAGAAGGGCAAAAACCAACTACTCAATGTATATACAAGGGGCAGCTAGGTGGCACAGTGGATAGAGCACCGGCCCTGGCTTCAGGAGGACCTGAGTTCAAATCTGGCCTCACACGCATAACACTTACTAGCTGTGTGACCCCGGGCAAGTCACTTAACCCCACTGCCTAGCCAAGAAAAAAAAAAAAAAGAAAAACAATACATACAATTCTAGTTCTATAGATATTATTTGTTGTCACTGCACATAGGTCCTTCCACATTTCCTTGCAGCACTCTAACTAACTGATTTGGAGCTCTAGGGAAGAATATTAAATTGTCCTCTCACCCTATTGGCATGGCACTCACTTCCTTGGCATTGTAGATACATATTTTATACACATTCCTGCACATTTCATTTTATACACCTAAGAGAAATGCCTCACTCGCCTTACCTTTGTTATGGTTGTTTCCTTATAAGCTTCATATACATATATACAAACATATATGTATCTATATGTAGATACATACATATGTAGCTATAGAGCTCTCTATAGAAATGTATATCTATATCTATCTATCTATCTATATTTATCACTTTTTATGACACTGGAATATTCCATTATATTATCATACTATGGTTTATTCATCTAGTCCCCAGTTGTTGGACATATAAGTTATTTCCATTTTTTTTTTTTTGCCATTACAAATAGAACAGCTATAAATATTCTTGTACAGACTGGTCCTTTTTTTCTTTTTAGGATTTTTTTGAAAAAAAAAAAAAAAGGATTCTAGCAGTAGAATCATTGGACCAAAAGGTGTGATTAGTTTGATTACTCTTTTTTTTTTTTTTTTTTGTGAGGCAATTGGGGTTAAGTGACTTGCCCAGCACACAGCTAGTGATTGTTATGTGTCTGAGGCTGGATTTGAACTCAGGTCCTCCTGACTCCAGGGCTGGTACTGTATCCACTGTATCACCTAGTTGCCCCTAGTTTGGTTACTTTTAATGAATGTTGCCATGTTGCTATCTGAAATGTTTACACTAGATATAGTTCAATCAAAAATGTATTAGAATGTGTTTCCCCACAGCTTTGATAACATTTGGTTTTATTATTCTTTACTATTGTTGTCACGCTAGTGAGTGTAAGGTTGTCATAGTTGTTTTGATTTGTATTTTTTATTATTAGTGAATTTAGCATCTTTTCATATAATTATTAAGTATTTGTATTTCTTCCTTAAAATTGTCTGTGATATTTGAGGATAGTTCCATTGGGAAGGAAGCAAACAAGCATTTATTAAGTGTGCCAGGCGCTGTGACAAGTGCTTTACAAATATCTCATTTGATCCTTGGGTGATAGGTGTTACTATTATCCTCATTTTATAGTTGAGGAAATGGAAGCAGACAGAGGTTAAGTGAGCTACCCAGGGTCACCCAGCTAGTAAGAGGCTGGATTGAGCTTGGTCCTGACTCCTGGCAACTAGGTGGTACAGTGGGATACCAAGTGCCAGGCCTGGAGTCTGGAAGGCTCATCTTCCTGAGTTCAAATGTAGCCTTACTAGTTGCATGACCTCAGGCAAGTCACTTAACCCTGTTTGCCTCAGTTTCCTCATCTGTAAAATGAGCTGGAGAAGGAAATGGCAAACCATTCCAGTCTCTTTGCCAAGAAAACTCCCAATGAGATCACAAAGACTTGGATACAACTGAACAACTTTCTGACCCAGGCTCAGCCCTAGACTGTACCACCTAACTAAGGTCATCTAGCATCCCTTTGACACTCATGTCTCAGTTCCTGGCATTTTCTTTGGTGTCTCCCATGCTTCATATGCTCTCTCCCCTCATCTCTGCCTATTGGCTTTCCTGGCTTCCTTTAAGACTCAACAAAATCTCATCTTCTACAGGAAGCCTTTCCCAACCCCTCTTAATTCTAGTGCTTTTTTGTTGTTGTTCAGTCACATTTGACTCTTCATGACCTGGCAGAGATACTAGAGAGGTTTGCCATTTTGCACAGTTAGTAAGTATCTGAGGCCAGATTTGAACTCAGATCTTCCTGATTCCCAGATTGGTGCTCTATCCACTGCACCACTTTTTCTCTGTTAATTAATTCCTATTTATCCTGTATCTAGCTTGATTGTACATTTTTTTTTTTTTGCTTGTTCTTTAGATTATGAGTTACTTGAGGGCAGGGGCTATATTTTGCCTTTTTTTTTTTATCCCCAGCACTTAGCACAATGCCTGGTGCATACTGGGCTTAGCACAGTGACTAAGAACATAGTAGGTGATTAATAAATGTTTATTGATTGACTGACTGAAGGACTTCCCCAAGATCACATGACTAGTAAGTGTCAGAGGTCACATTTGAACTCAGATCTTCTTGACTCCAAGCCCAGCACTCTATCCACTGTGCCACCTATTTTACACTCTCCCTAATCCTGAGATCTGTAATTCCACATCTCCAACTAACTGCTAGACATTTCCATCAGGATATCTAATAGACACCTCAAGATTAGCATGTCCAAAACAGAACTCATTTCACATGAAACTTACCCATTCTTATACCATCTCCATTTCCTTTTGGGAGGTGAGGGTACTAATATTTTTCCAGTTACCCAGGTTCATCAGCTAGGACTAATTTTTAACTCTTCATTCTTCTTCATATTCCATATCCAATCAATTGCCAAATCTCATCAATTCCACCCTCCTATTTCTTCCTCTCATCTCTCTCATTTCCTTCTTTCTCTCTCTCTCTCTCTCTCTCTCTCTCTCTCTCTCTTTTTCAGCCTGTGTGTGTGTGAGTGTGTGTGTGTGTGTGTGTGTGTGTGTGTGTACATATATCTTGCCAAATCTACATATCTTCCCTTTGTCTCTCCTGAGCTCTCTTCTTGCCTGCACTGATGCAGTAACTTCCTCATTGGTCTGTCTTGTTCCAGTCTTAATACCCCCCCCCCCACTCTTCACACCCTCACCCCCACCCCATCGCTGTTAAATGGATATTTTAAAATTGCAGGTCTGACCATTTCATTCCACTACTGAAGAAGTTTCAGTGACCCACCCCCCCACTACCTTTTGAATAAAGCATACATCTTTCTGTTGGGTGTTTAAAGCCCTGCACACTCTAGATCCAGTTTGGGTACCTTTCCAGGATGATTATACATGACTTAACTCTACATCAGCCTTACATATGCTACCTTATGGCCAAGCCAGACTTTTTGTTGTTCCTTATGGGTGTCATTTTCTTACCTGTTTCTGTCCCCTTTTCACAGGGTATCTCCTATCCCCAGAATGCTCTCTGTTTTTATCTCCACTTCTTGGAATCCCTAGCCTTCCTCAAAATTCAGGTTAAGTCCCACCTTTTTCAAGAAGCCTTTTCTAATTCTCCCTGTTAATAACAACTCCACAAATCACTGCATTTAAAATTTGTATCTAGCCTATTATTTATTTATCTGGAACATGCTGCATCCCCCTAGTAGAATGTAAGCTTTTTGAGGCCAAGGAATACCTCCTTTTTATATTTCTACCCTCAGTGCCTCACACAGTGCTTGGCACCTAGTTGATGTTAAAGTGCTTGTTGGTTGATAATTCAACAGTCAGTAGGGGAGCACTGAAGCTTCTAGAGCAATGTAATGAATAGTCACAACTATGCTTAAGGAATATCCATTTTGACGAAGTATGAAGGATAAATTGGAGTGGAGAGAAACAGGATGAAAGGAGAACATTTTAAAATGAAAATGCAAAAACAATTCTTAGCTCCTACTACTAAAACAGGTTTCAGGCAGGATTTTGCTCTCAGACTATAGTTTCCTGACCTTTGGTCTAGGTCAACTAGAGTATGTTAGTGGATAGAAATGGAAGTGAGATATTGAGGAGGTAGAATTAACAAGACTTGGAAATTAATTATATATGGGAAAGGAGAGGGGATACTCAGGAATTGAGGAGGACATCAAGATTGCAAACCTGGGTAATTAGAAGGATAACACCCTAATGAAATTAAGAGGAGAAGCTTTGGGGAAACATAAGCAATGTTGTTTTGGATACATTGAGTTTTCAATGCCTATGGGGTATTCAACTAACTATAATAGTGAAAAGGAAAGAAAAAAACATTAATTGGGTGTTCACTTCAAAAACCTAAAAGAGAAATAAAGCAGAAAAACAAGTTCTCTTTCTCATCTCCCTTATTTCCACCCCTTGGAATCGCTGTTGCCTCTTAAAGTTCTGCTCAAGTACCATTCACTTCATGATGTCCTAGGCTAAGAGAAAATAGCCAATATTGAAGATCAGAGATTCTAAGCAATGAAATGAACCTATAGTAAATCATGATGCAATGATCAAGGAATCTATATGGAAACCGAAAAAAAATGTCTTATTAAATAATGACTTGGTGAAACAAGAAATTATCAAAATAAGAGAAAATTACATCAAAGATAATGAGAATATATGTGTATACATACACCACATATATTCACACACGCACACACACACACACACACACACACACACACACACACACACACACATACACACACGCACACATAACAAGAGGAAAAGACTTCAGGTCCCGGTGAAGGATTTGAAGGAGAGAAAGGAGATCCTGGAAAATTAGTTTTTGTTCTACAATCTAGAGGTTTCAGCAACACAACCTTTCTCCCAAAACATATCATACCAGGTCCAGAGTCCTAGTCCCCTTGTTTGTGGCAGTTTCTTCTACCTATTCTTCTGCACTCTTTGTTCCATCTGCCTTTTTCTGGTGTCATGTTTTTCTGCTTGTTCGTCAGGATCTGGGTTCCTTTCTGAGTCTCTCTCCTAGACAATGTAAACTGACTTTTAAAGGTCACCCAAATGTCTGACTTATCATTCTTTATCCTGTTGTGTTTTTTTCCTTTCTGAGTCATTCAAGAGACTAATTGCCGCTTCATAAAAAGATCAACCTGTTGTGGCCAAAATGTGACCTCCATGACCTCGGCTTAAAAAACATTTTTTGATGTTGTGTAACATATACTATATATCATATAATTAGTTACCAATTCTGTGTAATTTATTTTATACATTTAAAAGCATTCTTCTGAGATGGGGTATGTAGGTTCACCAGACAAGGGGTTAAGAATCCCTGTGTTAACGTCCCACTGTCCTCACTTCTCTGATATTCAGTACTGGGCTTTCAAGGATCACTCTCTTACGTGCATTTCATAAATTGTTTTGGCCATTTCTTGGAAATTTTCTTTGATAGTTTCTCGAAACAGAGTGTTAAGACTTTCCTAGATTCTTTTAAATCCTATGAGATGGTAGTAACCTTGAAATTGTGTTGTTGCTATTGTTGTTTAGAGTGTTGTTGAGAATGAAGATTCTCAAAGAGGACCATTGACACCAGGAGGATGATGTCTTAACTTGTGTGTGAACTGGATGTAAGTGAGGCAGAACTGTGCAAAGTCACCAGCCTCACTTTCTCCTCCAGAGACATCAAAGTACAGTGGAAAGCAAAGTCAAGATGGTTGGCAATGGCTTGGGTGACCTTGGCCTTTCTAAATTAAGATCTTTTTTCAAGATTATAGTGTATCTTCCAGGCCTATAACTTTGGTACCTATGTTCTTCAATAGTTTTGACAATTCAATGATTTTTTTTGAGCCAATATTCCCAATTGCTCTGTATTTATGGGCTCTGTTTTCTGTTTTAGTAAGAAAAATCTACACATAAATCTACAGATTTGGAGGAAGTCTCCATGTTGGTCATGATTTTCTTCATGATTTCCTCTTATTCTTTTATGGTATTTTAAATTTTTAATTGGCTTCATGTAATTTTTTTAAAAAAGCTTTTTATAAAGCTCTCCTTTTACTTAATTTTGTTAGTTTACTGGTATTTCTAGTTCTTACATAATTTCTTTGAATGAGCTGTTTATCCCATGCTTTGGGATATACTGAATCATTTCTTTTTAAAAATTAATTAATTAATTAATTTTTAATTTTCAACATTCACTTTTATAAGATTTTGAGTTTTAAAATTTACCTCCTCCCTCCTGAATCATTTCTTTATCCCTCTCTATCTTTATCCATCACCATTCAGTTGATTTGGTCATTCAGTAATATTTTGGTATTGAACTGGCATACTTAAAATTTTTTTCTCATTCTAAATCTTGCTTGGTTTATATTTTCTTGTGTATGTTCATTCTTAGGCATTTTTCTTCTCTTTGTTGTATATATTTATTGTGTTTTGTATGAGGTATGTGAGGAACGTACCTCCTCTCATTCATTTTTCTCCAATATCTTGGATGTCTCTGTTCTTTATCATTCTTACTAGTCTCCCTTGATTTCATGAGTAATGACTGCCAAAGTATTACTTGTTTCACCTCATTAGCATATCTAGCTCTCTCTCCCTCTCCCCCTTTGAAACTAACTTCTTCCTCTTCCTGCCTCACCTTTAGTACCAGTTCGTTCAAATTTATTTTCTTCAAATTTCTGTCTCTGATCATCTTCACAATTTCCAAACCCTCTAAATCTCCTTATTTGTAATTTCTTTTTCTAATTCTCCTTCAACTCAAATCTTTCACCTAGAAACTAGCCTACAATTGATGAGCATTTCTCTACTTGCATAATTTGAGAAGCCAGTAAGGCATGAAGATGTCCTTGTAGACAATGTATACCTTGGGTCGTGTGACACATTAAATGCTGCTTTATGATTAGTTATACTTGTTAATAAATGTACAAGTTATTTAACTTTCCATGTATACAGTCATAGTATGATATGATAAGACCTTAGGGCAGAGGTATCATAGTCAGGACCTAGATAGAGGCTGCCCAGACAGCTTGAACCAGATTAAAATACAATTGGGAAATGTGTACAAAATAAATAAAAAATACAGTACAACATAGATAATGCCATTTTATGTTTTTTCTAAATCAGTATGCAGCCTAAAGGGATTCCTTTCTATCTGAGTTTGACACTCCTGCCTTAGAGATCTCTTTACAGCTAAAGAAAGTAAGATGTAAAGAAATGAGAAGACTTTTTCTGAGTCATAAGATGAGTTAGTGACAAAGCCAGAGCTAGAATTTGTAGAAGTCTTATGACTTCTAAAATGGAGCTTTTCCCCTTAACCTACTATGTCTAACCTCCTCAATTAGATTGTATTTTTTTAAAACAGGGCTCTATGTTTAATCTCTGCAGTTTCTTACAATTTACCATCAACACAGGGAGAAGGGAGTGGGAAAACATATTCACTTTCTTCCACATCCAGCATTAAGTAACAAAATAAGGCAGACTCTTAGCCCCAAAGAGCCTCCCCAGCCTGCTGTTTTCTCTTCAAAAGCATAGAATTACACCTCAAGCTGGTGCTACAAACCACAAATAAATATGCAGCAGAGAGAAAGAAAGAAACCAGGAGGCCGTGGAGGCAACAAAAGAACCTTCCAATGCTCATTATGCGTGTGGGGGGGAGAGGTACACACACAAGCATGCAGAACACAGGTAACCAGCCCTGCTCTTTAAATCCCAAACTGACTACTAGGCAAGTGGCCAGATGGCCGCTCCTCCCATCCCTCTAACTTCCCAATATAAAGCCCAGTGGAACAGGGCAGAAAAGTGGCAGGGAGGGATAATGTCTGATATCCCATTGTATAACACGTAACACCTAGCATCGGAGCTTTTACATAATGGGCATTAGGATAAAAGGATTGAGAACTGAAAGAGATTTGAGAGGGTATGTAATCCAACTGCCAGACTCTAAAAATACATGAGAAAACTAAGCCCTGGAAAGATAAGTGATTTGCCCAAGGTTCTACCAGTAACAAGAGGCAAAGTCAAGATTCAAACTCAGATCTGATTCCAAATCCAGTGTTTTTTTTCCATTGATCCCACAGGGTATCACTTCTTCTAGTTGTTATCATTTCCATCTGTGAGTACTGCATATGAAGACCAAGAACACATGTGCCATGCCCCCTCCCCACCCAGGGCAAGGGGTTCTTAACATTTTTATGTTGTGGGTTCCTCTGGCAATTCTGGTAGTGCCCATGGTCCCCCTTCTCAGAATAATGTTTGCTGCCTACATTCATAATGGAAGGAAATGCTAAATTTTGGCTTGAGGTTACTAAAAATTAAAACTTTTTTTTTTATATTCCCGTTCCTAGGACAACTGGTAGATAATGATAGTAGCTAACATTTACATAGCACTTATCTTGTGCCATGCACTTTTATAATGATTATCTCATTTAATCCTCTCAACAACCCTGGGAGGCAAGTGCTATTGTTATTCCCACTTTATAGATGGGCAAACTGAGGCAAATGGAGGTTAAGTGACTTGCTCAGGGTCACACAGCTAGAAAGTAACTGAGGTTGGATTTGAACTCAGGTTTTCCTGACTCCAGGCCCAGCATTCTATCTATCTTATTGCCTAGTTGCCTATAGCTGTGTGGCAACAATTTCTTTCTACCTTACTTCAGGAGCAATTAGAAGTGTACCCTTAAGGCAAAGATATTTCCTTTTCTGAGCCCAGAAGCAGCATTTTTCTAGCCCATCTAGCACACCTTCTCATCTAGTAGCCATTACCTTCTTACAGTGGCAGATTTTGCCAGAAAAGAATTTGTACTAGCCCAAGCAACTCTTTAAAGGTGCCCTGAGATTGAATTTTCATATTTATGTTAGAAATCATTTCTTACAATAAAAATAACAAATATTTCATAAGGGTTCCAAAATGTTTTCCTTACAACAACTCTGTGAAGCAGGTAACGTGAGTTTTATTATCCCCATTTTACAGATGAGGAAACTGAGACTTAAGTGAAGTGACTTATTAAAGGACATGCATTGGATAAGGGGGCAGAGCTGGGACTTGCAATCTGTTTCTCTGATTCCAAAGCTAGTGTCTCTTCCTGGTTTCCATTCCTCAGTGAGCAATGGCCTCTGAGAAAAGTGGAACAACCAGATCTTGCCTAAAATCATTCCCGTTAAGGTGGATTCACTAGACCTATTGTTAGACTCTGGTGATTTCTTCCACTCTTTGAGGGGAATGTCTGTTCTGCTTCAGAAAGGCAGTCAGCACGTATTAGATGAGAGAATAGAATCTGGACTTGGACTTGCAAAATGGCAGGCCAGAATGGCGACTGATGGACCACCAAGATGGGCAGGCTGTAGGGTCAGGTGGTGCCTCCTATGGCCTTTCTGGGCTCCAATAGGGTTCTTACTTGTGGGGGGTAGCCAGGTTTGACGCTGATGCATTGGCTGTTCTGCCGAGTGAGAATCCTTTTCCTCCTCCTTCTTCTCAGCACCACATAGATCCGAGCGTAGACAAGGAAAGTCACAACAAAGGGCAAATAGAAGGAAATCACTGAGGAGTAGATGACAAAGTCTGGGTTGGAGATGGCACAGACACTGGGATCCCCTGTGAGGACAGAGAAGGGCAGAAAGGAGAAAGGAGAACCATTTGCAGACCTTAGTGGGGATGTCATTATTCATCGGGGAGTAGCCAAAGCTGTGTGTAGAGCTGGACACAGCAGTGACTACAAGTCCCAAGAGGCAGCTCCCCATCTGAATCTGAATGAAGGTTTCCGGGGAAGTGGAGCCTCATCAATAGATGTAGTTTTGGGGAAATTCACAAAACAGACCAAAGGGTAGAACGGGCTGACACCAGGTGACAAGAGTTGGCCAAGGGCACTCGTATAGTTGGGAAAGAGAATGAATGGTAGTGGAACCTCATCCTTTCATCTCCATCCTGTAGAACTCCAGTTATTCCTCTATTCCTGGGGCTATCACATCAATCTACCCCTCAAGTAGGCCTGTTTCTTCTGGCCACAATATTTGCTTGACCCCCAGTTATATACTGCTTTGCCTCATAATCAAGAAGTTAATGGCAAGAACACATGCATTCCATGAACATGTGGGATTGTCCTTTATCTCAGTGTTTTGTCCTACTTTTTACTGGGTAGAGTAGAGAATGGTGCTAGTACTATATTGACCCCATGTATAAATAGCACCGGAAGCACATGATCTCCTTTTAGCTTTTGCAGACCAGGTAGAGGGACCTAATTCCACCCTACACAGCAGATTCTTGGAATATAGGCATACTTCGTTTTATTGCACTTTGCTTTATTGTGCTTTGAAGACATTGAGGTTTTTTAAAACTAATTGGAGGTTTGTAGCAACCCTGCATTGGGCAAGTCTATCTGTGCCATTTTTCCAACAGCATGTGCTCACATTTTGGTAATTCTTGCAATATTTCAAACATTCTCATTATTACTATATCTTTTATAGTGATCAGTGATCTTTGAAGTTACTATTATAATTGTTTTGGGTTGCCATGAACTGCACCCATAGAAGAGGGTGAATTTAATTGATAAATGTGTGTGTTCTGATTGCTCTACTGTGGGGCAGTTCCCCTCTTCCTTGAGACACAATATTGAAATTAGGCCAATTAGTAACCCTATGATGTCCTCTAACTGTTCAAGTGAAAGGAAGAGTCAATCCATGTGGCAAGCTTCATTGTTGTCTTATTTTAAGAAATTGCCACAGCCACCCGGACCTCCAGCAGCCACCACCCTGATCAGTGAGCAGCCATTAACATCAAGGCAAGAACCTCCACCAGCAAAAAGATTAGGACTCGCTAAAGGCTCTGAGGATGGTTAGCGTTTTTTAGCAATAAAGTATTTTTTACTTAAGGTATGTACATTGGTTTTAGACATAATACTATTGAACAACAACAACTATTGCATATTTAATTCACTACGGTATTATTCTTCAGTTGTTTTTAGTTGTATCTAACTCTTCATGACCCCAGTTGTGGTTCCAACCTGGCACTCTAACCACCGCACTACCTACTTGTCCTCATTAATCATCAAAAAACATTCATTGGACATATACTATATGTCAGGTACTCTTCTAATCCTAGGGATACAAAGAAAGCCAAAAAGATAGTCTCTGTCCTCAGGGAGCTTACATTCTAATGGGAATAATGTGTGAACAATCAAGTAGATACAAGATATATGTAGAGTAGAAGGAAGATACTCTGAGACAGGAAGGCAGGAGTATGCTGGTAAATATTTAAAAACCAGGTCTGGGGGGGGGAGGGGAGAATGTATGTACCACTTTTAAGTTTAATCTGCATTATTAACATTTTTTCCATCACTCTGGTAAGTCTAGACAATCAACAAAACAATATCTCAATCCCTGATTTGTAGTGTTTGAAGGTTTCTGAGGTGTCAAGGCTCACAGTGAATATTTAACAATCAGTTCTCAACTCCAATACACCACTGCAGGAATGTATTAGTACACAGGACTGAGAAAGGCTTCCTGCAGAAGATGATATTGGAGCTGAGTCTTGAAGGAGGTCAGGGACACTAATAAACAGAGGTAAAGGAG